>NC_132937.1:41563738-41888238 GCF_034638445.1 Ciconia boyciana
TGCAGCCCCCAAAGTCCAAACTGTAGAAATGGGACTGGAAAGCTCCAGGTTCAATGTATATAATGTTGTTGCCTTTAAAGATGAGAGTTATATTGCTGGTCTTCCGCAGAATGCGGACATCTTCTGCTGTGATTGCTCTTATGTTGTTCATTTGAAAGTCAAGGTATCTGAGGTTTTGAGTGGGAAAGTTGGGAGGAAGCTGCAGCGAAGATATGTGGTTGCTGCCCAAGACGAGGGTATCCAAGCTGTCCAGATTTGTCATTGGAATAAAGGACATACTGGTTATTCCTGTCTGTGTTAAGACAAGCTGTTCCAGGGACTGTGGGCCAGCAAACGCTGTGTCAGAGAGAAACATGAGCAGGTTTCCAGTCAGCACGATTGTCTTCAGCTGCTTGTTGTTGTGAAAGGCACCGTCATACACCCAGTTGATCTGACACCTTGAGAAAGCAACAGAAGCCAGCATCAGTGGCCTGTCTCGCAAAACTCTCCCTGTATACGTGATAACTCAAACTGCACTTCATATCTGTAAGAATTCATGATCAGTTGCCTTCACCGGGATAGAAATGTCTGTCTCTTCCAGTGACACTTGCCTGATATCTGTAAGGTCACATTGAAATATAGGGTCCTGGTAAGGAGAAAAACCTGCCCTGAAATGGGTGTGTGGAGGCATTTGTAGAAATCAGGGAGACATGAGGTTTTTAGTGTCCAGCTTAATAAAATTAAAATCTCTTTTCCTATAGAAAAAGCTGGGCATTTACAAGGACCAAACCTGTCTTTCTCTAGGGTTTAGGGAACAATATAGAAAAGTGGATTAAAAAATTGCTTTAGTGACTTTGCTGTCACTACTGTAATGTGTGGAAAATGCGTATTTCACCCACTGTCCTGCAAATGATTGTCACCAGAGGAGAAACGTAGATATTGCCCAAGTGTATCAATCTCTGCTTAGCAAAATACTTCACAGCTGTCTGCAAGTGCTACTGGTGGTTTCCCTATGAAGGCAGGGAGATGCTGCTCTGGTGTGCTCCAGAAGCCAGCTTCGGGCAGGGCATTTGACCAACCTGATGTGCAAAAGTGAGGATGCTATCCCATACCTTGTTAAGTCCAAGTAGAGAAGAGACTTCAGCTTAGAGAAGGTCGAATTCTGCAGGGAAGGGAGCATGTTGAAGCTGAAGTCAAGGATTTCGGTTGTGACAGGTAGTTTTTCAGGAATCTCCCTCAGTCCTAAACCTTCACAGCTATAGCTTTTATTTATGGTAATCTGTAGAAAATATACAGTGAAACTGCAAGAGGTATGTACTGCAAACATAAATAGGAAACTATGGCACTTCAAAAAAAAACCAAACAGAATTTTGAATTATTTAAAAACATAGCAGCCAGAACCCTAGGAAGCCTTAGTGCCGGCTTGCAACGTACCACCTTGGGGTTTTGTGGAGTGTGTTTTTAAAACGAATGCCTTGAATCTCTCTTGTACTAATTTGAAGTGTGTCTCATCTGTAGTACTTTGTTATAGAAGTTAGCACATATGAGGATTGTTTACTCTTCTGGATGAATTATTAATGCCTAAGAAAGAATCCCCACAAGGTAGTTTTAAATTCTGAATTTCATGAGTCTTGTAACAAAGCTTATTCTAAGAGAAGTCTTAAGAAAACCTTGCAGAGATGAGGTACAAAAGAGCAGGTCTGGAAATGTTTCTAGAAGGAACATGTCCAAATTAATTGGATCTGAACTGCAGTTACACGCTGCAATGAGAGGATGGCAGGAAGTTTTAGCTCAGGCTAGACAAAGATCATATCTGACACACTGAATCTTTAAAATTTCTATGAAGGCTTTTCAGTTTGACTGAAAATAAATCAATCTATTATGTATAGAAGTCTACTCTGTGGATACCAGGGAAATTCATTAAATGTGCTTGACCTGCCTTTGCCTGGTGATTGCACAAAAGTCAACCAGAGCCTGGGACTATGGCATGCAGGGAAACGCCGCCCTGGAATAGCCTGCCGCAGCTGCTCAAGGCAGTGGAGAGACTCAGAGCATTGCACTTGTCCCAGCTGCCAAGCCGCGATGGGGAGCACGGGTGCAGCCAGCGCAGTGCCACCCTCCTCCTCGCCCAGCCCTGCTCCCAGAGAAAGCCCTGGGTGGTTACAGGGCAGCCTGGGAGGGACAGGGTCCCCGGGACTGCGTGGGAGCCGCAGCTTTGGCAGTATCTTGCCAGGAAGCTTGGAGACATTCTGCTTGCAGGGAAATAAAAGCACTTATTGCACAGTTGGCCAGTCTGACCGTTTTAATGACATTCAAAGCTATTCTACTAGCCCAAAGAAAGGAAGCACCGGTGGTGGGATGTCCAGTGAGAAATGCACTGGAGCCTGGAGTCTGGGACGAGCAAAGGACAGCGCAGGTGTGCACCCCGTGGGTTGGGAGCACGTGGCTCACCCGGGTTTTGCTGAGGTGCACATGCGTGGACCCTGGGGAATGGTGCATGACGTTTGGGTCTTTCCATCCACGTGGGACTGAGTGAGACCAAACCACGTCTCTGCCTGTCTGTGGCTTAGGGGAGGCGGGCGGGCAGTGGAGACACTTGGTAACCTCGCTGGAGGTGAAAGAGCAGTATTTTTTGCAAGCCACAAGCTGGACACGGCGAACACTTTCTTCCTTCCCTACAGGCACAAGTCCTGTAACTGGAGGGTGCTGGGGAGCGCTGGGGGAGTGCCATGGCCCTGTGCTGCTGCAGGCAGGCTGGACTGGTGGGCAGGGGCAGAGAGATGCCGGCAGCAGCGTGGCGGCGCCGGGAGGGAGTGGAAAGGGACTATCACAACAAAATACCCCATGCAGGTGGGGAGTGCGGCACCTCCGCTGTCCCTCTCCCCCTCGGTGTGTTGGGGCCTAGCAGGAGCTCAATGCCGGGGGCACGGCACCGCGTCCAGCACAGCAGGGTGGGACGAGCCAGTGCAGCCCAAGGCTGGGCACTTGGCACGACCCGAGGGGCAGCAAGCCAGCCTGGTACCTGCTGTAGCATGGGGACTTGGCTCCAGCCTAGAAGCTGAAATAATACACCACTGGTAACTATAGAAATGGCAAAATACAGAGTTAGAAAAGCTGATGCTTTCAATACTGATAAGCAAAGAAGAACCTGTGGAGCTGACTGCTGTGTCGTGTGGTTTAGACAGATAAAAAATGCTTAGCTGTCACTATAAATGAGAATAGTGTCTGTGTTTTACCATTCAAATAAATTAGCGAGTAAGCTCTCTCCATATGCTTCGGGGCACAGAGCAGCTCTCAGAGGGGGCTGAGGAGCAGCCATCCCCTGGGGGATCCCGGTGTGCAACTCCGAGCACTCAGGCATTTGTACATTTAATTCAGTGAGGAACTTACTGTTGGCCCCAAATGTGTGCTGCGTAGGGCTGGGTTTCCGTGGTGCTTCTTCCCTGAATCAAAATCCTTATTTGTTTTTCCTTATCTCCCACTTTAAAAAAATAAAATAAAAATCTTATGGGTCAGCGTTTTCCCCTGCCCCTGGAAAAACCCTGGTACTTTCTTCCTATTCTCATGTGGCATTCATCGCACATTGACCAAATGACAAAGAGACACACGATCATCCTACCACTGTGTACCAATTCTACGAATTCCTGTCTGGAGAGCACAAGCACGAGACAAAAATCTTTATATGTGTCCTCTGTCTAGCTCTGATCTCTGCTAAACACCCCTGCGAAACTTTATCGTCCTTCCAGCTCTCTGGGAGGTGAAGCGTGGTGCTGGTTTGATGGGTTGCCAAAGTCCCCGGCAGTGGCAGGAGGGAGCACGAGGGTGCACGGACACACGGGTGTGAGGAGGAGGCGGCGGAGGAGCAGTGGCTGATGTCCCTGAGCACATCTCAAGACACCCGCCTTATTTCAGCGATAGAGGCCTTTGGATCCCCCTGAGAGAAACCCCTCGGGATCTGAAAACAGTTGGACATCAGCAGGCAAGTATTCACCAGAGACTGATCCTCTACACACGCGGCTCCTGTATCTCGAGAGGGACTGGCGGCTGTCACTCACCTCCGTGCACATCGTCTCTGTGGTGCCAGATGCTTCGCAGCTAACGCAGGCGAGCGTTGTGAAAATCAAAAAGTATAAATCACAGGCCATTACGGAGTGAGGCAGGTTGCTAAAATGGATGATCTTGTGCTATCTTCCCTTAATGAAAGCAAGACAGAGCAGCAAAGGTCAGACAAACTGGGCAAGTCAGCTAGAAAGGAGGTCGTAAGGAAAAGAAATGCTTGCTGAACCTCCTGGGTTCAGTGTGAACAAAACAGTAGTTTTGGACTGAAAGAGGAACTTCCCTGCTTTAAATATGGTCAAATGACTGTGCACTGACACTTTTCTGGGGCAGAACAGATTTTTTTAAAAATTGAAAGTGAGGGAAGTGGTCTTTATGCTTGTGTAGAGTGAAACGTCTCCACTAAGTACAGGAGAGGTAGTTCAGCGTGAAATAGGAGGTAGAGCAAGAAAAGGGCAGATGAGACTTCAGCATCTCACCAAAGGGGAATTTAATGTAATGGAAAGTTTGAGTCAAACAAAATTTGGTGCATCACTTGTGAAAGTCACAAGAACTTGTAAAACAACTGAAATATAGGCACAAGATCTGCATATTGCTGCAAAAAGGATCACGATGCTGAACCATGCTTCTCTCACTAGAAACAGTAAAGCTGAACAGTTCAATCTGAAAATGAAATCCTTTCCTCTTGTATTTATTACAGGTAATGATTATTTTTCTGAAGGGGGACAATATTTCTAACCATCTCTAAGATGGACACGTGTGTTGCAGCTGCAGGCGGGAGTGTGTCCTCGCTGCCCAGGACAGTGCTGAGCACTGGTTCTAGCCAGCCAGATCAGCCTGCCTTTTTTTTTCCTTTCTTAAATGGCTGAGTTATTAGCTTGATAACTTTGTTTTCAGCAGGCTTAACTAGCACTCTTTCTTCACCACCTAGTAAAGAAAAGCATGCTGAAAACATACCGGGCTCAGCAAACTTGCCCCAGCACAATGGGGAGAGGCCGGGTGGGCTGAACCGCAGAGCTGATCCAGCCCCGGTAACTCGATCAGTGAAGCTTCAAGCAATCAAGATGCCAACTGGAGAGCATCAAGCTCGACACCCAGGAAGATGGAGATATCTGGGCTTCTCTGGTGCCAAGGACATGCACAAGATCAGTGGCTTCGGCTCTGAAATAGTGTATGAAGGCCATGGCTGGACTGGTAGCTGGAGTTGATGTGTCCGTCAGGTTTTACCTGAGCCAAGCTGTGCTCATCCCTGCAGGTGGCGGGGGAGACGAGAGCAGTCAATGTGGCAGGAGCAAAGCTTAAAATCCAGTGCAGAGCTGACTCCCTTTTGCGTCTTTCCCAAGCCTCTTGGGTGGACTGTTGCGGCTGGTGGGCATGGCGAGGCCACGGCACCGGTGCCCTGCTGCTGTATTTGTCTGCTGCTAGGATGCTTCTGTGCTGATCTGATTTGGCTGGGGTTTTTTTCCTCCTCCTTAATTTATAAAATTTAAAAGAAAATAACTTATCTGAATGACAAGCTAAAAAGCTCACTCCCTATCCCACTTACAGCTCTGCCTCTTTCCCACCCAGCTCCATGTTTGCTGGAAATCCTGCTCCCCCTGCAGCTGGTAGCAAAAGTTTCAGAGGAATTTGGTTTTTGGGATGGTTGCTCCTTGGTTATTTGCTATTTTCCATGCTAAGGCTCAAAGGCTAAGGCTTGGGGCATCCCCACTCTCCCTGCTGCACTTTCCTGGTTGGCGGCAGCTTGGACTCACACTTGCACCCTGTGTCTTGTTTCTGGCAGGCTATAAGCCCTGGTGCCATGGATGCTTCCTCGAACCACCAGGATCAGAAACCTCGAATTTAAGATGAATGTGTTGTTTTGGAAGAAAAGTCCTTTAAATCAGGAGGGGATATCAGCTGAAGCTAATCCTGCCTCTTCCTGCAGTGCAAGTATATTACTATGTGTCACGGAATTTACGTGTGACATAAAGGGGTATAAATAACTCCAGAGATTTGGGGGTGGGGGAGCAGGGAAGTGTTTTTTGAGGAAATGGGAAGCTTTATGATGCAAATAATGAATTTCAAGGTCTGCCTCAATTTCAGGTAATGAAGAATTCATTATGAAATTGGTATTGGGTGACTGAAGTTCCTCTTCTCATCCATGTGCACAAGCAATCGCTGAGCTTAGTAAAAATGACTAATGATTAGAGGTGTCTGCATTATTAATTATGTGTGCCTATCTGATTAATTTAGCTCCTTGTGCTCGTAAAGGAGTGAATGGGAAGGGGTAAGAGTTTATGGCAGTAGTTAGCGGGAAGGTCTCAGTGCTGCGGCACCCACGGCCATTGCAGGCTGATTCACCTCCCACATTAAATTCACATTGATTCACCTCCTTTTCTGCATGCTTTCTGCTTTTAATGTTGGTGTTTGCTGTTCTTAAGTATTTGCCATCACCACGTTCAGGCGGGCTCTCAGACCACGGGGGTTACTAGGAGAGTATTTTCTCTTCATAATACTACTTTCTATGTGCTTGGCCAAAACTCTTCCCACTCTGGCGATGGGAAATTTAAGAGCATGTGAACAGCAGCGGTAATAATTGGCTTTAGTGCAGCAGTGCTTGTCACTGGGCGCTCGTGAGATGCTGAACGCTGCTGAGGGCCAAGTAAATTGCTGCCGGTGCCCCTCTGGCACCATGCCACCCCACAAACAAGTCACGCTGGGCTGCAATCAGAAAGTCCCCTGGAGGGGGCTGTGCATCACCCCAGCAGTTCTCCATTTTAAACTGATTTCTGAGCGAGACAGGGGGAACGGCTCGGCTCGTGAGGCTCACCAAAACGTGGTGAGTCACCCACAGTGTGTGTTCGCGGGTGGTGGCCCTGCCGCCACTTAAAAACCACCACAGATGCTGTGTTGGTCCTGGCGGGGACCATGATGGTGAAGTGCTGGCGTGTTCCTCAGCCCAGGCAAGTGGCCTGGACGTGGGCATCACGTGGGCTGTTGGGACAATGCTGAAGTCACGGGATGCCAATTCCCGCTCCCGCTGCAGAAAGGTGCCCCCGTTTCTGGGTGAGATCCTGGGTCCTGCAGGAGCCTCTCCACCCAGGCAGGAGGACGGCTGGTGGGGTCGAGGGGAAATCCTGTCTGGTGTCAAATCCACCCGGCTGGTCCTGTGCCTGGCCTGGCCCTCGCGTTGGGAAAGGCTCCCGGTCAGAGCACCGAGCACAGCACCTCCAAAAAACCTGGCCCCTGAGGGGTGCCACAGGTGGGATTAACCTGGGAAATTGCTCCTCTTCCAGGGTTGCCTTGGAAAAAATGTGTAGTGACTGTAGGGGTAAGTGGGTATCAATCTAAGAAATTAAAAAAAAAAAGGAAAAGGTGCAATGAGTTCTGTATATATATTAAACAGACTTTATCACCCTCAGAAGTCCTATAAGATCTTAATGCTCTCTTATTTAAGAGATGAATCCTGTCAATCCCTGGGTCTTATGTAGCTCTGAAGAAGAAGGGATTGGCAACCCAACACAGCAAGACTTCCAAAATACCTGTTTATACAGGATTAAAGTATTAAAATAATTTTCAGTCATTTCCTTCAAGTATGGATTTCAAGATCTTCCTTGTTTGTTGTTTTCTTTGGTACCACAAGCAAGAGATAGGAACCCAAATGATTGCTTTAAATGCTGGATGTTAAGAACCCAGACGAGGGTGGGCCTTGAGGCAGTGGGATTTGGGCTGTGACCATTCCCACACTGTGGCCGCGTGGTGCCCCAAGAGGAGACATGGCAGCTGGGGAGGACCAGGACCACCTGCCCTGCCACAAACCTGCACTTTCCAGCAGGAAAACCTACACAGGCTCTGCTGCCGGTGCAGGAGGTGCTGTGGGCTCAGCCTGTGCTCTGAGGAAAAGCCTGAAGAAAGATGACGCAGCAAGAGCATAAATCACCTGCAGGGAGAAAAAGGTGCCATAAAAAATGTCAGATGTTACCAGGCTTTATGTGAAATCCCTCCGCTTCATGCTGCAGCAACTGATCTTTCTGAAACCCTAAATGAGGGCAGGAGGCAGCAGCCAGATGTGCTCTTCAGCCCATGCTCTCTGAGCAGGTGAGCAATGGCCCTTCGCCTGCCCTCAGGGGTGGTGGGGACACAAGAGGGACAGGAGCTGCAGGACTGCACTTGCGGTGCCCTCCCCAGCTGGGTGCCAGCCCGTCCGGTGCACGTTTCCAGCAGCGGGGGGCCAGGCTGCAGCATCCCCCCACCCCAGGGATTCCTCTTCCTCTGCTTTGCCGCTGCTCCTTGGCAGAGGACCAACCCACCAGCTTCTGTCCTCTGGCATTGACGGTTAAAGTTAATGCTGAAAGCACACCAGAGCTTCAATCTGAAACTTTCATGACTTGAGCAAACCACTTGCACAGGAAGTAACCTAGATGCCCCTTGAAAAAGAGTAAGAGTGTGACCAGGGACGTGATGTGAGCACCGCATATAGAAATATCCCAAACAAATAAAGTGAGTGTGCTCCTCTGGCTGCCTCTCCATGGATGGCTCGTTCTCATGTGGATTTTATCTGAGGCAGCTTTCAAAAGCATTGATGGCAAAGGTGCTCAGCCAGGGCGCTGCTGCTGCGCCAGGTCCTGGGACCTCTGGACTTCAGGGGGGCCTCGGTGCTATTTTTTTAGTAGGCAGGATGAATAAACTTTCAGCTGATGATCACAGCTTTCTAGAGGCCAGGCTGCGCTTCCTGGCCCCAACGCCTGCATCCTGTGCCCTGCCTGCCAGCCAGGAAGCCGGGTTGGCCATGGCTGGGACGTGCAAAGCCACGTGAAGTCCTACCAAACACAAACCGAAAACAGCCAGCACAAAGGCACTATGCGGAAAGGAAATTGCTGACGGGAATTAGTAACTGCTTATTTACTGACGTCTTGTACATCCGTTTCATCTGCAAAGGGGGATGTCTCCTATACTCTCCCTGCAAATACCATTTCTGTACAGCTACCGTTGTTGTGTTATCCTCTTTGAGTAGCTTGTGATTTTTCAAAAATTCAGAAGATGTTTTGAGGATCTCGGTGCTGGAGCCCCCTGTTACTCTGTGAAACAGCTGTAAGGCTTTTATCTATCTCAAAAATGCAGCCTCTGTTCCCTACTAAGTAAGCAAAATACCCAGTATTCTTGCTCCCCGTGTGTTGTATCAGTAGTATAAAGCCAAGATAAAATGCAGATTTCAATGATTAGTAACAGGCCGTTCTTCCTCTGTCAGAACAATACAGAATCTGACAAACTGGGCTGCGCAAGTCTTGCACACTAATTTTAGGCTGACGAGAGAGAAATCTGGTTGTACCTGTAAGTCCAACTTGAGTAGCAAGCAAAAAATCAGAATTAAAACCCGCCCAAGCTTCCCCTTTCCTCAGCTGGTCTCTATCGGGTGTAGCTTGGCATGGCTTTGGGGAAAAGGAGCTTCCCAGCCCTTGCATGGAGAGGCTGGACTGATCCCTGCATTTTTGTTGGGTTTGCTTTGCTTTGGCTGGCCGCAGATATTAACCCTGCAACGGGAGGAAACCAGGCAGAGATAAAACAAAAGAGCCAAACTGAGGGAGCCAGTGTGAGTTCAGGCTATTTAAAGAACTTTTGGCACAGAGGCTTTGAAATTACAAAAAAGCATCTTAAAAGGAAGTCCTGTTGCTAAGCGACATTAATTGCCGTGTATAGAGCTCCAGGAAGAGAGGAGAGAAACCTCTCCCCGCACTTTCAAGGAAGAAATGTTGGTAAGGAGCACCCATGACCCAGGGGCCATAGCTGGGTCCAAAGTGGGTTGGAAGTGTCCCAAGCCACATCTTGGCTGAGAGAGCATTTCCATGGCCCTTTGGTATGGGGTGGCCACTGGCGAGGCTGTGTGGGCGGGTGGGAGCCGCCGCTCCGCCGCTGGCGGGGGGTTTGACAGGGCTGAGATGCAGCAGCAGGCAGCATCTCTGGTCAGGGTGGTTGGGAACAATGAGAGAAGCCCAAAATGGCTATGATGAGGAAAAAAAAAGTAGGTTGTGCTCAGATGGCTTGGGAACCTGAAATGAGGCACAAAACTCTGCACAGTTTTGCCTGCTTCAATTAACTTCTAGAGTTTCTTTCCTCTTTCTCTCCCATTCATATCAACAAATTCTTATCTGCTCATTTTGCACTGATGGTCTTTGCCTGATGAACATCCATGGAGCTGCCAGGTAATATCCTACGCTGGTTATGACTGCATGTGAGGTAGCAAGGTAAAATGCATGCTGCTCCAGTTGGGAGTACACCAATGCCCTAAATATATTTTGCTGCAGGGTAACGTTTGTTCCTTTGTCCTCACCATGCTTCAGAAATGTGGCTCTGAAGTCCCTGTTCTTGCAGCGATCTTGCCTTTCTTGCCAAGCGTGAATCCTTGACTGATCTGGTTTGCTGATGGGAGAACAAACCAACCTCACTGCTAAAATTCAGGATTTTGTTCTTATTGCAGCTGCTGGGAGCCAAGGCTGCAGTTGGGTGCTGCTAATGAGCTGTCTCTATCGGATGGGTTTGAAAGGGGAGGTTCTTAGCGCCCAGCCAGACTAATGACGTGGAAATGAGGCGGGCAGTCCTGCCTGTGCAGGGCAATCCCTCGGCAGTCCTTGCTGGAGCCATGCCTCCTCCTCCCCCTGGCCTCGGCAGATACCAATGACATGGAGCCACAGGTCACTTCTTCCATCAGGTAATCCAGAAGTCCCACGTTTTCTAACATCTGCTTTCACATGTTTTTTTTATATATACCCAATACCTAGTCCCCATTTGCAAAGGTATGTGCAAGGAGAAGAATTTGCCAAATGTTTAGACTTGATGAGTTTGTTGGATCCAGGTCAGAGACAGGCTGGTTTACACCTCAGCCCCCTGAAAGATCGCTGAATCAGTGTCCTACAGTATTGCCAGGGGTAACTGTCTGCAGGTCGGTGACTGCTCTTTTGAAAGTGTTTCACTCAGCAGCTCAGTCTTTGGCAAGGTTTCATTGCTGTCAGAGAAAGCAATCAGCTTAACCAGGTTAATACTTTGCATATTGCCATCCCTCCAAAACATCAGTTGCTTTCATATTAAAGCCATAAGCAAGCAATAGGCTTCTCTTCCATTTTGCAGTAAGTTTAAAAAAAGCAGTGAAATGCTCAAGAGACCACACCCTGGTGGTCTATGCTTTCCTGGGGTGGCTGGGAGCAGCTGAACAACCACCCCACTATTCGGCCCCTAGCAGGGAAGGCCTGAAATGACTAATCTCCCTAGCCCAAAAGGAAGGGAGCAGCAGTGGGTTGCGCAGCTCGTTCCTGCGGCTAGGCTCCATCCTCTCGCAGGCAACGATGACAAAATCTTGCCAGGATGGTGGTGGCTGATAGTCAGTGCTTCCTCTGGCACCGGGGCCTGTTGCCTAATCACGCTTGCCGTCAGTTACAGGCTTTTTCCTCTTGGTGTAGCTATATTTTCCTTGCTCTAATTTAACTTGTTGCTTATTCTGTTCAGAACAATTGACCCTTTCCTCTGCCTAACATCCTCTGCAGCATCCGCAGGCTGTTGGCTCTGCAGGCCCCATCCCCTCCACTGCGTTGCTTTGACGCCTGTTCAGCTCCGGTGGCTGTTTGTTGGGGCCGTCGTCTCCTGCTCATGGAGACAAAACCATGTTTAAAGAAGTGTTCCCAGCAGGTGCATGAATTGTAGTTTGTCATGCTGCCATGCTGATCCGAGCTGCGCTGCCTGGAGGCAGAGACACACGTCTGTCAGTCTGCAGCGCACCACGGAACGTGTATTTTCCCTAGATCACACGAGAGTGGGTCTTAAAGAAACACAGGGGGCCGGGTACTGGCTCTACATTTTAATAAACAAAGAGGCAGTTCCTGAAGTTGTGCTGGTGTGACAGAAATAGCAGTGTCTTTCAATATGCTGCTGTTTGTGAGTGTTAAGCCTGCCCTGGCCAGGGTTTGCCTGGCCTGATTAAATGACACAGGCTAGGGGGGGCAATAGTACTGTATAAATGGTCTTTTTCACACGTGAGTGGAAACAAGTCTTTGGAGGAGGATGGTGGGGTGAACAATGGCAGAAAGTTAAATTCCTGTGATCCAGATGAGATTTCCAAAATTCGCCTCCCATATTATCCTTTTATTTAGTTTTACCCCTTGTCTCTTCTGGTTTTCAGCTGCCTAAGCAGCACAAACAGCGACGTGTGGTTTGCTACTGGACCAAATCCTGTGTTATCTGGTGCAGAGGAGTCATGCCCGGCATTGCGGTGAGCAGGGGCTGAGGGAGGTTCTTGCCGGAAGAGAAGAGGACAGAGGGAAGGGGAAGGAGCTGGAGGTCGTAGCAGGTTTAGTGGGTTACCAACTGCCAGAGGAAAATCTGGCCAGTTACTCTGGGGAGTGTTCCTTTAACCATGACTGTGTCTAGATTTGCAGTTAACAGCATTTTCCACGACCTTTCTTTTCTAGGTCCCATTTCTAGACTGCCATCAGCCCGGACGTCATCATGGCCAGTGGTATGGGATCCCTGCAGTGCCTGCTGCTGCGCCTTTCTGCTGGCATCTCCTGGGAGTGAGCTCCAGCTCTTGTGCCCATGTGCTGAGCGGGCGGTTTGCCAAGGCACTCCGGGATACCCTGAACATGGCAAGGCAATGCAGAGCTCCCCTGAAGACCGAGGGGCAATCCATCCTCGTAGCATTATTTACATGTTTGTGTACCTTGCAGGTGAGTGCAGTTTCACCTGAGGAGGTTGTTGCATCTGTAGTTCAATGATCTACGCTAAGTGGCTTTTTGATGTCTTGTGCAGTTCATGGGATGTTTGTCAGATCTCTTAAGCCTGAAAGATTTTGTATTTTCTTAGGTGGTTCTAAGTGGTGGTAACAGCGCAAAACCAAAAGGACATGTTCTTGATGCCGAAATCCATTTCTTGTCTCTCCTGTCCCCCAGGACATGGATTAAATAGACTTGCAAGATAAACTCTGTTATCAAAGGGTAAAACTCCGAGTCTGGATAAACAGGAGAATAAATCCAACAGTACATTAGGAAAGAGGGAATAATTATTGTTTTAAAATGTAACCTCATGGTTTTAGTGCTGTGTACTTGCTTCATATTCATGATTGACAGGGTTGCTTATCTAAACTGGAAACTTGCTCAAAGACAGGAACATGTTTGAGCTGTGCAGTACAGATGTTCCCTCTGATTTACGAGCACATGTGCAGGGGTACAGACATTCCTGGAACAAGCTGCAAAATGAGAAGAGGAAGATGATATAGATGATAGAGACAAGAAAGAAATGCTGACCAAGGTACAGATGCAGCTGTAAATTAACCGATGGAGGCAGGGAGTGACGGAGGGAGAAGGAGTCTCTTTGGGAGACGATCTGAAGTGGAGCTCTGTATGGCAGAGCTTGAAGCCACCACACAGCCCCAGACCTTCCTGTGAGCTTTGAGCATGATCACACAGTAACTGTGTAAATATTACAGTTATATGTCAGAAGTCAGATAAAATATACCATTTCTGTTGGCTTTGCACAAAGATATTTTTCATTTTTTTCAAACCTGCAGATCAGAGTGAAACTCTGGGTGGGATGGGACTAGCGAAACCCCTGCGGATGGGAACCAAAGCCACTGCTGGCACAGGCAGCCAAGGAGCACATTGCCAACATTTTCCTACAGATTTTCTCCCAGTTTGTCGTTGTTTGCCCCCACTTCTGCTGCTGATTTCCACGAGATGGAGCTATTCTAACGTGGCTTTGGCAGCAGCCCCTGGAGAACAGTATGCTACCACTTATTTTATTTTATTTCCGTGACAATATTTCTGAAGTGGGTAGGCATTTATGAAAAATCATCATCCAAAAAAAAAACCCCAACAGAAACTGCTGTAGCTCAATGCGCATTTTGCCAGGCTGCATTGTCAAAAGGCTCCTTGCAAAAATTGCTCCCAGGGGATGCAGGTGTGTGCAGAGCAGCTTTGACCCACACTGGTGTGGCTGGTGGGGTGTGCATCCAGCTTCACCTCTCTGGAGGGCTTATTTTGCCGTGGCTAAGGAAAACTCCAATGCCCTGTGTCCCTGGGGCCACCCTGCATGTCGCGGGGGAGGTGGCCCTTCGACACCAACCAGCCCTTGCCTGCAGTCCCAGTCTGCACTCCTCAGCCTGCTGGGGCAGCTGCCTGCCTTCGCCGAGTTTTGATGACCCCCTGACATGGCATTTCTGTCCTTTTTAATCTAGTTTTTTAATCTAGTTTTATCTGTTTCCATGTGCTGCCTTCTCCCCACTGCAGAACGCACTTGTTCCCTCTCTGCTTTGCCCACATCAGCCCTGTTTCCTACTGAGTCACGCTGCAGACAAAAAATCGTGCAAATGCTGCTGTTCTGTGATGTATGTCTGCAAACCTTATGGCATGACCTGGCCTTCGACCAGGTCATGCCTGTAGAGCCAAGCTCGTCATGCCCCTGTCTTCCAGGCATGCTTTTCCACTGCAGCTTCTACAAACAGCAGCAGCTCAGGGAGAGGCTTTTATCTGGGGAGTTTCTACAGGAGTTGTCAAAATTAGGGCCAGGTTTATATGCAATATTTGTAATGCTTGAAAAGAGGGTATCCTGAAAACCTCTTGCTCACTGCTTGCGTTGCGAGCTGTTTAGGGCTGTGCTGGCATGAGAATCTGGTGTTCTGCGTTTGCATGCAGGAGATAAGTGGTCTGTCTGTGGCGAGGTGTCGCTGGCAACGCGTGCCTGCCCCTGAGTGCACGGCCATGCACAGAGCCGATGAGCAGAGGTTTCCCTCCCGAGCAAGTGCCCAGCGCCGGGGGCCTGTTCCTCCCTGCGCCTGCCACAGCAGAGAGCCGGCTGCCGCTTCTCAGCCACATGGAGTCTGAAATCCTTGCTGCCACAGGACCCGGCTAAGTGGAAACCACAGCAAGATAAATAAGGGGCAGCTATAGAGGGCAGGGGGCTGCCATTGCCAGATCTGGTAACACTGCACCTGTCCAAATTCCCGTGTGAAATCTTAATTTGCAAAGACTGGAGTGTAAATGTGTTTGGTGGTTGTTTTTTGGGTTTTTTTTTTTCCAGTGTGGTTTAATATCCTTTCTTCCCTGCCCCCAAGCCTGCACTTTACAGTGGAGGGAGCTTTGGAGGAAATATAAAAACCTCTTGTGAGCTCCCAAGCTCCCAAGGTTGTCCTCTTTGCTGGCAGCCCTGGGGCAGACTGAAACCTCTGACGCGCTGTCGGCACACAGGTACTTAGCAAGCACCTCCTGAATCTTGCTTTTCAAGACTGGGGCAGAGACAGCATCAGCATAATTTCGGTTTCTTTAATCTGATGACCATCCTCCAGCAGCTGAGGACTGCAGCTGGGAGGCCCCCAGGAGCAGGCAGACATCAGCCGGCGCTGCTGCTGAGGAGTGCTTTGCTGTGGTTCCCCCAGCTGAAGTTTGCTCGTCTTTCTTCCCCTCTCCAGCCCACCAGCATGACCTTCTTTGAAGTGATTCTGCCTGGGCCAATTCGTTGCCACTATCCCACTTGTCCTTTCAGGGAGTCATACTCTAATATGGCTTGTTTAACATAGCTTTAAAGGCCTAATTTTCATAAAAATGTGGGTCTATTTGTGCATGCCTAGCATGTAGTTACTGTGCTCCTTGTGTGTGCGCGCTTGACGTGCTGGCCTACGTTGCTCAGATTTGCACACACGAGTGGCTGTGTGGGCACATAGACTTGCCATGTGCATGTCCAAATACAAGTGGGCATTTGAAATCAGCCAAGAAAACATGCAATATGCAATTGCCTGTGGGTGTTCAGGGGTGTAATTCTTGGGGGTGGCAAAGTGTCCATAGCTCCTTATGGATTTCACTGCTGTGCAAATTCCCTGAGACCAATTCGTCCAGGTCCCAAAGCTCCTGACTTACTCTGCCTCTGGGAGGGCCGCCCAGAGGGAGGGAGGGAGGGAGGGAGGGAGGGAGCAGGCTGATTGCAGTGCGTGGGAGCGCAGCACAGGCAACACTGGTTCCAGGAGGAAGGGATGCGTGAAAAATTGATGAGCCAGAGCAGATTATTCCCCTTGCACGCAGGTCCCTGCTTTGGGCAGGCAGCCAAGCTGGAGCACAGCAGAGAGGGAGCATCTCGCTTGCCAGCTCCCCCGCAAGCCCACCACCCAGAGCCAGGGAGAGCTGAAAACACCCGGTGAGGGGTGCCTGCTCACGGCCACAAACTGTACACAGAGCAATAAATGGTTCTCCTCCATGTTTCTTCGCCAGAAAGAAGATGAGGCATGTGATATCTCTTGCTAAACATTGGTGCCACAGATATTTATTCCTTTTATGTGAGAAGAAAAAATAGTAAAAGGACCTAATAAACCACAATATAAAAACTACTGTTTGAAAGATCTGGGCTAGGAATTACTTGGACTTCCATGAGTTTCACATGGCAGGGGTGTGGGTGATTTAGGCTAGTGATTATTCAAGACACAAGGTGTGATTGGACTTTTAGGATTTGAAAGGATTACACTTGCTTGTGAAATGGATGTTTAATTTCTCTTCAGTTTTAACTCATTCTTTGTAAATGTTAAGACTACAAATTATCACACCCTTGGTCTATGGCATAGGACAAACTTTGCTAATTTTCTCCCACCTCAGCTCAGATTAACCGCTTTTGTCCAGCACTACTAATGCCACACAAAATATGACTTTTCTTTTTTAAGTAGTTCACACTGGTGTGTGCACACACACATGGGCAGGCATGTATTTTGTAACAGGTTTTTGTGCTTGTGACTCAGAGCTGAACTGCTAAACCATAACACATGGCTGACATCTGGAATTCACTCAGACGTTTTTGTCATTTGAATATTGGTAGCCATGGTTTGCTACTCTCCTTTCCTCCAAAATGTAACTTCCTTTATTCTCAGCTCATAAAAACAGAGGCAGAAGATTTTACTGAGCCTTTTGGTGTCACTTGATCAATACATATACAATATCGTGTCCAAGCCTACTTAAAAAGCACATGTGTTCACAGAGTTTGGCAGATAGATCTTTCTAAAGAGAGTCTCTACTTTGTCTTTAGATTTAAAATGATTGCTTACCATGAGAATATTCAGAAAATTGCTTATTTTTGCTCAGTAAGAATCTGTGCTAGCAAACTGGGGTAAGAATTGCAGATGGATTGCCTTGGTGTTTGACTGTAAGTAGTTACATTAAGTCCTTCAAATGAATGTCTCTCATTTGGCTGGCTTTAGAGCAAGATTAAAATATGCTGGCGTTTGCTGTAATATGGAACAGTTTGTCTTACCTGTGTCTCACAGGGCACTGTGTGCTATTCCCAGGGCTGTTTGCTGTGGGCTGGTACGGTCCTGTGGAGGTTAAGATTTTGCATTCTCTTTGAAAATATTGTGGGGATGCCAGTCAGAGTGTTGTAATTAAGGATGTGTTGAATGTCACATTGATACCAAGGATTTAATGAAAACTGCTGTCTATCTGTTGCTGTGATGAGTCTCAAGCAAAAGGGGTGAATTGAGGGAATTATTTCTGGCTCTGACTCAGAAAAGCATCTAAGCATATTTTTCAATCCAGCCCTATAAGCACATCTTTAACTTTGGGGACTGTCTGGTTTTTCCATTGACTTTGAGAAAGATATGTCCCTGCTTCAGTGCTACTTCAGGAAGAAGGGAGGAGGTTCTGTTGAAGCCTATGCTGACCCCTCTCTCTTCAAGAGTAAGTATAGTATGTCTTCAAGGCACCTGTTTTGCCTGGTGAGGGGCTGCAAAACAGGAGTGACTTTGCCACTAGGTTAAAGAAGGTGGTCATGAAGGTTTCTGAGAGATGGGCATATGAAGGTTTGTTGCAGAGGCTTTCCAGTCTTTGGCTATTGGAGTAAGAAGTGACAGTGGTGGTGCAGCACTGTGATGCCTTGAGTGTCATAGCAGTGAATTAATGTCACTCGGTGCAGGATTTTTAATGTGGTTCAGTGTAAGGCCTCTCGGGTTTAGCAGGGAGGGCTTCACACACAGCACATAGTCTACGGCATGGATCTGCCACGTATAGCTGATGCTGGTGGTCACTTGACCGTGTGCCTGAGCTGTCAGTTTTTCACATAGGTATTTTTGGGGATTTTTTTTTTAAGCAGTTGTATTTCAGACCTAGTCATGTCTGTTCTGTTCACAGTAGCTGGATAAAATTCTCACATCAGTGCTTCAGAAAATAATTTGTGCTCTGGGGTCTCTGACTGTTAATGCTGCTTAGTAATGACACCGTGCCAAGGGGGTCTCATTATGGCAGTCTGTGATGCTAAAACACACGATGGCTGGAAGAGCATCCTGCCCAGGGTCCTTCAACCTTATAGCCACACTTCACCATAGGGTGGACAAGGTGGACCCACATTGCTGCACTCACCTGTCAAGATTAAAGTGGAGTCCTTCAAACTCCTACAGATTGATTTCTTCATCAGAAAGCCCCTGGCACGGGATGTGGTCCTGAGTAGTACCCTTGTAACAAGGTTTTCCAGTGCCTATGGATATGTATGTTAATGTGAACCTGGTGGTTGTGCCCCTGACTTTGGTGAGGGCAGGAGATGGCCCTGGGCAGAGGTGGCAATGGCCAGAGCAGTGCTGGCCCGTCTGCAGCCCAGAGCGGGCAAGACTGTCCCGGTCCATGTCCCTGAGCTGGTGTGCGAATGCAGCTGTGTTTAGCTGCTGGCAGCTCTGCTAATTGATTATGTGGATACACAAAAGTGCTGTGCTATAAACAGCAATTAAAACTACGCTGTCAGACTGTCAAAATCAATCTCAATTTTGGATATGGCCAGACATGCTACTTTTTTTCTCATTATGAGGATTAGAGCTTATTATTACGGTTATCTGGTGCTTCTGATTGTCAATTTCTGTTTTCAGTCACTTTGTAGCTTTTGATAAAGTGTGAGCCTTTGAGCTGAGCACTTCCTCGCCAGATCTCTGGGTCAAGCTGATTTTGCTGGAAAACTTCAGCCAAAGCAGCTTGGCCATTTTTGAGCACAAGTCCTGTGCCCATAAATCCTGGTGCACATCATCCCCTGGTGCTCCCCAAGCTCACTGCATCCCTCGGGGCGGCTGGGTGGCACCACTGCCCTGGGACTTGCACCAGCCCATCCCGCTGCCTCTGCCACCGACTGAAGTGTGCGCCGTCCCCACGGAGCCCAGTGCTGCGCTCCAGCTTGGGGATGGGTGCTTTATGCTTCTCCGATCTGGGGTGGGATGGGAACAGGGGGGACTGTCTTTGAGTCTGGTCCCACTGAGGATCACAGTTTTGGCTTGTTTCTTGTAAAATGAAAATTACTACCTCCCACACCTCCTAACCCCTTGCCCATCTCCCCAGGCTACCGTGAAAATTATCATGTTGTTTCTGAAGCACTCGCGTACTGTAGTGGCATGGGAGAAAAACAGGCAGAAATTAATTAGTCTGTCTTCAGAGCAGGGTTTTGAGGATTATAGAAAATAAGCCTGTTAAACATTAAGAAGAAAGCAGAATGCTCTGTACTGGGTCCTCACTCACCCTGGGTACTTAATGACATGTTTTCACTGGAAAAAAAATTGTATGATCACGTTAATTAAAGGCTGTGCCAGAATGCATATGTACAAGGGGGGTAATTGAAGGATGCTGAATGTCTGCCAATTTGACATTACCTAACTAGCTTGATTTTTCAACCATAGTAATATTCTCATATTTATTTATTTTTGGGGATGCCATATGAAAGAAAAATATTTTAGCAAAATAGCACACTGAGCAGAGTAAATTACACCGGTAGGGTTTCTTGTTACTCTGTGCCTGATGGAGACAGTGAAAAAGGATAGTAAACAGAGAAGAGAAGCAACGGTGTGTGTAACATACATAAAAAGGTACTGTAACAGCAGTGATCTGTCTGCCATAGTAATGAAGTCAAGCATTTGGAATAATATGATTTCACACCAAGAAATTACACTAGAGATCTGCTGAGCTGAATCTATATTAGACGGTTGTGTGTTATCCACATGAAACTACAGAAAAGGTTAAACCTTAATTTTATTAAATGGTGAGTCACAGCAGACAGGGTCACCTTATGGCTTTTCTGAATTCCTAGCTTTCCATGTCTCCAGCTTGTTATTTATTAGAGCTCTGCACAGCTCTGTGGACTCCATGCAGTCCTGGGCATGTAAATTCATGATGCTAGCCCTCTTCTGCAGGCTCCTGCCCTTACTCTTGTACTGTGCTGTCAACTGCCATATTCAAAGACATCACTCTCTTTAATCTTTCTTGTTTCTCCATGTATACCTCTGGTAGAAGATTCTGCCTTCTTTTTGGAACTGGGAAGCCCTGGCACAAGAGTGTGTTGCTTGCTCAGCAAAATGGGATTGGATTTGTATCCCCAAATCTCCAAGTATCTTAGACCACCAGCTCCTAAGCTGATCTCCTCCGTGACTTTGTTCCCCTCTTTCCCTGGGCTGGCACCCTAAATGACTAATTTTTCCACTCCTCCCTTGAATTCCCCCGTGCTGTTTTCAGACTTCCCTTTCTGAACTGGGTCAAAAGCTTTGGCCTTTTACAGGTAGTTTCCACTCAGAATTACTTCTGCTGGGACACCTGAGGAAAGAGAAAAATCTGATTAAAAATAGGAAAACCAAACCACACACGATGTAATTAACCCTGAACCTGTTGGAAGGTCAGCTGATTTTTAAGATTATTTGTAACCATTAAATTGGGCAAGGACTGATATGCATCATTGCTTGATCTTATCTTCATTGCCCTGGGTACCTTTGATCTCCATTTGTCCTTCCCCCATTTGTTTATGCTCTTTCATGCCTTGCTTCAAAGTAGACTGTAAAGCCTTTGGGGCAAACACCAGTGGTGCAGTGGTAAATGAGAAGGACAGACTGACTCCCTCATCTGCTGGCCCAGTCTTAATTGTGGGAAATGGGTGAACACTGCACTGCCGATGGTAAGGATGAGTAAATCCGCCCTTGGAGTGGGGAAATTTACCTGTGGCCACGCCACAGGCAGGGACCAAGTTTGCCTGAGCAGCTTATCTGGATTGCTTTGTGGCCAGGGGAGTAGCTGCTTGGGCACCTGTGCAGCAGCCAGGAGCCAGCCTGGCCAGCACTGTGACCTGTTATTGACCAGAAGCCTTGGCCAAGGGACACAAAAGAATCTGCTGTTGCACACACACACACACACACACACACACAAATCATAAAAGCGTCAGATGTCTGTAGCTTTAGCTTTCGTATTGTTTTCACTCCAAGGGGATGTTCACGAAGAGTTTCAATTAGTCTCTGCAGAGGCATTGATCTTCAAGACACTCTCAAATACATAGTTATTGTCAGATTTTACACAGACAAAAAGAATAGTATGAGGAAAAGCCAGAGATAAGACAGCCAATGGGGAAATATCAGAAGATTACCCTAGAAATGTACATTAATCTTTTTAATGCTTTTAATTGTGTTTAATGCTTCAGGGAATAAACTGTGTGAAGAAGCTGTTGTAATGCTAAATTAGGGAGGAACAGTTGTGGGACAGCCAGGTCTTAAACACCTGGCACAATGCAAAAGCCCAAGCCGAACCAGAAATGCCGCTTACCATGCAAATATCAAACAACAGAGTGCCAGTAGCTCTGTTTTCCCTAAAGACTGATCTCTAGACTTTGTTACAGTGGTCGGGGGATATCTTGCCTTTTCTTGACCTTTTACTTTCCCCTTGCTTGATTTTTGTCTCCATCCTGTGCTGTAAGAAAGAACTGTGTGAGTACATTAGTGCTTGATTTCTTAAAAGTCTTAAAGACGAAATGTGCTAAACCCCTGAAAGAAAGTTGAAGCAGTGGCTACCGATCCATTTTAATGTGAGGTTTCTTCATTTGGGTTGGCAATTCCTTTGACACAGGTCTTTGCAGCTCTCTCCAATTATGCGTGATGGCTTATGTTTGAGAAAATCTCATCCCTCATTAGTGATATCTTTATTTCTAACTCTCTCACCGTAAGTAGACATGAAAGACTGGACTAGGGTTTTATAATCAGAGGGGAGGTGTAGGTGAAGTCATTAGCAATAAACGCGCCCTAGTCAACAGGGAGGCTGGAAAACTACTGATTCAAAAGTGAAGCCTGTTGTGAGAGGTTTGGCTGAGGTTGTTTTTTGTCCACCACTACTCAACATTTTCATAAAGTAGAGACAGATTGTTAAATTTGCAGATGACACCAAGGTGGGAGTGCTGTGAGCACATCTCAGGATGGATTTGAATTCTAAAAGATGTCAATGAATTAAAGATTTGGGCTGAAAAAGGATGGCGTAACTCAGTAAAGACAAGTCCAAAGCTCTGCTTTCTCAGAAGCAATGAGATGAATGGGCACAGGTAGGGAAGGGCTAAAGGGGCAGGAGTTTGGCAGAAAGGGATCTGGGGGGTGTAGTTAGTTACAAGGTGAACATGAGGCAATGTTATCCTCCAGTTGCAGGGAGAGGGGAAAAATTGCCATTAGGGATAGCAGTATGAGCTGTAGGAAGATGTGCTGAGCCTGTGACTGGACAAGCAACAGTGTCAACAGCAGAGAAGCCGGGCACCAACTGGAAAAAGTCCACAAAAGAGCAGTAAGAGTCCTCAGGGATGCAGCAAATAACATCTGATGGTGAAAGGCTGAGGACTTTTCAGCCCAAAGAATGGGAGACTGAGGAGGGAAGAGAGAAATGTTTCGGTGCTGCAGCACTGCTGCAGAGTAAGGGAACGGCAGTTTGCAAATAACAGTGAAGAAGTTTCTGGTTTGAAAATGGGAAACACTTTCTGATGGTAATAATGGTGAAATGTAGGAATAGGATGCCAGTTTTCAAGAACAATTGGGAGAAATATCTCCCAATAATGACACTGGCACAGCTGTTTCTGCCTTGGGACAGTGGTAAGAAGTACATAGCTTTTCAAATCCTTTTGAGCTATATACTTCTATGATTCTACAACACAAATATTTCAAAGCATTTTTCACTGACCAAACTGAAAGAGAAGATAACCTGGCTTCAGATTTCTCTTGCTTAGAATGCTTAGCATCAGGTGCTACGGCTTTGCTTTTCACAGCAATAGGTGTCTTGGCTTATTTTCAGGAATGGTGGTGTGAAATGAAAGAAAAAATAAGAAGTTTGCATTCTGGGGAAGAGTTTCTTCTGCAATTAATTGTGGCTGCAGTCTGACATGGGCTGAATGTTTGGAATCTCACCACTTCTAATGTGGCTTTATCATGGGCTCTGGATGTCACTGCTCCCCGTCGGCTCCCATTTTTGTGTGTCAGTTGGCCAATGTGATACTAGACTTCATAGTATATAGCCTGGCTAAACAAAGGTAACTATCAAATGCAACTTGTTGGGAACTTGGTTCAAGCTACAGCTTGGTTTGGCAATTAAATTTCTGTAAGTCTGTTTTGTGGTAACATATGAACTGTGACTCCTACAGGGGAAACAAAAAGCTAAGAATAGTATTAGTAGGAATGTGGCTTTGGTGGTTTTTCTTAGTAAAGAGACAGATGAGCAAGATGTAGTCTGTAAAAGGGAAGAAAAGGCGGGTACATATAGGGGAGAGAGATAATGAGTTTTGAAAATACCAGGTGGGATCTAGTGGTTTGGGCATGTGGAAAGGTAGACTGGATTTGCTAGCTCTTAACCACCAAAGACAACTTTGTACTCTGGCTGAAGCAGGAATTACCTTCTCAGATAATATTTTTTTGAGCTGCTTCTCTTATATATGTTCTATAATTACATTTTAAGTAGTTATCTAGGGCTAAGTCAAATGTGTTAAATAAGCATCTGAAATATGATGCTTCCAGCCTTAGTGCAATTCCTCTGGAGTTTCATGCTGAAGAGTTTCAGGCGTTTTTTTGTGGGACATGGAAACATCCAGCTGGAAGAAGAAATTTCAACCATTTCCATTGAAATTGAAGAGTTCTACTAAATCAGGTAGATTTTCCTGGAATTTCACAAAGAGGGGAGAATGGTAGAAGAGTTTAACATTTTTCTGGTGAGATACTTGAATTATTTTTAAACATTCCAACAAGCTCCCCACCCTCCCCCCAGTTGAACGCTGAATACTGCAGTAAAATAAATATAAGTCAGAGTAATATTGGGATGCTTTGATTTTGTTGATTACAGAATGTTTGGATGACTGGAAACCAAATGTTGCTGCAGAACCTGCCTTGTTCAAGAAGTGGTAACTTGAGGGGCGTGCTCCAGCCTGACTGGGAGAGACAGGTCTTGCACAGCTCTACTTGGAAGCTTCCTCACTTCATGGCTTTCCCCCATCAAGAAGATCAAAGGGAAGAACCAAAGTTGTCCCAGCAAGCCAGATTTTGAACCACATAGGAAACTAAGCCTAATGGCGGGAAGCTTCCCAAAGCCTCCACCAACTACTTCCATCCAAAGAACAAGGTTCCACCTCCAGCTGCCCTCTTGTTCCTCTGGCACTGCCCTGGGACATCCCTACTGCCTGCAATTGCTCATTGAAAGTGATCAGTGGAGGACTGCGACACAGCTCCCAAAAGTATTTAATTGGACACAGCATGGACCTCTGTTCTCACACGTCTGTTCCTGAAGTGGTAGAGCCTGTGCGATCCTTTTCTGTGCTGTGTGCAGAGCTTAATGCAGAAGAGCTGCGTGCAGTTTCTGCTGCAGATGTTGCTCAGCATGTTGCCGTGCTCTGCCCAAAGAGTCCTTCCCCAGAGAAGTGATGGGATTAGTGTGGGCTGCCAAACCTGAAAAAAAGCAGTCCCATAACAGAACAGGATTAGTTAACAGTTGTGGCATGTAATTTCCACTTCTTCCTCATCTTTACTAACTGAACTGTTCATTTGCAACCACAAGCTCCTCCCTAAGAAGAATTTACAGCAAAACTGGTAAAAAAAAGCACCATTCAGTTGATTCACCACTTACACAGAATCGGCTCCAGCCCATAGATCCCCATCAGAGAGGGGTTGTGTGGAGCTGGTGTAGTTACCATTTCATCACATCATGTATTTGAAGTGAGTGCATCTAAATCCTAGAAGACAACCATCTAACTCTCCTGCACCACTTTCCTTTTTTAGCTGGGGACTGCAGCTTCCATTTGCTGGCAAATGATTGCTGAAGACATTAAACAAGACAAAGCAGGTCCCCTGTTTGCCTCCAAGCACTGAGGCCAAATTTAGGATGTACCTTCATGTTATGTCTGCTGTGTTCCACTAAGCTTGCAGTCCTGCCAATCAAGCAACTGCAGTGGTATGACCAATTATTTCTTCATAAGCCTGTGCTGTCTGTTGCCCATATCTGTGTTACTGGCTGAAGGTTTAATGTTGTTAGTATCTTCCCATTTGTTCCACTCCAAATAAAGCAGAAATCTCCAGACGTCTTCGGCTGCCTGCAACCTCCCAGGTTAACTGTAGCACCTTGCTTCAGGGAAGTCTGGCAGATATGGAAGTCGATGTGCATCTCCTGGGGCGCTCCCAGGCTCCCTGAGCAGGGCTGGGCATCATAAGGTCAGGTTATTCCCCAGGGGAAGGAACAAGGAGGCTGTAGAGTAGGTCTGAAGACTGCAGCCTTGATATATAGGAATGCAAGAGGAAGAGCTAGCTGACTGCAAGCGGGAGCTGTAGTTTCCCTTTGCAGCAGCACTTCCACCCTGGTGTCCCAGGTGTTCAAACACAGGAACTCAGACCCACACACCCTGTGGCATGGACCACAGCCCTCTGGCTGACTTACTACTGCAGGCAAGAGGCAGGGCTGCTCTCTGTGGCAGCTAGAGATGGTCGACAGTTTATTATATTTTAGTGAAATCTTTGTCTTGAAAGGAAATAAAAAGTGGGGAAAGTCTCTCTCTCTCTCACCCAAAGAATACCTGTTTGAAGCTCTTCAGCTTCATAGATGCTAAGCAGGACAATGGCTGTATCTGTCCTGCAGCGTGCCTTATAATCTTGGCACCATGCTTGCTGCAAGGCACCCTGAAACCTGGATCCCTCAACAGTAGCAGTCGCACCAGGGTTTCTTGTCTGCACATTGGGGTTTCCTTGCAAAGCCTGGAGCTTGGTATGCTTGTGTCTCACTGGGCTCACTCGAGGTGTGGGAAATCTGGATTTCAGACCCTTTTCTGAATGAGACAGAAACAAGACTTAAACCTCAGCCTGTTGCCTTTCTGGTAATTATTTTAAGCAAAGGCAGACTGCAGTAGTCTGCCTTTTTCTCAGAAATGTTGTAGGTCTAGTTTTCATTCTGATATGGGATGAAAATGTTTGAAGTTTTAATGGAATAGGATTTTTACCTGGCCACCCAAGGGAGGTTGTTCATGGTGTGGCTTTGTAGATCAGCTTCATGGTGAGAGAGAGCTATCAGGGCTGCGGAGAGCTCCATGCCAGTAACCAACATTTCAGATAAAGGGAAATCCTCCTCCATGCTTGTTACAGTCCTGTCATCTCTCCTTTGCAAGTAGAGATGATGTGGTCAGGGAAAGGTGTTGATGGCTAATGAGGCAGGGTAATTCTCTGTAGCTTTTGGTTCCTAAAATACACCTTTTTTTTTTTTTTTCTTTCTCCTTGGTTTCATATTCTCCCTTCTCTGCAGCTCCTGGAGACCTGAGCCTCTGTTTGGCAAACCCAGAAGGTGGGAAGATGAAAGCACGCAGTGCCCTTTTGGAAGGGACACATGTGGCTTGCAGTTCCTCTTGAAGACTGTCTCTTCCGAGATGTCAATGAGGATGCAGTTGTCAGATAATGTTAAAGACAAATGGGATCGTAGCTGATATGGCTTACGTAGAAAACATTATCAAGTGATCAACTCATAATTCACATACGGAAAAATATAAGTAAAACTTCATCAGTGCTCCCTTTCTTGATTTCTCTTCACTTTTTCCCACTGTTTGATAAAGCTGATTAGTAAGACAAATTTTATATGGTCCCTTCGTGTTGTCTTTTATATTTGTTGAGGCTCATGTGATGAGAAACCTGCGTCTTGGTTAGAAATGATAGCCGTTTTGAAAGTACTAATACAGACATCAGGAATAGTGGGAAACGAAGATGAAAGGCCTGAGTAGTGAAAGCTAGGACTGAATTATGTTTCAGCTGCCAAGTAAGGAAAAAGAAAAAAATAACAGGTTTGGATATCCTTTTTTTCCCCAGCAAAATGTAATAAAAAGAAAAATTTTACCTTGAAGCTACCAAATGTGTTAGTTTCGTCTCAAATGAAATATTCTATTTTTTACATTCTGAAAACACTGAAACAGTTTGTTTAAAAATTCTTTCCCACCTTTGTTTGGCTAACACTATTTGACTTGAATTATGAACTGTTGAAGTTTGGTCATCTCTGAAACTGCATATTTTGTTGCACTCTATTTGTAACCACCCCTCACACCCATTAACTCTGTCTCTGTGGTCTCTGAAACAAAAAAGTCCAGAAACAAAAAAATGGGACTGCCTATGGCAAGAGTGGTTGCAATTATTTACAATGCTGTTGAGGTTCCATTGTAGAAATTATATGAAGAGATATAGATTTTTCTTCGAGCCAGGTGAGGCCTTGGTGTTGCTGTCATCCTGCTTCACCATCCCAGGGAGGATTTGTGGTCCTCACTCCTTCACAATGCCTCAGGTACTTCTACAACAAACTTTCTGGCTGCTCCATCTGCTTTTACAAAGCAAATCCTCTGTGTATAAGATGACAGTCAGCAATGGGGGTAAAACAGCAGGATTCCCTCTATGCTTCAGTAAAGATGGTCCAATATAATTTAACGTGGAAAAATGTAATAGTACAGAGGACTAGGTCAAACAATAGCAAGACGAGCCCTGCTTTAAATGGAAACAGCCCCCATGACACTGCAAGGAAAATGGTCTGGCAGACATAGTATATATAAACTTTAAATCATCAAGCCAATGTCTGGCATCAATTAGAAAAATGCATGGGACACTGGGCTGCTCCGTGGGTTTGGCATCACGTCCTGCCCCTCCTGCGGCGCAGCACCCAGCACCCAGTGCCGTGCAGGGCAGGGCAGGCTTCGCCCGAACTACATATGCTGTGCTTTTTTGCAGCTAGTTTGTTGCACCAGGTTAGGTGACTAAATAAGAATAGCAATCTGTGGTATGGTGGGTAATAAGAAAACTTGCTTTCAAAGGCCTGCATTTTCTTGAGTTGTCTTCCTAGTGTTGATGCATGTTGTAGGTATTGGTGTCTAATGGTAAGGGCGACCCCCCCTTTGCAATGATGCTTCTGCTTCAAATTCAAGCACAGGCTGTTTCTTTCCAAACAGGAATGGACAGGTTGAGAGTGTCTGAAGCAAGAGGGTAAAACTGTGTGGCAAAACACAGAACTGCACTGGATGTGAAGCAAACACTGAAACTAGAAATCATATATAAGGTGTCTCCTCTGTGGCAGTCACTCAAGTCAGGTTGTGACCATGGGTTGAGTCCGCGAGGAACCTGCCATAAATTTCATTGAGCCTAAGAGGGCAGAACAGCCAAAACCAGAGCTGGAGGGCAACTGAAGCTTGGCACAGCTGCCTTTCCTCCCCAGTACACCTCTCGGCTCCATCATCTCGGCTGTGATGGGAAAACATCCTTGTCACGCTGGGAGAAACATCTCCTCTCCGTCTTTGAGCTCTGCAGAGAGCTACATCTCTCTCCTGCACGGATTTTGGCAACCAGCAAAAGCAACATGTCCTGTTTCTCAATCTTTCAGATTGTTGCATCTGTGGTAGCACTTCAGACACTTGCTCTTCTTCCTGAGCTGAGTCTGAGGCAGATTTTTCCTCTAGAGGAGGACGTGCCACTGAGCATCGCAGCTGATAACATCCTAGGAAAGTTGAAGTATAAAAGATAGACAGTGAGATCATTTGATGTCTTCTGGTTTTCCAAGAAGGCCCCATGACTTAAAGGCAGTTGGTGGTTCTATTTTTGATTTGGTTAACACCAGATACATCATTTTTAAAAACAGAAAACTGGCTTCTCATGATCTGAACAGAGAAAGATTATTTTTAAGGCTCATATGTAAAAGAAAAACAGTTGTCAGCTATAACTCCTACCTGAGATATTGAGCTTCGCAAGTGCAACTGAGCACCAGGAACTTCAGACCACTCTGCAATGACATTACCTCACTTGTTTTGGAAGCCAGCCTTCCCTTTTCGTCACGTCCTGGGATTTCATTACAGCAGAAAGTGTATTGTGGAGACACGATGGGTAAAGATTATGCCATGCAACTCAACAGTCCATCTTTCACGCAGTATAGCTTTTCCCCCCCTTTTTCAGGGACCCCTGTTAAGTAAAAAATCCATATTCCTGCATTTCCTTGGAACTTCAGATATTACTTCTGACTGTATCATGATTTTCTAATTTTGAGATGTTTCTTGCTCCTGAAGAAGGATAGAAAACACCATTCAGTACTGGATCTGGAGCTGCTCAATGCCAATGGCAAAAATTTCAGTTTCCATGTGTTCAACCCTACCACTTGCTGCCTCCTCCCTTCCTTCTGTAATTAGTTTCATCCCTTAATGTGAAGGATACATACTTATACATTTCTACCAGACCAAGTATTTTCAAACTTTGTCACATACAGATCTCTTTCTCAGCAAGCAAGGGTTCAATATCAGGCACAAATTCTTTTTCCATACTCTTGTTTGCCTCCCAACTGCAGGAGCAGGCCTGGGCTACAGTTTCATCATTTTTCCCTTTGTATAGGTTGCAGGAAAGAGAATGCAGAATGAGGCAGGGCACCTACAGCAGCCTCCGCACAGCCAGAATAATACTAATACACTGGGTTTTGTCATCTCTCCAAGGGAGCATATGCTTTTCTTCATGTGCCACTGGACCTTTATCTCAGTGGGAAGAGAGCATTTATTTCTCTCAGTGTACTTGAGACTGGCTATAGGGCTTTCATGCTCTTTCAAAGAAGTTGCTCTGTAGAGATGTGGCAAGTTTTGTCAACAGCTGGAAAAAACGTTATCTCTTGTAAACCTCTTTTTTGCAGAATTCTAAAACCCACAAAGGGCCCCATTGCTGTGCATTTTGCAGCAGCAACTCCTTACAGGCTCCCAGCTCAGCCTTAACACAAGCAAGGCACTAGCCTTTGCAGCCTCACCAAGCTAGGCAGCTTTGCTGATAAACATAACTTCCACCAGGGCTTTGAGCAAAGCTACGAGCTGCCATAGACATGTTGTTGGGAAATCCCTCGGAGCATGGGAACCTGGGCAGCACTTGCTCCTCAGCTGCTGGTTTGGTTGGTGTCCCAGGCGCACAGGTTCCCAGCCCCAGCTCCAGCTTGGCCAGCTGCAGGAGGGTCTGCCCTGCCCATCGCAGTGTGGCTGCTTCCAGCTGTCTTTTGGAGAGCCCCTGGCAGGCAGCTGGGTGCCCCTGGCCAAACGCTGCGCTAGTCAACAGTCACCCTACTACTTAATATTTCAAATACGCGTGAATGATCCAGCAACTCTCAGCATCCAGTTATTTTCTCAGATGTTCTGTGCTCCCCATGGGTCACGGCTCTCCCTTGCGATAACACACTTCCATCTCAGACCTGAGAAAAAGCTTGCGTGTCGAAAGCTGGCCTGTTTTTTTCCAACTGTTTTAGTGGGTCTAATAAAAGTATTAGCCTCTGTCCACAGACCTTGTTGCTTTATGTTCTTAAGAGCGTTACGCCCCAGGGCTGCTAGCACCACCATTGCCAAGCTGGGGTAACTCTGTTGTTTGTACCATGACCGAGAGATCAGGCATGTCAGCCTGCTGGGGTTATGGTTTTTCTGAAGCAGTCTTGAGGAAAACAGCTGATCTTGTGCCCAAACTGCCTCTCCCCTTTCCCCTTTCTGGGCTTTGGGAAAGGTTGCACATTTCTGAGGTCGTGCTGCATCCTTGTCCCAGGGCTCCTGGCCTCAGCTGAGACGTTTGTTTGTTTTCTCCTACCTGGCTCTCCACACCTGCAAGGCTGGAGGACTGGTGCTTGTTCTCTGGTTTGCAGACGCTTTCGCTTCTTTTAGATAAAAATCATCAGGTGACAACCTGCATCATGCTCTGCAATTCAGAGCATTTACATATAAGCCAAACACAGGCACTGCAGGTGCTTCCAGTGGGTGCTCTCCCATTTCAAAACCTTTTTTCTTTATTCCATTAGGCTGGGGATAGTGGAGGTGAGGTACCATGTGAAGGCAGGGCAGTTGGATGTCGTGGTTAAACCCCTTCTCCACTGCAGACCATCCAGCTCCACAGCACAATGTCATGTCAGTATTGCTAAGCTAGGTACACCAGGTTGAAAAAAAGAAGTGAATTTGATATTTATGGTTTACATGTATTTTCTAGTAAAGCTATTTGTAGAGAAAAGACTAATTATCTGGGTCACAGTCTGCTGGGATTTTCCAGCCACCATAATCAGATATATTTTAACTTTGTTCCAAGGTTCAATTTTTGTTATGCCACAAGTGCAGGTTCTTCCTCTGACTTGGCTGTATTTTTGACGTATGGGACCAATGGTTTGAAAGTCCTGTCTTGCTGTTCATTTGAAGTTGATATAAAACATCTTAGTGTTTCTCTTGGGCTTTTTTCATCCCTGACTGATCTTCTCATTTATCAGCTAAAGAAATAGCCTGGCTCCTCCGTGTCAATGCCGGGGCGGGATGGCTGTGGGCGAGCAGGGCCGTGGCATGGGTAGCTGAGGGAGGGTGGATGCTTGTTTTGGAGAAGGGATGGTATGGGGGAGACCAGGGAAGGAGGAGGCCAGGGGAGAGAGGCAGTAGGGTCAGGCTGAGAAAACATCTGGAAACGCTGACTGAGGGAAAATGTCAGTGCAGGACTCGATGGCTGGGCTGCCAGATGAGGACCACCCTCCAAGCACGAGTCCAGCTGACAGACCCTGCTGCTGGACGTTTCCAAACTGAGGCTACGAGGCTGGGCATCTGGACTGGTGACCGGCGTGGCCACAGCGGCCGTGTGGAGATGTCACAGTACAGGGGCTTCCCGCCCCCTCGTCCCTGTGCCGCATGCTCTGGGTCACCCCCGCTAGTGTCCGTGCCCTTAGCCACAAAATGAGTGGATAAATATTGCTGCTTTCCAAGTTTTGAAGTGGAATGAAGACAGCAGAAGTGTGACATCGCCTGCGGCTGGGTGTGTGCACCATCAGAGAGCACAGAGTGCAAATAAAAATAGTGAGGTGAGGGTGGGGAAGCTGGAGGTGTTGCAAGAGCTGTGCTGTGCCGCAAAATGTTCCTGCCACCGACAGTGTTATTCAGTGATAATGTCTTGGCACGCTACTTGTAGATGCTGTTTCATCCCATTCTTCTTCTTTCCCTGTTTTAATTCCAGGATGGCTCTGGACAGAGAAGATGAAGGCAGAATTGAAGGTGTGTAAGATACTCCACGTCTAAATTAAGCAGATATGAAAGCCTGAAGTGTGTTAAGCATTGGAAGGACCAATATATTGCTTTAAGTTCCTGAGGAGAGAAAATGGAGGAAACATTGGCTGGGTGGTCCAAGGTCAGTTCACAGGGGGGAAGCTCGGCCCCTGGCTCCTCTTCGCCCAAGACATCTTCCTTCACCAGCGAAAGTCCCTGGCTTGGTTCCCGCAGCAGCACAGCCAGCACCTGTGCTGCGGGGTGGGGAAAGCCTCGCTCTGCGGCGGTCTGTTGCATACCGCTGGCCGTGCACCACCAGCAGGACTTTGGGCAGTGGGGCGATGAGCTGGGCACAGCGACCTGCCAGGCAGGCTGGTCGCTGCAAGCTGTGCTGCACCCAGGGGCCTCATGCACCACGGGTAAATCATGCACCACGCTGGTGGTTTGCTCTCTCCTCACTAGGTGTGGCAGCTAGCTCATGGGTACTGGATTGTGCTAGCTGGAATGTGGGGTGGTCCCAGAAGTGCATCTCTGCTGGGAAACATTTCTTACCAAAGCAGAGTTAACCTCTGGTGACTGCTGGGAGCTCCCATGCTGGCTCAGTGCAATGTCAGCAGCCCCGGACCCAGCAACGTGCCTCCTCTTCCCTGCTGGCTTAAGATGGCCTTTACTTCTAGGGCAGAGAAACCGAACCTTTCCTTTCTGCTTGTATTTATGCATTTTTTAAAACAGAGGGATTTCTGCAAATAAGTGCATGGGCTCTAATGTGACCCTTCCGTGTTCCTGTGCAGCACGGACCTTCTTATTTCCTGAATGGCTTGCTCTGCACTCAAGTTAACTCACACCCTGGATTTTGTCCAAGTACATTTTGTTTCTTGATATGAGGCCAGGCTTTGCTGAGTTGTGGTGCCGTTTTCTTCTCCCTGCTCTCCTCCCTGTTTCTCTATTATCATTCTCATTGCTGTTACTGGCACCCTGTAGCCAAAGGGGGGAGAGCAAAGCCCAGCCCCATGCCTGCTTCTGACAACAGCTGAAGCGAGCGCGCTGAAGCTGTGGTGAACGCCTTCTTTAATGAGCCTGTAGGTTGAGCTGTCCAGAGCTCAGCCCAGCACTGAAAGGTATGTCTGAAACCAGCTGCAGCAGAAAACATTTGAACTCTACACCCTGCCAGATAGCTTCCAGATGTGTAAGATGTAGCCTCACTATGGACTCTGACTGTAGCTCTGCCAACATATGTCTGCACATTTCTGGTGCGCAGGGAACATGAAAGTAGAACTTTTACATCTGCTGCCTTTCCCTAGTTCTCCCTCCCTGCTTCTTGTGGTTCTTTTCCTGTATTTCATCCTTCCATTAGAAAAAAGGAAGAGCTACAAGTCCTTCTACTGATTTATTAAATCTTCCCTGCATGTTTCATACCTTTTTGTGCTGGTGGTGTGGTAAAAAGGGAGGGAAAGAGAGAGACCTTGTTCTTCTGCCTAGAGATCAAGCCAGTGCCCGGGTCCTTTAATGAATTCTGTATTGATTCGGAGCTCAGCTGGGTGCTCTTCTTGCAGAATCAAATCATAAAATGGTATCAAATTCCACTGAAAAGGGGCTTTTGTAAAAAACAGAGATTTATCTTACTGTCACAATGAGAATTATTGTCTTAATTCTGCAGTCACCTGGGCCTGAGGGGTGTCAGAGCAGAGCTGGCCAGAATAGGGGAGGGAGAGAGCAGAGCTGCTGGGAATTAAGCTATATGAGAACGTGACAGTATCTCTTATTTGCAAATAAAGAAAATTATTGCTTTTGAAGGTCTTACTTTTAAAGTACTGTTTTCGTTAAGAGAAAAGACAATAGAAGCCTTCCTTTTCTGCTGTTTCCAAACAAAACAGGGTAGATAGCCCTGTCTCTTCAGGTTTGCTATGACTTCTTATCTCTGACTCCACAAGTGGTGATTGTTTGCCGACCCTTGTTCCTACACCAAAAACTGTGTATTCTTCAAGAAATAATTATCTTTGGAGCCCATGGCTGTGTCAGTCTCATCTGTTCCGGGAAGCTAACCAGACCCAGGCCTCGGATATATTTTGATGGGAGACCACCTGGGAATCACAGAAGCCATCTACATACACCAGGGAGTTGTGGTCAAACTCTTGGCACATCATAGACCACAGGAATCTAATGAGTGGAAAGACTTCATTTGGCCCCATCAGCACTGCTGAGTTGATTGATGGGGCTGAGATGCAGCCATACTGACATACCTATTTGTGTCTTCCTGCTGTGATGAGGTGGGGCACGCTGTGTGGTACATGAGAAGCCTGTCAGTCAACTCGTAGGACTTTTACAGATTAACATGTCAAACGGAGATGTCTGTGCGATAGTGCGTATTGTGGAGCTGTGGGAGGGAGACCAGGAGACATGGTGAGATGGAAAAAAAGGGTCTCCTAATCTAGTCTGCCTATAGTGTAGACTGCCTGCTTTTGTCTTCCTCCGTTTGGAGCAGTCAGTGCAGTAATGTTCACCCATTGCTGTAGTGTTTGCAATGAATCTGTCTGGTTGACACCTGGCTCTGAAGTAACATAACGTTGTTGGGGCAACGTTACAGCTCTGAGAGCTGTAACTCTCACCAGAAGCACCATTTAACCAGGTGTGCAAGCATGTTCCTGATTTCAGGCACATAAGGAGTCTAACCAACATGCTTCACACTAAGCATGTGTGGAGGGACCTGCAAGACCACAGCCGTCCTGGTCTGGTAGCTAACCTTGTAGGGGCAGTCTCTCTCTTGCAGGCTTTTGATGTCTGTGGGCATCCTTTCTTCCTTAAAGTGTTTTCTGTGGTGGAAGCCCCGCCTTCTGCTGCTGTGAATGTATGGGCCAGATCTTGTTATAATCCTCATTTAGTCTAGCCTAAATCGAAAGCTGTTGAGATTTTCTTCCTATTATCGCTGTTTTATGGCTGTTTTCTAAATGGTTTGCTTCTTAAGTTGGCTTTTCTTCTGATAGTTAAGACAAAAAATTTCTATACCACAATTAAAGATGCTAGGGAAAGGCATGAACAGAATATTGAGAAAAAAAGGTTTTAGGAACTAAAATAACGGTCTTAGTTCACCCCTCCTCCCTTCTTCCTTGGGTGTAACAGGTAGATGAAAAAAGAGACCCTGATATTGGCTGCTGCTTCATCTCTTGACATGATTTATGTAACTGTGTGCCAAAACTGAAAAGATCTGGATGAAACAGCTTTGCTTTTACAGAGACCCACTCCTTGGTGTTTTAAATCTTAGAGACAATTTTATGTTGTGAAGCGTCTGGAAGTCTCCTTGGCCCCTTTCCAGCTCAGTGTCCCATGGAACATCTTCCTTTGAGTGCCCCCACTGAGTGACCTCCGACTCCATGCCTACAGGACAAAGCAAAGCATCTCAGGTTCAAAGCTCCTGAGCTCCTCCTCTTGTAATCCCTGCCTAAGTATTACTTGAATGGGGGAAGAGAATAGGCGATTAACAGCACTGCCATTTCAATTGCAGGGGATACAGCTTAGTTTGATAAACAGTACCTCTGTTTCAATCATTCTGCATGTTAATGCCACCATCTCCTCCAGTGCCCTACTTGTAACATCCCCGAGATAATAATGATAACTACTGTAAGCACAGTCCAGATCGAACAGAAGATAGTAAAGGAAACCAGACTTGCTTCAGTCTTTGTTCTGCCTTCTCTTCCCTTTACTCAATTAGTTTTGGATCTGACTTTTTTCATTCACAAGTCATCTCTTTGATCTAATGCCTGAAGTACACCCTAAGCCACTTCTGTCTCCCTTCTCCAGTTTCTTAGGCTTCTATTATTGCTCCCTGATGGCTCTGATCTCACATTTTGAGCTACCCCAGGCCTTTCTGATATTCCCAGTGAAATTACAACAATCCTCTCTCTTCAATCATTCTTAGGTGTAAATTTGATCTCTGTGTTAGTCTGCCAGCTGACTTCTCTGGGGACTTCTATACCCCACAGCTCTGTGTGTGTGCTGAGACTGAACATGGAGATAGTGTAAAAATGGGAGAATACAACTCATTTATATCTGAAGCAAAGCCTGTTTGCAAATGCAGAGCTTTCATGTGTTGCGTTATGTTGTTGAATAACCCCTACAGCAGACTACATACTGCTCCCCAGTCTCACAGAACTGACTTCCCAGGGGGCCTGGAAGCTTGAGAAGTTGGTAAGGGTAATGGTGCAGGACAGCAGGTCTGGGACCCTTGACTCTTTGTCTGCTAGTAGCTATAAGAAGGTTTTAGACTGGCAGGAGGTGAGAAGACATTAACATTTGTGGAAACTAAAGCCTGCTCTAACCTCCTCTGTGCCTTCTGCCTTTATCAACCACTGCTGTTTCACAGAGGGACTGGCCAGATTTCCTCTGCTAAGACTCAGTGAGTCGTGTGGTTAACTACTTCAGAGGGTGGACTGTCTGCGTGCCATTCATCTTGGTCATTGGCACGATGGTCAGCTGGGGTCTGTGGTACAACGTCTGTTTCCTTAACGTGTAGCAGGCACCACTTAAAATGGAGTAAATATTGCCGATCAGAGGATTTTAGTGCAAACCTATGATAATGAATCCATATTCTTCACATTATTTTTATACTATTATTATGTGTAATTATTATGAATAATAATTTACATTAAAATCTATGTTACTTTCATGATCAGTGCAGGTTTTTGTGGTTCAGCTGTGGTGGCTGAGGCACTCATAAGTAGTGATACCACTTCTTCAGTCCCTACAAGTCAGACTGAACATTGTTATTTTAGACTGTGTGCTTTCTGTGTCTCCCACTCTTTGCAGACAGCTGCATGGGGTCCTTGGATCACACCAGCTGTGGGACTACCTGCAGCAATTGCACCGAGACTGCAAAGAGCAGGCAGTGGAAAGGGCCAGCAGGAGAAACGACAGCTACAGGGAACGCATGCTTATGCACCCGGTATGGATTGCTTCTCCCATGCAACTACTGCACCTAGTCTTTCTAATTTGCATATTCCAGAGCCCACAGAGACTAATAATCAGCACAGTTTGAATATTGGTGAAAAATAAGGCACTTCAATACACAGCCAAATATTATTAATGAGCACAAATCTGTATCCTAACCATATGGAGGTTTTTCATTTTACCTTGGCTTCTTAAAGGCAAGGGGAGAGTTTCAGAATAAGAGCAAGCCACAGCCACTGCATGCAGCAAAGAGCTGACTCAGAACTTTTTTCTTTGTATGGAGTTGGTGCTACATTTTTCCTGAGTTGGTGGATGATTCCTCTTGGGAAGATGATGCTCTGGCACAGCAGATGGAATTTATGACAGACTGATTACTGACGCTACATAGATCTAAATCTTACTATATTTGTGTATCAGGGCTTATGGATTGAAAGGAGGTTGTAGCGAGGTGAGTGTCGGTCTCTTCTCCCAAGTAACAAGTGACAGGATGAGAGGAAACGGCCTCAAGTTGCACCAGGGGAGGTTTAGACTGGATATTAGGAAAAATTTCTTCATCGAAAGGGTTGTCAAGCATTGGAACAGGCTGCCCAAGCAAGTAATTGAGTCACTATCCCTTGAGGTACTTAAAAGACGTGTAGAAGTGGCACTTAGGGACATGGTTTAGTGGTGGTCTTGGCAGTGTTAGGTTAATGGTTGGACTCGATAATCTTAAGGGTCTTTTCCAACCTAAATGATTCTATGATTCTATGTGCCCATTTTAAGTTTTGGGTAACTGGATAGTTAACACATACCAAATTCTCAAGGAGTAAAACTCCTGCATATAAGAAGCCGTCAGCTAGAGGGTTCCTGAGGTTTATGGGCACCTACACCTTCAGCTGTTGATTGGGTTTATTATTTGGGGAGCAGACGTCATTTAATGAGGTGACCTCTGTCAATAGCTCCATAAATGTAGTCAGTTGGATATAAAATATTGTCCACTTCATTATTATTATTATTATTGCACATATGGAATGTATTTAAAACCCAAGTTTTTAAAAGTAAGTGCACAGACTACTATTTGGTGATATTCAGAAGTGCAATGGGCAAATGCCCAGAGCAGATCTGTTTAAGTCACACCTTTACATTATTAGGATATATTGAAAGTAGAAATACATATTTCCTGAAACAAAAAGAAGGAATCCTTGATAACTACTTATCAGCTGTAACCACAGCAAATGAATAGTGCCCTTGCCTGGACTAGCATCTAATTTAACCCTGAGATGTTCTTACAAGGTCTTGAAGGGAATATGATAGCATGTTCCAGTCCAAGGGCAGAGCAGTGCAGCCCCTCAGATAGGTAAAATAACACTTAGCTAAAAAGCGTGGAAGGATTTAGTGGAAAAACAACAAATAACCTAGCTGCAAGGTGTCCTGTGGTCTTGAAAACAAACAGAAAATCCACTCCAAAATAATCCCCACTTCATCCTCCAATCCCTGAAATGCAAAATGCAAATGAAGATTCCAGAACTTCAGCGCAAGAGTTTATAAATAGAAAAGCAGAGAGGAAATGAATTGCCAGGGATTTCAGGGGGGAACATGAAGGGTTTAGAGTGCAAATGAAAATAACCAGGGAGACGTCACTTCATTCATAATCTACATAAATTCTTGAAAAAAATCACTTCAAAGGTAGAGGAGAAAGAATGGGCCATGATGTTTTGTCTTCTAAGCCTTGAGGAGCAGGGAATAGGTGGACAGAGAAACAGCAAAGATGAGCAGTTTCTTCAGATCAAAAGGATGAATCTTTATTTTTATTTTTATTTTTATTTTTAAGAACTACATATTGCAGCAATGGTCCAGTACTGCTCCAGTGGAAGACAATTGAAAGGTGATGTTTATTCATCTGTTCCCATCCTTTTCCTCAGTTCCCAAGTGCCACACAACAGTGTGATACTTTTCTAAATCAGCAGAGACCTGATTTAAAAGATGGATTTACTTTTCCTTAATATTACTTGCATGCCCTACCAGAACAGGAATGTATATATTTATGTGTAAATAGACTTTTCCTCCATCTCACTGAAGCTTTACCGCGCCTTCTCATCCTCATGGGTTTTTAATCTATCAGTTACTGGTAGACTCTTTTCAATTTTTCTCTTCAGCCTTTACACTGGCCAGTGCCCATTTTTAGAACCAGAACAAAGTCAGAAACAACAGTCTCAGGAATCCTGCAGGCTCATTGCTGGGGTTTCTTTGTAGTGTAGTTGTCACTTTTTTCTGGAAATTCCTAGGTGTGCTGGGCTTTTGTTTTGTGCAGAGCTGGAAACTCCAGTCAGCTTCAGAAATTTTGGAAACACTGAGAGGTGATGAAGACTGAGATGATGAAGACTGAGATTATGAATTGGGCTTGTTGGTATTACCCTCTCAGTTAATGAAAAATGTACTTTTTCTTTAACAAAACAGAAAAAGTACACACCAGGTATAGCTCTTAATATATCCAAAGACTGTAACTCCAAGGAGTTATGCATTCAGAAAGGCCTATCTCTCTCCAATTTCCTCTCCAAACCCTCTCGCCTGACTTTGTGTCTCCGAAGTCCAAATCCTGCAAAACTAATATTCCAGCCTCCTCTTTCACAATGAGTAGAAACTCTCCAGCAAAATGGCTTAGCCCTGACCTCTTTTGCAATTTAATGCCTTGCGAGGCAGCTCTAAAATGTTTTTTATTATATAGAAAGTAGTTTCATTGCTCCTTCAGCTGAATCTAAAATGAGCGTGGCAAATCCAGTGTTTAAATGAGGACTGTTATTGTCTTTGGTTCTGAAATTCCCCTCCTGGCAGCCATTAGGATCTTTCAGCAAACACTATCAAAATGGCATACTCTATGTGTCTAAGAGCTTGATCAGTAGTTGCTGCATAAAATCTTGTATAGCCTCCAGAACACCATTGCCTTTCCAGAAAATAAATTGGCAGAGACATGCTTATCCAACTTGCTTGTGCCTGAAGACCTGAAAATGAGGTTTGCTCTGTAAATGAGGTTCTTTTTGACTGGAAGTGAGAGGTTTTAGCTTTGCATGTCAGCTAGCCATAAGCTATGAAAGAAGCAGGTAGGGAACACATGTTTTGGAATATAATTTGTTCCTGACCTCTACTGGAATAAGTAAGTCCCTGTGATATTTCAAATGTGCTTTCAATTGGAAGGTATTTGCGTCCATATATTGTTAGACAAATTTCAGCTAAATCAGACTCATGCATTTTCCCAGAATTCAGGGATATGATGTGTATTTCTGATACATCCCAGAAGACTTTTTTTTTTTCAGCAAACCATTAAGAATATTACATGCCTCATTATGTAGGCTTATTTTTTTCATTTACAATAGATAGTGTATGGATAATTGCCATTTATTAAGAGATGCAAGAACATTTCAGGGTGGGTTATTGCTCTCAAATATGTACATTATTCCTGGCTTTGGATCGGGTGTTTCCTAGAATGCAGACTGGATGTCTCTCTTTCAGGGCAGAAGAGATACTGAATAGTAGGGCAGCAAAAAGGGTCCTCAGACCCATGGGGTTTTTTGGTTTTTTTCCCTCGCCTCCCCCTCCTCTTCCCACCCCACGGCTGGTAATGCTCAGCCACAGGATATGAGAAATGAAGTCTGAATATACACTTACATATATTTAGATGCCTGCCCATAATTTCCTAGACATGCACGTTGTCTCAAGTACTTCATCCAGAGAATTTGTTATTAGCCAAAGAGCACACATATCTCAGATCTACCCAAATAGCATACATCTCTTGGATCTGTGCTTTGTCTGGTTAAAAAGAAGGAAAAGGCTTATTCAGGATTAGGAGGTCAGAGCCAAGTTCTCAAGAGGTAATGAAAAAGAATTTCTTAAATCCTCTTCTGTACAGGAGGCCCTAACTCCCTTCTCCTAATTCACACAGATCGCTGTGAATTTCAACTAATGAGCCTGATAGACAAAGAAAAAGACCAAAAAAAAAAAGGTAGATCCTAAAGAGCTAGTAGTAGATCCAACTAAGAAACAGCAGAAGAAAGATATTTTGAAGTCACAGACTTCAGGATGTAGGATGGTTCTTACCTTCACCAGAGTATTTGGTAATCCTGGAGTTGGACAATGTTCTCCTTGGAGTCATATTCCCTGAACTGAGTTGTTTATACTAGGTTACAGTCAGGTTTCCTTCACTGTGTGAAATTTTCACAATAAAATGCTTCAAAACCAGCACTAGTGCAAATACCTACCTCTTTGGTGGACAGTCCTAACTAGTAATAATCACTCCAGTCCTTCGGCTTGGGTGGTGGGGGCTTTTGGGCTGAAGATGGTGATTTGAGCCTATGTTGGTCCTAGCCGATGCCAGCAGGTATGTAACTGGTAGGCAACTATGTCCCCTGGAAGAATAGAGTATTTCCTCGCCCTAAGCCTTTGCTCTGCCTCAGTGATGACATTGGACCTGTAGAGAAAGACCCAAACATCCTTTTTTGCAGGGTGGATGAGGGGAGAAGCTGTGTGCATGCAGCTGGATCAGCGTGTAGAAGCTCCCTGCACAGATTAAACGTTACACATAGTTTTAGTACATGTTTTGGCTAACTCTCCATGCAAGACTGAGACTTGACCCTAGCTTAATTTTTGCATTTTGAATTTACTATAGATCTATGTTAGGTTTGCATCTTCCACTACATGTTATAAGTGTCTGGCATCGCTTAAATTACATAGACTGTCCTGTAAGCATCCAGCGTGCCTCACCTCCTTTTTGCAGCAGCCAGATGATAATCAAACTGTAAAGATGGTAGAAGGTTCTTGTGCAGAAATATCTGTGTCCCTTAGATGTTCCTTTAATTAAGTCACTTCATGATAAAAAAACATTAAAACCTTTAATCTAACTAATGATGTTCAAGAGACTGGTTTCATGCAAGTCCTTCTGGAGGGCTTGTTGGGGAACCTGTGGGATATCTGATAGGTAACAACTTTTGGCAGAAGAGGAAAAACAAAAGAATCCTTAGAATTTGTCTTTTTTTCTTTTAATGTTTATTCAGCTTAATTACATGTCTGCATTATTTACAGTCTGTTATTCACTGTAAGATAATAGGGTAGTATGGATTCCTGAATTGCTAGCCCTGCAAAAGTGTAGCTCATCTATTTTAATGACTGCATCATCTAGCCAATTAATGGGATGGTCAGGCTCTTGTAATGAAGTGCCTTAGCTCAAGCATCAGCAAGCAAGGGCTTTTTCCTAAACACCAGTCTTTACCTAAAATGTATTTGTGTTGTAAAGGTCCTGTTGAATGGGTTGGTGCCAATTGTTGCTGCGGCCATTGGTGACAGTCTTTCCTTCAGTAAAATGCGATTTATGCAAATATTCTTTCGTTGTATGCTTCTTTAAAAAAAACCATCACACCCCACAGTTTGCATAAACAGCAACGCAAACACCAAACATTGAGGTAGAGGTGATACCCCCACACCATGATTTGATTACTGTTGGATTTTGAGGGCCTTTTTTCTTCACCAATTTTGCATAGCTATGAGGCATTTTTCTGCCATAATGTGGGTACAAAAGTGTGGTGAATCAGGCCCAGGAGATGAGTTCTGCTGAGACAAGATAAACTTGACTGAAACCTTTACTCAAGGGAACCAAATGACATGAAAGTAGGACTTGCCTAGTGCCTGCAAAGGGAATTACTGGTGCAACCCTGCAGGTGACCACCCTGCTGGGAACCTGCCTTGTGGCTGAGCTTGGCAGAGTGAACCGCTGCGGACCAGAGCAGGGCTGCGCTTGCTGGGGTGGCTCCCTGTGCCAGACAACTTTTTGGATACATGGGATGAACGTTGTTTGAACTTTCTGCAAGTTGAAGTGCTTCCTGCCCTGTTTGCTGTGCTCCTACAGTGCACACCCTGTGCCAAGGAACGGGGCGCGGGGCACGGCACCACCAAGTCAGCTGGCAAGTGGGACAAAAAATTACCAACAGAGCAAATCATGCAGCCGTTGCAGAGCCTTGGGCTAGCTGCAGTACAAGTAAAGTAATCAGAGGAATTTTTGTCAGAGCCTTGAGGCTTAAATATTAGAAATTTCCCCAGTATTACAGAAAGCACCCAAGTTGGTACAGGGCTTCTTAAAGACTGAGATGTTTGAAAGGAGGGAAACCCAAAAAAGGATGTTTTCTAAGACTGTGGCAGTGAACTTCTGATTGGCAAACTAATCCAGGACACAGCAAGCTGTCTCCAAAAACTGAGGTGAAAGAGCAGATTGCAGGAGAGGAGCCGTGTGCAGGACACCAGAAGCAGGAGGAGGATCCCAGACTCCGACCCTTGGAGAGCTGGAGGCCACGGAGGGGTGTGAGTACAAGTGTAGTTTCCTCCCGGTAAGAAACAGGGAATTTAAAGACACTCTGCGACTCTCTGCCCATCAGTCAGCAGGCAGCTCCTGCAGCCCGTGGGAGATGCTGCTGAGCAGGCAGGGCTGCCCTGCAGGCACTGGTCCCACCAGGCGTTGTTTTCCGAGAGGCAGGGTACCACAGCAAGGGAAACCTCTTAGTGAGGTTATTGGTTAGTTATCCTAAGAGGCAGCAAGCATGAGTAACGGTCTCTCCATAAATCTTTTTCTTCCTGCACATCTCTGCTGTGAAATTTGCTAATGAACGCTGTATTAAATTATACTTTTAGGGTGGAGACCTTCCAAGCCAAACCTTCCAATTTGGGTGTAAATGTAGCTACTACAGAGGAAAAGAGCAGCCATAATACACCTTGCAATTCACACAGTGTTTCTGGAAAACATTGAAGAACTACATTTATTCCTTCAGGCTCTGCCTCCAAGATTTAAAATGTGTAGCACGTAGTCGTGCCTTCGCTTTTCTTGATTCCTATGGAGTCTGGGGTATTTCATAAGAATGCAGCTGGGCTTAGAGAGCTAGGAAAAAATGTTGTCCTGCATAATACAAGCTAGTTTAAAAAGAATATATGTGTGTGCACGTACGAGAGGTGTAATACAGCCGTGGTTCCTGGTTCTTGCTCTGAAGCCTGGACATCAGAACTCGCAAGTTTGCTTTATCCATCCCAAGAGAGCCCTTGTGCAGCCTTTGAGGTATTATGTGCTGAAAGACCTCATTAATGATGCAAACACTTCAGCTGTCATTGACTCATAAAAAAGCTCAGAAATAGGAAGGTCTGAAGGAAATTGATTTTCTTTAATTCCTTTGTGAAGTGTCATGTGGAATACTGATCACTTTGGTAGGAATGATTTAAATCTCCCTCAGGCGTCTACTGGAAGGCAAACAGGTTTTTATCTGAGATTTTTGTTGTTGTTGTTGAACCATACTGCTCATCATTTGGATATTAAGATGTTCGGGATGTTCACTGACCCAAAGGCAGCTGAACTATTGTTTCTCCTTGGAAGGAGAGGCTGCTTATGTTTAAGCTGCTGGAGATTACTGTTTCATGTCATGTTATGCCATATACAACTATTTTAATGGCTTTGCAGTGAACAACAAGAAACATTGTGGAAGTAGGAATATTAGTCTAGATACGGTATGCCCTATCTTTGGAGAAGGATCAAGGTGACTCAAGGCTCTGTTAGGATCAGTTTTATTGAGCCTTTTCACTACTAGAACTTATCTTGTCAACCTGGAATGTATTTTGCAATTAAAATTAGCGAGGAGAGAAACAGTAATGGAAAATCCCTGTGGAAAAAAAATCTGATTTAATATATGTTTATATTATATTTTCACAAGAAAGTTACAGTTCTGTGTTAGAGGTGAATGTTTCCAACATTTTTTTTTCTCCTCAGGCCTAACAAGCAGTGAGGGTAAATTCATGAGTTCATAAAGTGCTGGGTGCTCTCTGGGTGGAAGGTGGGATAGAACTGTAAAGTACTTTAAACTGGTATCCACAGGGAGTTATTACTTTGGTCCAACACATTATTAGTGAGCATCTGGAAATTACACTGAATGATTCACTGGGAACCAAACAGTAGTAAATAACGCCTGTTTAGACCTGCTGTCCTGTGAGGAACATTTTGGCCAGAAGACAGGTTGAGATTTGCCTCAAGAAAATTTTAGCAAGGTCAACCAGTGTAATCATAAATCAGTAGACTGCAATATTCACCTTCCCCTACTCCTGATCGCTCTGGCATTTACATTACCTTGGTCTGCTAGCTTCATTACAAGTCCTATCATTGGGAGATTAATCTATTCTGCTATGCACTGAAGCAGTAGGAAACGTTTAAAGAGCTTCCACTACGTGTATGTTATAAAACTGTTGTGGAGAGGAGAGTGCCTGGACACGGCAGAGTAAGAGTCTTCAGAGGCAGAGGAGGAGAAGGGTCCGAACTGAAGAATACTAGTCCTCGTGATGGGCTCAACTGATCCAGTCTGGAGCTGTGATGCAGGTTCCTGTCCCCTGTGTGTGAAGGAAAGGTGCATCCCCCAGCAAAATCTTCGGGAAGTTTGGCTGCAGATCTCATCTACATTCAGCACGTTGAACTCTCTCAGCTCAGCAGCACTATTAACCTTATTCATTATTGCTCTCTAAGTTAATGATGGGTATCTGATCTGCATCGTGATCTTCTCTCCTTTGCCATATTCATCATAACTTTAGCTAGGTTGTTATTAAGTAATAGAGGTGAAACATCGGATAATCCCTTTCAAAATAAATGCCTATGCCAGTGTCAAAATATGATCCTAAGGTAGTTGCAATGAATCTGATCCACAGGAACCTGCCACTGCCATGGGTATTTCATCACCTGTCTACGACCTGCCTGGGGGACTGCGTGGCCGAGCAGAGGGGGCAGGCAGGGCTCCACAGCAAGACCCTTCTCTGGGCAATGTATTAGCAAGGGCATCCTGGCCAGCTGTGGGCACTGGGTGGCTGCACCTGGCCTCTTCCAAACCCTCCACCTTTTCTGCCAGTCCTCATATCGAAATACCATTTCAATATAATCCAGGGTCTGCTGCAATACAGAGACTGATGCGTCCTGTCTCCAGGAAGCTGATTTAACACAAGTCTCCTCCCCTCCCCTGCATGGCAGCTCGCTGTGACAGGTGACAAGGTGTTGGAGGGGCTGCTCTGCAAACCAGCAGGATGAGCAGGGCGAGCGGCACGTTTGCTGGAGGTGCTCTCAGCAGCACTGGCACCTACCAGCACCGATACCCCCAGTCTTGGCCTGCTGCAATACCCCTGCAGCACTGCCAGCACCGCGGGCAGGAGCTGAACCAGAGGCTTCTCCCCGTGGCATTGCCACCAGCCTCGCGTGTCAAATTCAGCGACTCCAATAGCTCTGTTTACTGCTTATTTTCAGGGATTGCTGCTGCTTATTTTCAGGGAGGATTTGCCCTTGAGAGGAGGAAGCATGTTGCTGAGTACAGCACTGATCTGGCAAATGTACAAAAAAGGGGAAGTAAGCCAGCTGGGGATTCCTGGCTGGAAATCTTGTGATGGCTGAATGAGCTGCACTTTAACAATTAACACAACACGCGATGTACTACTGGTCTGCATTTAAATAGTCGGTCTAGCTCAACTGCACTTTGGGTATCACCTTGATTTGTTGGGTTCAAAATGGCACAGTTACAGTTTGAAAATAGCCTGCTACTTTTTGCTTAGAGCTTAAATCCTATTCATTGAACACAATATTTTCCTCTTACTATTTGATATTTGTAAGGATCTTAAGTTATTTTAAATGGATTTTTCTCTCTCAACCTTAATACACACATACAAACACACACTACACACACAGTCTTTCTCTTGCAATAAAGCTATGCTGAGTTTCTGATGGCACTTATTCCCATAAAATGAGATTGAGGTCATAATATTTACGACTTTTCTACAGGTTCAAACGGAAGAAAGGAAACTGAGAAACTAGGTGCAAAGCTCGGTTTCAAATACATGTCTAGCAGTAAAAAGCCTGTGATAGTTCTCATAAAAACAGGAATGTCTCCTAACTATGCTACCTCTATGTGAACTCCCCTGTGGTTCCTGCTTGATGGAGCACTCCTCTCTTTCTGCCCTGTGGTCATGGTGAGACATTTCTGTTATCACTGTTCAGTTGCTGCTTACCCCCATGGCGATACTGCTGTAATTTGCCATTGATGGACAATTCCTTCGAGACAGATTTTTTAAAGTCATGGGGACTGTTTTTCTGCAGGCATAGCTGGGACCAAGTGTTTCAGGGTGCTGGCTGTGTTGGTAGGCCCTAGAATAAGGTCCAGATGGCAAAGTGCTTGGGTGCAGAAACTCTGGTTGCAGTAGTCCAAGCTCAGTTTTCCAGAGTGCAGTCTTTTCTCTGCCATGGGGCGAGGGGACATGGCTGCTAGTTTCTGGTGTCTGAGCTGCAGCAGATCTTTGGGACATCTGGTCCCGAAGGGGAGCGCTGAGCACTTCAGAGCGATGTGGTCCTTGTGTGTGTGTGTGCATGGGGATTCAGCAGGCATCAGTCTGGAAGTCCCTGGTCCCACTTACTACACATGCAGCAGTCCTGCTAATCCAGCTGAAGATGCAAGTGTGGCACTCCTGGCCTCATATTTTTCAACTCTGTTTTGTTTGGTTGAGGGCAATGAGTAACTTGGAAATCTGTGTAAACCAAGCAGAAATAAAAGAATGCAAGGGCTTTTGTTTAATTGAACTGAGGTTTTTGAGTGCTTGTCTCTGGTGCAGGTAAGCTGTGTTCAGCATGGGAAGGAACTCTGGGCCTGCGAAAGATGGTGAAAGTTTATAAAAAACCATGAATGGTATAGAGAAGATAACCAGGGAATGACTATTCACTGGGATCTCACAGTCTGAGACACCCAGTGGAAATACCAGGCAGTGGGTTTAAAACAAAGAGGAGGAAGTCCTTCTCTGCACAATGCATGCCGAAATTGGGGAACGCGTAGTCACAGCATGTTTGGGAGGCCAAAGGTATGAATGGGGTCACAAAAAGGGTTAGTCAAGCCCATGGCAGATAGGCAAATGTGAGAGCCTGGGCGTGAGCTCCGACTCAGGAAGCGCCGACACCAGCAGCTGCTGGCAGCCGAGGCTGCGTGCTGGGGACGTGCTGCTTTCTGCCTTGCCTTCCTCCAGGCTCCCTGAGCCCTGGACCCTGCTGGTCCCTGGCGTGGGCCAGTGCTGCTCCTTACAGTCAGGTCAGGAAGGTGAAGGGTGGCTTTATTTAATGTCCACATGGCTGCTAGATCCTGCAACTTATCCCTGTTAGAGATGAGATCCAGAGCCCGAGGTCTTGCAGTGCTCCTGCAGGAGAGCACTGGGGGGAAGAATAATTAAAGTCTAGTTGTTTTGCAGTGGTTATGCTCCAAGCTGGGAAACAGGGTTCCCAGTCACAACAAGGATGCAGATTTGCAAGTTTATCATGGCAGCTCCAGGTTATAAAATAAGGGGGGAAGAAGGATTGAGGTAGAAACAGCCTTTTGGACGTGTCCCTCCCTGGTAGCTCTCCTGAATAATGCACAGACTGAAATGGGTTGTAGAAAAGCACATACCTATGTACTATAGAAAGCCTGGGCTGCAGTTATTTCTGGCATGAAATGTGCTGAAGAACTGTGGTATCCGGAGGTAGCTTGGTAATGAAATGTGAGAGGAAAAACAGCACAGTGGTCACTTATCTGCCTCACGGATCTTACCTTTGGGCCAGAATGTGACAGCCTCACTGCTGTGGAGAACCCCTAATATTCTCACTTTGGCAAATATTAAAAAAGCACAGCAGCTCGCAAGCACAAAGCGGAGAGGAGCACTGTACACGAAGTCCGCTGCACTCACAAGTAGCTGCTAGCAATGAGCCCCTCAGCCACACCATGGAAATCTAGAGACATAAATCACAGGAGGAAGCATAAGAAACTGCTCTCCTTACATCAGCCATTTGTGTGGCATGCACATTTCTCAGACGTAGCAGGAAAATATTCTCCAGCTATCCCTAGAAGTCCTTTAGACTGGAAATCTAACTCAGCCTCACAGCTCAGGAAGCTCTTCTTGAATCCTTTTATAAAAAGCAGAAAACTACAAATATAGAGTTGGGGGAAATTATATTTTTGTTGCATAGGATAAGCAGGGTCTGTACCATCAAGCTCCAACATGACATGTCGCTTAACTATTTTTAGAGGATGCAGCTTGTTTCCAAAAGAATTGTGTCTTATGGCCCAAATGCCACCTTTGTTTCCTGGCAGACTCTTCAGATGCTCTCCTTTTTAGGCAAGGGGGGTCCAAAGGAACTTTTTAGGACTTAGCCAAGTTTTCCTCAGGTGAGATGCCTGCTGGTGTCTCAGGGCTTCTTGCTCGAGTACAAAGGGTAATGTTAGGACTTGGATGTCTCAGGAGGAAAGTAAAAGACCAATTTAACTAAACAGCTGTGAGTGAAATTTTGAAAAATATGGTACCAGGACCTGCTGAGAAGTAAAGCTCTATGCTAAGAACAACCCATGGCACAGTTCAGCCTTTCAAACTTTCATTGGTGTCACTTTCTTTTTTTCCAGACTGAAGTGCTGGCAAGTAAAATGCTGCCTCATTTAATCAGCTGAGCTCAAATGCTTTCTTTCAGCCACAAGGAGCTACGCCAATTAAAGGAATTAAGAGCAGAAATAATGAATCTGAGAGCATTTTTATAAAGGACTACATCTAAACACAAAATGACTGGTAACTGAGGCAAGGAGGGGAGATTTTTTTCATTTGAAGGTCTGTCAGAGAACAAATCATTGCAGATGCACAGCACATAGCCCTCGGAAATAACAGCCCAAGCCTGTACCCCCCCAAACAGGTTTCAGTGCAAAGCTTCCTGTAGGACTACGGTTCTGTCTGGTGTTTCTGGGGCTATGGAGGCGACTTCTGTGGACTACAACTTGATGCTGAGGATGGTTTGTGAGGTGGTTGTGAGGATGCTGAGATTTGATGTGAGGATTGCTCACAAATGTATTAACTTCCTGATGCAAGGTCTGGCTTGTGTGGGGTGGCTTCAGTATGTGCAAAATTCATCCTTTTCCATTTGTTGGTCTTGATTGAGCACGGGGCAAGGAGCAGTGTCATCTCAGGTGAATGAGGATGCTGCTATCAGTTTATCTGTCTGTGGTAGAAATGGACAAGCTCAATCCTGACTGGGCTGTGGAGAGGAAGACCAGGGTGCATAACACCTCAGGGGAAGCTGCCTGCCCCCCCCCCCCATGGTGAGCTGCACCCTCTTTTTGGGTTGTGTGCAAGGGGATGGGGCAGAGAACCATGCCATGGGTTTTTTTTAGGACAGAGGTTTACTTCTCAAAGAGGCTTACATTCTTGAAGCTCTGCTAGCATGGAAGGGTAAAGGTCTGCTCTGTCAGTCACAAAAGTTTTTGAGAGTCCAGGTAGAATAAATGTTCTTTATCCTGAGGCAGTATTTGAGGGCAATATCTACATGGAGGCAGAACTTGGGGTGGCCATTCCCAAAGGGCCCCGAGTAAGACAGTTGAAATTTGCCAGGTGCATGGTTTGCTGGCAAAATAAAGTAATTTGCTATCATTTTGTGCAACTTTGAAAGTAATTGCAGAGTTGTTAATAGTTTTGAATGGAAGGGTTCATGTGAAAAAGGATGAAATATGAATGGCAGTGGTGCAAGCAGCCCTTGGCTGTGATATTTGCTTGCATTTAATTTTAAACATGCAGCTTCCAACTTGGACCATTGGAAATGCTTCTGTTGATTGCACATGATATTTTCCCAATTCTTGCTTTGCTGAGGGAGCTGATGTTTTGGGGCTGTTTGTTTGGTTTTTGGGGTTTTTTTGTGGTTTTTTTTTTTTAGTTAATACAGCAGACTGACAAAATCAATTAATCATATGACTCCTAAGTAAACGATGGCACCAGTCTCTCAGGGGCTTTCGGAAGGGCTGTGGAGGTCTGATCTCTGAAGTCCCATTTGAAACGAAAATCCCTAATAGCTCATGTGAACAAAAAGCAAGGTTTTGTAGGCACAGGCATAAATTTCCTGTGAAACCAGTTAACAGACTCTGTATACAAAGTTTGCTATTGACTCATCACTTTCAACAGTTTTTAATGTGATTTCTTGGAGCACTTACTCTGTCCAAGCTGTTGAATTAGTTGATCTTCTGAAAACTGCACATTTGCCCTTGTTTTGAACTTCTCAGTCAAATTCAATGAAATGCTAATGTTATGCAGTACAGAGGGCTTAAAAAAAAGGCACCGTAACAGCTGTGGAGCTTGTATTTCCGCAAAACATATTTCTTTTCAAATAGTGTTCGCCATGTTCAATATCCAGGAAATATGGCCCAGCAATAACAGGTATGTGAATAAAGCTGGAAAGGAAAGATCTGTGAGCCCAAGCTGGACAGAAAGGTCTGTAGCCTGCTGTTACAGCCTCTTATTCAATTATCTATTTTAGACCAACTTGAATAGAAAGAGTCAAACTGAAATGTGGCAGGAGAACATCTGTGCTACCATAATGACTATTCAGGGCATTTTTATTGGATTGTCAGTTTTGGCTTCCTGGCAAAATATAATTTACATGTTATATAATAAACATTATTTTTGTTCTAATGAATTCTTTTCCTTATAATGAATCCAGATTAATGTATTTCTTTTCCAGAGGAACCCTGGATGTCAGCGAAACTCCTGTGAATTGAAAAAAGGCAAATTTAGTATGCCATTGTTTTTGTATTTCTTAAAAAAATTAAATATCACTTTAAGTGTCAGTTCCCTGATTCATTAGTCTCTTGGGAATAAAAGCTAATGATATAATTATAGCTTCGTTCCAAACCTTGATCACAGTGACAGTAGGTGTTTTCTAATAATTAAAGCTTGTTCAGCTGATTTATGAACACCATGTTCATTGATATTTTTACCTTTTTTTGCTTCATAAATTGTTTGCAAGCAAGCTTCTCTCTTTCTGGTTCCTGTGCTGCGATTACGGGGGGGAGAGGGAGGAAGAAGCTGACATTAGTGGGGGACTTTCAGACCACGGGCTGCCTGCACGTTGCTCATCTTTCCTCTGTGGCTTTTGCAGGGTGCATGCATGGTCAGTTAGCCTTGGAGCTGGGGTGCCGGGTGCTTGGAGGGGTGGCTGACCTGAACAGGATCCTGGGGAAGCCCAAAAGCGTGCTCACTAACAACGAGTAGCAACCGTTTTTGTTAGTGTGAGAGATCCCGTCTTTGCGTGCTAATGTGGGATTTTTGTTGAAAAAGTGCAGATTGTTCTCAACATGTGCTTGAATAAACAATAACAGGAGGTGTTCTGGGGTGGGAGTGAGCAGCCACTCAGCACTGAGGGTGCCCACCAGCCCGTGGCATGGGTGTGCAGCCCACAGTGACCACTACCATGCAAAGGTAAGGAAAACTGGATATGCTGCCATGCGTTGCCTGGCATAAGATGTTGCTCTCTATTAGAAACAGACGTGCTATTAGAGGTGCACCAACGTGCCACAGCCTGGGTCAGCTATGCACAGGGACTGGGCCAGGGATCCTGCTCGCTCTGAACCGGTGATGCTCTGCAGGCACGTGGCAGGCAAAGGCAGCAGCCTTGTTTCTGTCTCTGAGCTGGGGAGGTAGGGTCTACACACAGATTCGCCTTTGCATGAAGCCAGTGTCAGCAAAGAAACAAAACCCCAGTATCCCCAGCCAATGGCTTAATAATGAGACAAGCCTCAGTTTTGCAAAGGGAGGGAGCAGCTGTTTTGAACTTGTTTTCCAGAGAGAGCTTCTTCAGTGGGGATGTGCCGCGGGAGGGAAGGACTCAAGGTAAGAGGAGAAAACGTGTAGGAAGGATGAGCACAAAGAAGTTTCCTCAAGGTTTGGCAAAAGTTTCTGCCTTCTTCATTTATTGAAGTGGAGCAAATAGTTTGAGATGTGCTTTTCTCTCTGAGCTTTCCGAAATCTCACTTTCTTTTTTTCTCTTTTCTTGACCCTTGCTTCACATGCTGCCTGCCTATCCCATTGTTCAGTGGAAAAATCCTATTAGAGGCATACCAATTACCTAGAAATTAAGTCAGATACTGTCATGCTGCTACTTTTCCACCTCAATTATGCAGAATGAATTAAAAGTACCTTAGAATAAGACCCTCAATGTTTTATGAACTCCAAAGCACACCAAGAATATTCTACCCAGTGACCTTTATCTGCACATAATTACAGTCTGAGGCATTCTTAAATCATTTGCTAAGCTATTTCTAGTGTTGTTCCATGGTAATCTTAAGTGCCTAGGGATTACCAGGCATTACTGCCCTATTTTCAGGGCACAGCAGCTAGACACGTAAGTAATTCTGTGCTCTGATACTTCCAGCAAGCATTGTTATCTTTGATAAATCTGATTTTTTAAATAAAGATTAAAATGGCCTTGTTAGATAGTGTAGAGATAGATTTATACTTCCTCTTTAAAACTTAAGAAACATAAAAAAAATGTATCTGTATTAGAAAAATCCATGCTATTTTATGCTAAAGTTCACTGTGTATTTTAAGCAATTTCATGATCCTATTAAATGATCACACTTCTGGAGTAAACTTCTTAATGGAATTTAAACTCTGGACTTTTCCTGCATGTTATGTGCAGAAGAGGGTGAGTGGAAGGTGCTACGTGAGTGAGTCATGTACATGCTGCAGGTCAGCACAGTTGTTTCATTCAGAGAATAAACGGTACGCCAAGTAACATTTCTAGGGAAAGGGATGTTACTCCAGGAGGCTGAAATAAGCTACTTCTTACCTCTGGGTTATAAGCAGCTGGACATGGATAGCAATATTGGTGGATAAAATTACTAGCATGTGATAGCTCTTTGTGAAGCAAGTCTGTGGCATTAGCCTTGTTTTTAGGGGTGTTTTGGGGGTTAGAGGTACTCTTTGCAAGCTGAGAGTAAAACATATTTTCAGCTGAAGCTGACCTGAGCGAGGTGTGCCATGAGGGCTGCATTAATCACACCCTCCAGGTCAGGCTAAAAGGGACCAACCAACTCCCAGTCTGACCTACTGAACGTGGGACACAGCTCCTAACCAAGTGGTTGTTGCATCTGGGTCATGACGTAGTGCTGATCACAAGAAATTTGCCCTGATGTTGTATCGAGGTCCGTCTGCCTAAGAATGAAGCTGTCAGCAAAATGTAGGACAAAGCACAGGAAGTAGAAAAGTATCCTTAACAAACTGAGAAAAAGTACTCCGAAACATCAAAACATTAAAACCCTTTCACAGTCTTATAGAAATTAAACACTAATAGCCCATCTACTCCATATTATGTGTACAAAAAAAAACCCAAACATTTTTTTTTCCTTTGGGCCTCAGCAACTGTTGTGCAACTGCCCCAGTTATTTTGACATCTAGTAGTTGATGTGAAAGTATATGGTTTCTTTCTAGAACTGGTAAATGCAGTGGCGTGTTGTAAGCCAAAGACATTTTACAGAAATCATGTGAAAAAGCATTTGGGCTGTTTTCACAGTATTTATTGAGATTGTATCACATAGTTTCCCTGCTTTCTTTTTTTTTGTTTGTTTTTCAATTACAAGCCAACAGGGGATGTGTGAGTTCCCCTTAGTGCTGAACATCTTTCAATATTGACGCTTTTTTTTTTCTCTGTATAATCAAAGGTGTTTCTTTTTATTCTCTTAAAATGGGGCATAAAACAGTTTTAATGCTATAATATGCTCAGCTCTTTAGCTATCCTTCAGTAATCTCTATATCCCTGCCTGGATAAAGGAGGATGACTTCCTGTCATCCATAGTAATGTAATTAAAACCTGGAATATACTGATTAAAAGATCTTGTTTAATAGTCAACTGCCTCTTAGGGGCAGTGGTGATGTCTTTTCAGAGTTATTTTTGTCCCTTGATTATGCATCTGTCTGTACATATATATGCTTCTTTGCAAGCATGCAGACTGGCTCTGGACATATTAGCCTGTGCTCAGTTTTGCCTACGGGCTCTCAGATATGGCAGCAATAATGACTTGTTATATGAAGATGTGGGTCATGGCTGGAAAACTCCAGAGGGCTACGAATGTCTTGGAAACAACCTTACAATCCCCAACAATACGTGCAAGGAAATTTGACTGTTCTGTGAACTGTGCTCTATAATTTTCCACAAACAAATGAAGATACTTATATTGCAAAAATCTAAGTCCAAATGTGTTCCTCCAGTCAAATCCTTTAGATTCATAACAAACAGACATTGAGCAAACAGACATCTTTTAATTCATCTTCACTTTCCTTCCTCTGTCTGTCCAGACTAAGAAATCTCCTCAAAGTTGAAATCCTGGCTGATAAGTGGATTAGGACTGGCAGATGTCTCTCTACCACTCTTCTTCTACTCGCTTATTAGAAGTCAGTAAAGCCCCTTTCTCATTCCACCTTTCCGCTTGCTGGCATTTTGTCACTGGGACTGCTGCAGGTCTACAAGCAGGTAGTTACCGTAAGATGTAGTCAAAGTCTTTGGAAGTGTGAAAGAAGAAGCAGCTTCACTGTGATAACTCTCACCTGTTTCAGTTTTCATCAATATCCTTATGATTTTAGGAGTTTATGTTCTCATCTTTGATTAGGCGATCATTCTCATTTTTCAAACACTTTACTTCCCTTGAATGTCTTCCTGTTTCCTCCTCGTATGTTGTAATCCTAAGCTTAAACTTTCTTAACAAAATGATTACCTTTTCTTCAAGAAAATGTGCAAGATGCCAGCTAACTAAAAAGTTGTAGTAGCTTGGATGCATAGTATGGTTAAGTCCTAGGGGTTTGATCCAAACTAAGCAGATATTTGTAGTAGTAGTAGTAATAATAATAATAATAATAATAATAATGAAACTCAAACAAAATGCAAACGTTACCTTTCTGTCTTTCCAATATCACTCAGTTAAGACCAAAGGCAAGTGAGAACCAGCAATGTATTGAAGTCAATACTTCATTTTCTCTTTTTTTTGTCAGGGCATTCCACCTTCTGGTGTACATTCATCTCTTTTTTCAAGAACTTTCTTTTATACACTCCCTTGTTAACACGTGACACGTGTAAAACAGACAGGAGGTGATTCCCACAATGTGAACATTCACCTGCTCACTGTTAATCTGCTCAAGGGAGGTATAGCTCAACTGTGAACTCTGTGCCACAGGATATTGTAGATACCCAAGTTCATGTGTGGAGATTGAACATGTTAATGAGTGATAAATGCACTGGGGGTTACCCAATATACAGGAACTGTCCCTGGCTCACTGTGGCCCTCAGCCACATGTTACCAGATGTTGGGACATTAGTTGGGTAAAGTATACTATTGGTTCATCCTTATCTGCCACCCTTCCATGGACACCTGCTTTTGGCCACTGTCAGAGAGAAGATATTGAGCCAGACAGACCTTTTGGTATGGCCCATTTCAGGTGGTCTCATACATTGTACTAGGTAAGCTAAATAGCAAGAGGTGGTCTTTTATCCTTTTACTTTCAGCAGGCAGCTTTCTCTGGGTTAGGACTCCAGACAAAACCTGGTGGGAAAGGTGTCTAGAGTCCATTGCAGTGGGGCTGAAAGGAAGGAAGTGCTCTTGGTTTTAACTCCTGTTCGTTGTTGAGAAAACCTTGCTCTAGTAGGAGAAAGGGATGGCTCAAAAGCTTGTGTGGTGGCACTGCTGGAAGGCCGCACCAACCAGCTGTCGGAGGGCACCTCTGATGCTGCTTGTCAGGGGTCTGGGACCAGCACAGGACCCTTCAAAGCATGCCCAGAGCTCTTGGGCAATACATGTCAAACAGCAGCCAAGGAACAGGCAGTTTCCTGCTCACTGGCAGCCTCCACTGAAGTCACGAAGCACTGAATGATCCCAGGGATGCAGAAGCTGAAGTGCTCACACACAGACACCTGCCGTACTGCCCAGGCTTAACTTTTCAGAGAACAGTCCTTAAATAGAAAACATCTGGTATCATCTGTGCTGAAGGCCAGCTGAGATCCAGTCAGATAAAATAAACATCTGCTTGAAACAGGTTTCTGAAAACATGCGTGCAAGAAAGGTCATTTTTATGCCTGCCTGACTGATCAGAATACAAAAAAGGGGATGAAATGTTCTATCCATGGCCTCAGTATAGTGTGATTAGTTTTTCATTTTTATTCAAGGCTCATGTATTGTGTTTCTCTGCCTCCCTTTCAGTGGCACATCATCCTCTATTTTTCTTTTTTACTCTTCTTTGAATTTGAATGGTATCTCTCATTCAAGGGGCCCTGCTCTGCCTTGGCTGTCATTTATCCTCGGAGATTTGGTTTGTTAGGGCCTGTGCAGAGGCAATGAGCTCACTTTGCATTTCCAATATCAGCGAGCAGGAGGATTCGGGGGCTGTAGCCGTACTCATTAGTATCACCTGGTGTAACATGTAGTGCATGTCATGGGACAGGAGGATGCTCCATGCTCAGATCCCTTGTTAGCATGATGCGGGGAGTGAGATACACTGCTGAAATCCAGGGGCTTCGGAAATGCTGTAAATGGTGCATTTATTAAGCAAGGTAAAGATGAAATCTTGTTAAACCATTGGGTTCATATCCTTGAAATGCAGGGCTTCTTTTCCTGTCATGTTTTAACGCAGTTTTACGAACCTACAGCAAAACCTACAAGTCCCTAACACTTTGCTTTTCTTAATTACAGTGTATTTCTTGTAGTTAAAGTGCTTGAAACACTTCTGCATCACCCTAGTACTGACCTCTCTGAGATATTACAGTGGCACTGTGTCCAATCAGAACAGAATTTCTTCTCAAAAATCACTCCTTGTCAGGATGGTTTTTGTTGTTCCTCTCTGGACCCTATTTTAGCAAGACTCTTTTTGGAGAGGTGGTGGCCTGAGCTGCTGTTCAGAGATGTCTAAAGCCAGCCTGTTCATTTTACAGATGCTGCCCAAAGCCAAGCTGGCTTTTTTCCTCTCTGCCTTGTTGTAAATTTAACATCTAACTTGTCAATAAAGTATTTGCAGGCTGTGAGGCCCCAAGGAACAACTACGGCCACCTACTCTTGGCCTCTTGCATAGAGGCTATTTAGTTTCTCCAGGAGAGGGTTAAAGCCTTCAAGTCCTCTAGAAAAGCAGGGTATTTCATTTTAAAGACTAAGTGACTGGAAGTCCACTGATTCTTCCAGTAATCCCCTCTACCTTTTAATTACCTTCACTGCTGTAAAGCAATATCTTATTGCAAGGTCACATTTATCTATTTTCAGCTCCCATCTGTGAATTTTAAGCCTAGGTAAACCCTTCTCCTTTGCCTTTTCTCTGTTCTTCCTGGAAGCACCTGGCTGGGCACATAATTATCAGACTATCTATCTCTCTCATTTTTCTCAATGCAATGCAGTGCAATGCTATCCTTACATGGTATAGAGACCATTTAGGTGGTGATTCGGGTCAGTCCAGAAGACCAACCTGTTCTTGTTATTTGCCATCCCACCAGTCTTTCTGACACCTGTATATTTACTTGGCAAGAATTTTATCCTGCCATTATGGTCACCTGCATCACTGATAATGTCAACTAATGGACCAGAGACATTTTCTTGGGAATATCTCTTTTCTCATAGCCCTGCTTCTTGGTATCTTTTCATTATAATCACAGTTTAGAGAGTTATTAGTGAGCCACTTCCAGACACATAGAAAGTACTCGCTAATTCCAGACAATGTAAGCTTTTTAGTCAAAATGCTGTGTGATAGTAAGTAAATCATTTGCATCAGCACAGTCTAGTTAAAATATAAATTTTTCAAAAATAAATGAACAAGTGTTTATGGAACCTATTGTCCATGAAACTGTGCTGACCGGTATTCATTGTACTTTTAGACTCTAACTCTTTTTTGATAAAATCCTGAAAAATCTCTGGCAAATTAATGTCAGATTGGAAAACTACTTTCTCTGTTTTGAAGCAATGGAATTACACTTGAATATATTCCACTTAAAAGTTGGAGTTTTTCTAATATTTATTTAATAATCAGCCTTACCAATACAAAGAGACCTTCCACTCTGGCTAAGGAATTTGGTCCAGCTGATTTGAAAATACTTAGTGTAATTGGAATCTCCATTGCTAGAGATGGGCCGTTGTTAAAACATGGATGGGTTAAGACTTCTGCAGCTATAGCACAGATTTGCTCTCTTCATTTCCTCATTTTTTAGAGGTACATATCTAACTGAACCTGATGCCTGCAAGAGCATCAGAAACCAGGAGGCAACTTTATTTCACTGGTAATGGGAAAGCTCATGAGAAGAAACTATTTCTGAAAACCATCTTTTCATCTAAGCTGTAGTCATCCAAGCACTACCTTACACTAACCAGGCTTCCCAAGGAGATACAGCTCTGGAGGAGGTCAGCAAAAGGACACTTCAGCCACATCCATCATGCTCTTCTCCCCAGGTTCCCTAAATAAGCTCACAAAAAAGTAGTATGAAATGTAAGTCTGAAAATGTCACTGGCAAGTTGTCTTAAATGTCCCTGACATATCAGGAGGCTCTTAACCCAAAAGCACAGCAATCTGCTCTCCTTTCACTGTCACAACCTAATTCCTGGAGAAGAATGAGTCTGTGTGAATAAGTGATTTGAGGGAGGAAGGGGGTCATAGAGGTTCATTGCCTAAACTGGAAAGAAAAAAAAAAAAGAAAAATCCAGAGAGTTTAGCTTTGTATTTCAGAACCGTGTCATTTTTTTATCCTAAGATCTGTCACATGAAAGTTAAAGTGTTTTCCTTTCATGCCAAGCTGTAACACGACTGTGACAGAAAGCACTTTGCTTTTGAACAGACACGCTATGCTCATTCTGTGCTGGCTGATGCTCTGACATCCTCACTGGGTGGGGGCTCACCCCAGCACTTGCCCTGGTGGCGGCTCTGATTATGTCTGCTCCTAGGCTGAGCAAAGTTGAACACCTTTGTGCCTGAAGATGGGTTTTGGGAGCAGTGAGAGTTCTTTTTTTTTTACTGGTTTTTTTCCCCTGCTTTGTTGCAAGAATTTTCTTTCACCAAGTAGGTTGAGCCTCCGCATGTTGCAATTAGATGGGAACCTCACCTGCAAGATTTTTTTAATTAAATATAAAATAATAGGATTAGAGTCTAATACCTTTATACACTTTTCATCAGGAAGGAACTCGGAGTCTTCTAGGCTTCTGACGCAACCAGAATTCAGCATCCCTGCTTCTTTTCAATTTCAGAGATTTAATGCACAGGATAAGGAGTCTGCCACAGCTAGTTTAACATTTAAGTGCATTAGCCAATGTAATGAATTATTGACCAGTGGGTAATAGTTTAACACTTGATCAATATGCTAAAGTATTAAAAAAAAAATCCTAGGTTGAAAAGGTCTTCCTCTCTTAGTAGGGAGAGTGCTTAGGGCTATTTAGCCTTTCTGTCCTTCACAATATGGAGGCCAGACAAATTCTTTAAGGATTTTATGTGCTTTGCAATCATTAATTCCTTGAGCACATTTTGGACTCATGCCTTTACCTACTTTATACATTTCTGTAAGTATCACATACATCAGCTCTTGAATATGAATTTGGCACTTTTTGTAGATGGAGGTTACCTAATTTACAGTAAGCTGATAAATGTTTTAAAGGAGATTACCACCATTACCTACCTACATGAGTGTAACTCAAGTTGGCAGTAGTGTTTTGCAAGACAGAAAAGATAATTGGCTACCTGATTTGGTATCAAATCATCGTTTTTCTCACTGTGGGGGAGAAAAAGCCACTTAGATTCACATTTCTGATGCAGTGCTAATGGGATAAAACCTTGAAACATTAAGGAATTCCCAAGATAGGAGACATAAAATTTATGAGGGTATTTGTAATTCTTCCTCCACATGTGTATTTATGTGTCCATCACAATGATTTAATCTGGAGGTTCATTTATTCAGGACAAATGTTCTAAGAAGCAGTTTAAGTTTACGGACAAGTAATAGCAGGGACCCATATGGCAAAGCCTCTTCAGTCAATTAAAGGAGACTGCAGGGGTGAAATTGGGTCTTAGTGGAGATACTCAACTCTTTTTCTTATGCGTTTTCTAACTTTTCATACTAAAATTTCTCTCTCCACCCACAGCAGATGGAGTCCATGCAGGTTTAGGAGACTGAACTGATTTCTCTCCCACCTTGAAGCAATATGGACATAACAGACCTAATGAATTTGAAATTTTGCTTGATTGTTACCTATTTGTTTCTACAGATTGATTGCTTTCCATGTGAGCATAAAAATGTCTCTCTCCACCTCTGTAAAGAGTTCTTTTGTTAAGGTACTTCGTGATGATCGAGCATGGAAGAAGCTATATAAATGTAAATTTTATAAGATCATGTAGGTAGGTCAAATGCCTTTCAGCATAACTTGATGAGCAGTAACAAATATTGCATAATAATTTGGGAAAAAAAAAAAAAAGACTTCTTTGGCACTTGGACAGCTAATTATGTCATGCTCAATATTACACGTTAGGTTTCCTGGTATTAGGTTAATTAGTTCTTTTCTGGGGCCATCATTAAGCCATGCCAAGCAGGAAGAAGTTCCTCCCCTGTGGGTGATTTAAGAGACTCCAGAAGCACTGGGAAATGGCATAGGTTTTACTCTGTCAAGACTGCTTTCTTGTTATTTTTGTTTTTAATAGTTTTCTAGACTGTTAATACTGTAATTCCACCAGGCAAAATACTAGGAGATGTTACCTGCCACGGTGACCAGAGCGAAGTTACACCAGAGTGCTAATTGCATGTGTAGCTGCAACTCTCCCTTGGGACATCATGTAATGCTGTTAGAAACAGCCGGATATGTCACAATCGAATACTATATGTTGCTGTGTATTGCCATTCATGTGCTTAGTACGTATGATTGTATGTATTTTTCTGTAACTCTAACAGATCTTTATGAAGTGTAAACAATGATGTAGGTTGCAGAAAGTCAATTAATTTCATGTAGACTTGTAAAATGGGATAGGAATAGGTCAGGACATGGAGCAATGAAGGACCTCATGTCTCCTTCTCCCCCTGCTTAGGCACAGAGATGCTCTTGTGAATATGCCATGGCCTGGGCAAACTGCACAGTGGCCACCCTGCTCTCTGAGGAACCTGGGCACCTCTGCCAGGTGGAAACACTGCACTTAATGTCCATAGCCATCTCTGCTAAAGATAATAAAAGGACTATTTGATGCTAAATTTGGCATACATAGCAATATCTGCCTCCTATTCCCACTGGAAAGACAGGAAAGGGTTCCCCCCTGAGCAGAGGTGGGATTGAGCCATAAATGAAGAATGAGGGGTTTCCACAGGATGCATGTGCTACAAGGCAAAAATGTCAGCCAGTGCATTCAGAACAAGCACAGCTGACTGCAGGGGAATCAGCTACAAGCAGCTGAGATGGCACTAACCTTCAGAGATTCAAAATAAAAAGATGGATTAAGGCTGTACAGCATGCTCTTACTGGGGGAAAAAAAAAGGCTTGAGGATACCCTGAGAAAGTCTTTAGGCTGATGAAAGGGATTGATAAAATAATTTATTTACTAGTGCTGCTAGAAAGCATGACAAAATGCAAAAGTTAGGTTGGTAATATGCTTTGTGTTCTGGCTGCACTCCTCAGAGCGGCACAGCTACCATCAAGGATGATTGGGGTAGAAAAGAGAAATCACGAAATAGATTGACATCTACTTTTCTGGTGGCCCCTTCTACTGAAGATTTGATGAGTCCCATGAGAGCTCTGCCCACGGTCCCTCACCTCTGCGCTGGCACCCAGTTTACTCAGCATCATGGGCCAGTTTACTTCAGCTGTGCGGGTCGCTTACCTTGTAGGTGTCCTGTGGTGACCAAAGCATGTGAAAGGGACCAAGCTTTAGCTCTTTCCCATTTGAATTACAGCTTTTCCAGAGGCTGGATGTGTCAGGAACAGTTTTACCACTGGACATCTAAGGTCTCTTCTTGGAAGGAAAACTCAGCAAGGAAGAGCTGTGTCTTGTTGCTAGAGATCTTCAGTATCTAACTGAAAGAGGGTAGAGGACAAGGTTCCTCTTCCATTTAAAAAAGCCTGATTTTGTCTGGAGGAAGTGCCTGGAGGCTGATACACATGGTCAGGGGCATAGTATAATGGAAAAAAGTTCTGATAGGCCAGTCAGCCACAAAATTAGCCCTGCTTGTATGTAAAAGAGCCTTCTGTGAGTGAAAAGGAGGCCAAACTAAAACTTACAGATATGAAATTAACTGTATACATTTTCCTGCCAGGCTTAGGTTTTGCTAGCTACACTTTATGGAAGAAGGAATTGGTATAACGTTGATGACAGAATTCCTTGAGAAACCAGATATAAGATAAAAATACTGTATCAGTCCTTGGTCTGTTGTAGTAGCAAAGTAAAACACTCCAATGAAACATAGACTTCTGGTTGAATTTCAAAAATGCATGTCAAAAATCACTTGAGAATGAAAATATTCAGAAGATTAGCACGTTGAGATGAACCACTGTGTTTATTTTGTTACCCCAAGTTATTCTCCCAAGCCTTCCTGTCATTTGTGGTGTACTTCCTGTAAGCCTGTTGTTTGCTAGCAGATGTTTATATAAAGTTGGCTATAATTAAGAAAACTTGAGATGTTTGACTAAAGTCTCTGCTTTAGATATCGAGTAATTAAGTAATGACTACTCTGTTTGACATGCTTGTGCTGCATAAAACCACGATAAAAGTGTTTGGGGTGAAAGGAAGTGAAAAGTCTGAGTGTCTGTAAGGGAGAAGGAAGCAGCCTGACAGACAGAGGGAGACAATGTGGGCAGTGTTTTCAGCTGCCACATGAGTGTTTCCAAAACCTGGGTGCTGACTTTACAGTTTGTGTGGACTTAACCCATCCCAGACCATGCTTTTGGGAAGCCATCCTGGCTGCTGAAGGGTAGATGCTGTGTGGGTCAGAAATATGAACAAACTGGTGTTTCTTCCCTATTTGATGGACAAGTTGTTAAGAATATCAGAGGTAGCAGAAATGCCAGCTACAGTAAGCTTCATCAGGAATCAGCATTTTTGGAGCTCTTTAGGGGCTGCTGGGCATTGAAAGGGGGAGAGGAAAATCAGCTCTTGCAGTTAATGGCAGACGTCATTAAGCCAATTTACTCGTGAGGAGTGAGGAATGGCAAAGAAGGGGAGAGGACCATGGGAAGAGGAACCTGGCCACTCCTCTGCTCCCCAAAATAGCACTCTGCACGTGATGCTGTGCCTTGCTTGTACCCCTCAGCATGGAGCAGCCCCGCTCCTGCAGCTCCCTGGCCCACCCCAGGTGTTCAGCCATGCTCATGTCATCCCTCCTTCCTGAGGTAGACCTGGTCTCCACCCCTGTAACAAGTCTGGCTCTCTAAGCTTACAGGTTTTTATATTATGAAAAGCAAGAGATAGTGTACTTTGGTGACTGTTGGGAAATGGCTGGACATAAGCTGATAAAATGAAGGAGAAAACTGACCCTTGTAATTTATAGTAGTAATCTCCAACACATTTAAATGTCAGTAAAATGAATGGTTCTTCTTTGGTGCCAGCATGATTCTCTTAATTTTCCAGATCTACCTCCTGTAAATAATGTGGCTTCATTTTATTGGAGGGTACAATGCGGAACGACTTTGTTAGGGTCACAGTCAATGGGCTGCTTCCTCTGCTCTTCAGAACTGATTTTCTGGACAAAAAGGTCCTTGTTGTCTATGGGTATATAGCCTTGATGACAAAGTGGAGGAAGGTTTGCAAAGGCTAGCAGCTGATTAACGGTTTTAATTTAAACTATCATTTATTTATTTAATGCACCAGTAAAAGCTTACTGCTGTTCGGTGTGAATTGTTTTGTTAATAGTAATGGCAATAGTTTTCACTTACACTAAAATATAGCCTTCTTACCTCCGTTTGGTTACTTTTTTTTAATGACTGTTTATAAAGGTTTTAAATGTAATTTAATAAAATGTCCTGGTAAAAACATGACTGTCCTGCAAATAGTTTTAGCTGCTATAGTGTTGCCAATGGAGAAAATTAAGATTTCTATTAAGAAATCAATTAAATGTTCCTCTAGCTGTGAAAGAAACTAGTGTACCACTGTTGTTCTCAGGCCACCCCAGGCAATTCTGTTCATAATCAGTGATGATGATACTATTGCTGGTGGCAGGTGCCTCTCCTTACCAGAGCTGAGGGTGGGGTGAGAGCTGACTTCTCTGGGCTGGAACTGTAAGTTTCGCATGGTGAAAAAACATCCTCCTAATATTTAACATTAAACCCGTCCCTTTTATTTAAGCACTCACAATGCTTTACAAGCCTTAGCTAATGAAGCCTTACAACACCCTGCAGTGTGCTGTAGGAAAGTGCTGTAAGGGATTATTAGATTGAAGCACTGCCAGCTGGCACGGAGCCCTGCAAGAGTCCTTCTGCTGCTCCACCACGCATGAGAAAGACTTGCTTAGAGATCTGCTTGGCTACTCTCCACTATCAAAAGTAGACAGGCAGATCTCTCTGAAGGTGTGAAGGGGATGTATCAGTTGTGGCGTGTTTAATAATGACATTGAGATATGATCCCTTGTTTGTAAAAATAAACTGACTCCTTATTAAGGAAGTTATGAGATGTTGTAACTGCACTCAGCATTGCAGCCCTGCCCCTCCATGCAGGCTCCCTGGGCCTCCGTTCAACTCCTCCATCTTGCAACCTTTGCTTCTCCTTCCGCAATTTTTGCAGGTTTCCAGAAGTGAAACAGAAGGGTTGAAAAAAATATATTTCTTTAGTCTTTCCCCTTATAAATGTGAAGAGTGCGCTGGGTTAGGGCAGTACAGTGGGCAGTGAGAGTTTACCAGCATAACACAGGGCAGACCTGACAACACAGTGGTGTGAAACTCTAGTTAAGTAGTCAGTGTCAGCAGGCACCAGGTAACCATGCAGAAGGTAAGGACAAGAACGAAAACGTGGTTGTGAAAAGTGTGAAAAGTACACATCAAAAAAAGAGCAGTACTGGTTGCTAAAAAATTCATTAGCCAGACATTTCAGTGGTAAAAAAAGTGACCGTTTTAAACCTGTTACAAAAAGTAAGCAAGTTGGGGCATAAAAAGGCTTAGGACTGCCTATTCCTCCCACAATGTTCACATGCTGGGCCCACACAGCAGCAGAGGCACGCATGTGCTCACAGGTAGAGCACAAGGTACTGACCCTGCAGCAGCCCGTGGGAAAGCTCCAGAGCTGGCCGGCTGGAGGGGTGGCCTCAGGTCCAGCAAGCTTGGTCTGGCTCCTGTCAGCCACCCTGACAGCCGGGGAAAAAGGAGAAAAAGAAAAGAAAAAGAAAAAAACAGCTGACCCTCATTAGAATTACCCAGCAGCTCTTGGAAATAACAAGTTGAATAGCCTCAGTTAGAAGATGCTTCTGTGTGCCCAGTGCAGACGGTTCAGCTCCAGGCTTATTTTAATTCTGCTTGCTAGGGACAGTGCTGGGGCCTGGCTGTGGCTTTGTCGGTGCTTTCAGCATCGAAGCAACTTCAGAGTGTGTGGCGGTGGTGACGGTGGCAGTGGTGGTGGCGGTGGCAGCTGGCGCTGGAGTGCAGCATGACTCCCAGTGCCCTGGGCCTGTGTGCCACGGACCGCAGGTCTCACACTCCTGTGCACAGAAATGGGTTGCCACTGCTGTTTTGCTGCCATCATATGTAATCCTCCAAGCTGCTCCCGCGTCTTCTCTCCCCAGGTTCTCACAGTGGATTTGGCATGTGTTTTTGATCTGAACTTCCCAGCAGCAGTGGAGAGCCCCTGCAGCGAAACTCTGGATCCAAACTACAAAATGCAATCTCTCTCAAAACTCAGTTCAGAGCCACGGGTTTTGACTTGGACATGTAGATGTGGGAGCCACCTGACCGGTCTGGATCTCGATGGGGATTTTCTCAGACTTTTTTGGGCAGGGCATCCCAACTTTAACGATAGACTGGTGGGCAAGTTCTCGCGCTCTGTTGTATTTTTCACAAGCTGCCTGGGCTTGCTTTAGATATAATAATGCTGATGGGTTTTTTGTAGCAAGCAGTGTGTGTTTGAGTCACACAGTATGCTTTGCCTTCTCTTATTCAGCGTTTCAAATAGACACACTGTTTACAGCTATCATTAGAAGGAATAATCCTTTGGGCATAATCTAACACATAATTTCTTTATACTTGCTGTGAGCCTGGAACATCACGATGAAATTCCAAAATGGTCATAAACTCTTGCTCACCTTATCATATTTATTTTATTAGAGCAGGACCCTCCGAAGAGTTTATTTTAATAGCTCTTCTTTCTTTGTGGTTTTCAATGAAACACATTTTTGAGAACCAAGCCAATGAATTCAAACACTTGGGTTTTTTTATTATTACAGTTTTGCAGATGACTCTCTAGTGTTTCAATGTAGTATCTAAATATGTGTACTGTGTACTTTTTTTGTAACAGCTCTTAAAAGAGCATTTTGCTTCAATGCTAACAGCATTTTCTGAGTTATCCCTGTTTCTTATCTGTCTATGTTTCCTATCTCTTTATTAATTACTGTACATCAAATCTGTCTTCATTGCTGCTAGGCATAACTCTTAAGGCACTTTTGTTCTAGACCTGATTTCTGTAGGAGGCCTTTCCTGCCTCTTAGCCATTGTCTTCGTTGCCTTCACCCCTTCTCCAGTGGGTGTGTATACACAATAACAAAACATGGTATTTTGAGACTCAGACACAAGCCATAGATTTTGCAGGGCTGAAACATGGTCTCTTGAGAGTCAGTCACGGTGCGTAGATTTTGCATGGCTTTGATTAAGCCCTGTAGGTATGGACTATGGCTATATTCGGATTTACATATCAAACAGCTGTCTCTGAAAAAGATCATCTTGATCATTTTTATGTCAGTGCCATTACTTACCTTTTTGCTCTATCTTAAAAGGCAAGGTGTGTTTTGGGGGCAGAATGAATAGTTTTCGATAAATGCATTGAAGGTGACACACACCAGCTGCCAAGAAGTCATTGTGGCTGCCTCCTTCCTTGGGAGTGAAACTCCCCTGGGAGCCGGCTGTTGTGGCAGCTTGTGTGGGTTTTTGCCCTCTGCATAGGCCATTGCTGCTAGCTGAGCAGCTCAGCCACAGCCCCCTGTCCCTTTCTGCGAAATGGTGGCAGAACCTCCTACTTGACCAAAATAGACTGTGTCTTCCTGCTGCGCTCAGTAGTGTCCCAATTGGAGGGGCTCGATTCCAGCAGAAATGCACAAGGGAAGCTGTAGGAAACCACATCACTCTCCCTTGCACTCTGTATGCAAAATCCATCCATAATTGCACACTTTGTGCTTGTAGAACTTTATAATTCATATGTTTGCGGAGGACAAATGGCATCTTGTTTGGCCATCTGGTAAGGACTCAGAAATACAGCCGGCCAAAGCAGAATATAACATTTGCATTGCTTTCTACGTTTGTGTCCCTTGCTATCACAGCAGTCCTTGCTGTTGTCTTTTCTGTGGCTACAACATCTCTAAATGTGCCGAATGACAGTGATTAGTTTGCAGACTAAATTGTCAAGCAAAGGCGTCTTGAGCATCAGGCAGAGCAAAGTTGAGTTCTGCTATTTGCATCTGCTGGATACAACTTGGATCTATTATTTCCATTCACTTTCAACACTGTATTGAGATTGATTTAATATTCTTTTAGAAGCTGATACTGCTTCATATTAATCACTGCAAACCTCATAGAATATGTCATTTTTTTGACAGTAAGTGAAACATGCTGGTGCTGAGGCATGTCAGTGGAGTGGATGTGCGTGCATCAGTTCTGAGCACAAACCAGTTTTGCCAGCATTGCCCTTTGGAAGCTTTCCCTCTGGGTTTGGGGTCTAGAGCAAGCCTGTGTAGGTGTAACTCCAAGCTGTGCTGGGTGAGGGTGGGGGAAAGGAAGAAGGAGCAAGAGGCAAAGCTGGGGAAACAAGGCTTTCATTACCCAGTGTGCCACATACCCCACTTACAACCTCGGTCAAGACACTGGGGCTTCAGCACGCACCACAGTGGGAGCTGAAATGCAAGGAGGGCTATGCTAAACCTTGTTGAAGTAAAGAACACTGCTCCTTTCCAAGCTAGTATCTGACAAGAAAAGGCTTTTAGTGGCTTCAGGAAACATTCCTCCTTAAAGAGGGCATATAAAGGGAATTTCAAGGGATGAAGGCAAGAAACTGAAAGGTGAAGAGGATCTAAGAGGTTTATTCAGGGAGATATCTGCGAGGGAATTTTGTAGGAAGAAGTGTCACCTCACTACCAGAGAGATATCTAAACTAAAACATGCCCCAGGAAATCTCTACGTGAGACAGATATAAACTGCTTAATTGCAGGACTGTACACAAGTTTCTGTTGACTATCATTTTAATTAGCAGCAACAGAATAAAATCTCAGCCATAGAGTAAAACTCTGAGGAGATCCTGTGGAGATAGCTTTGAACACATAACTGAAAGCATTTTGAAATTAGCTACCACCGATGCCTTGGATCTAAGTCTTTTGTTGCACATCTAAATTTAGTTACTAACTGCTCCTCTAACTGCTACTACTGCCTGACAAACCTCAGAGGAGGGCTTCTCTTTTTCAAGCTAGGAAAGGAGAAGGACAGACGTCTGGGACCAGAGAGGGGCTGTGGGTGGAGAATGGATTTAGAGCCATAATGAACATACATCCTAACACGGACACTTGGTGATATATATACAATGGCCTCTGATTCAGGGCCTGTGGTTGTGACTGTCATTCAAATACCAATGGACACAAACTCTGGAAATGCACGGAAAGTCTCTTGATTCATAGGGAAATGGGGCTTCTGAACCATACAGTTTCCAGGTGTCCTTAACTCTCTGCTCGAAGTGGATCTGTTTTCTGAGTGACTGAACGTGAGTGAGGATGCACCTTCAGCCTCCAGTGTTGAGCTCAGTCAGGTGGATGCACCCAGGTGTTCAGCCAGAACTATATCCTTCCAGTTATCAGAAGCTCCTGAATTCAACAATGTGGTCACAATGCTTACTGATTCTGAGAGGTGTGATCATGGCTTCTCATGGGCGTGGAGAGGACAATGCACCCAGGAGGGACAGACGACAAGTTGTCTTTGTGCTTTCTCCAAAAAGCTAGTTCCTTGAACTTTTACAAATCTTGCAAATAGCTGGAAAGAAGGAAGCCCTCTGTCCACAGTGCAGGCCAGGAAGCCCCCTCCACCCCTGCCATGCCCCTGCACGTGAATGTATTTTTGTTTGCCTGCCTAGGCTGGTGTAAAAGCATGTCCCTGATCTTCTTGTTCAACCCCTGCTAAAAATGACAGCACAAGTCAGCAGGTTCCTCTCTTGAGTCTCTGATGGAGCGGTGGACCTGTGATACCTTCCCAGAGGAGCTGCTGGAGACACAGCGGAGGCATGGCCTGGGTGCGCGAGCTGGCAGGCTGTGCACTGGCCCTGCCTACATCCATGCTGCCGCACCGTGTGCCCATGTGGAGACACTACTCCAGCTCCACCATGTGGGCTTGGGTGGATCCACCAGAGCTGCTGGCCAGGTGGATCTGGTGGAGATCCCATGCCTAAGTGAAGTTGTTAATGACCAGGCCTTTGACCTGTTTACAGTGGAAAACCTATGACCACACATCGTGTTTACCAGCCAAGGGATTCAGAAACAGTTAAAATAGTGTAACTGAAGCACGAAATCAGACAGAAGTGTCAGGAATGGAGAATGAAAACTGCATGTTTATTAAATTGACAGAAATATTTTTTTTGCCATTGTCAAGGAGAGGGAAATAACATGACTGGTACAGGCTTGCTAGAAATATATTAACATTGGCTAATAGATGCTTGTTTGTTTTGAAAATGTTACACTGTCCCACTGCAAACATCTGCTGGTTGCATATCTCCCTGAAGGGCTATGTCTCTGATAGCAGCTCAGCTTCTTTAGAAAGTGCTGGAAGAACCACTGGAGAAAATGCAGCTCACTCTACAGAAAAAGTAGTGGCCTATGATCTTAGTGTTGAGGGGATGTGCTCACAGAGGGACTGTATAGAGGTCAGAAACAAGCTCTCCCACTGAGCCGTGGCAGCCGGTTTAGTCACTGGGACTGGCTCCCTCTGCAACCACACTCTTTTCCATAAAGTGACCACAGCAGAAAATAAAAGCACGATTAGTCAAAGGAGTCAGTAAGAAAAAAAGTGTTTTACTTGCAAGTTGCAAGAAGGGTAGGAAAGATGGAAAAATGCCATGGCTGACTGGCTTCCTAAGAGGTGGGTAACAGTGTTGTGAGAGTAGGGGTTGAGGATTGCCCAAGGCATCCCTGGCAGAAGCACTTCCCTGCAACATGTGGGCAAAGACCTGCGACCCACACACTGACAGCAGCCTGGGAAAGGTTCTATACACCCATGTCATCCATGGCAGGCAGAGCTGCTATCATCCTAACCCTGCTCCCCTGCTTGAGAAGTGTAATGGCAGAAATTGTAGCTGAGAAACAGGAGGCTTCAAGTGGGAGGAGACAAGCTGAGACTGAGCTTGGGAAAAGGAGAATTTGGAGCTGGGAGAGGAAAAGAAGGCAATATATATTCATTTTGTCATTTTGTTCACTCATTTTGTCATCTGTTCTCCATTCTAGACCTATTTACCACCAAGGTCCTGTTAGACTGCTCTACGCATAGGCTGCACTGCTGATTGACTTACTGATGCCCAAAGAAACAGCTAGAACGTCATTGATGTGCATATGGATTCTTTCAATAGGTTTATGTTTAAAGATTGAACTAGGGTTGGGACTTGTAAAAAGAATAACAGGAGGGAAAGTATTCAGTCTCAATGGTGGGGTAGCCCCTCAGGGAAGGTGGCAGTCAGAAGTAACTTCTCATGACTGATGAGGTGCAGTCATGTCTTCCTAAAAAGATGGCCACAAAGTGGGAAATTAAAAGGTTTAAAAAAAAAAACACAACCAAAACCAATAGGTGGATAAATAAAGGGGGAAAAAAATCCACGGAAAGCTGGCTCAAATTGAGATCCTGTAAGGAGAAGTCACATGAGGGTTTCCCAGGAGTGGCTTTTGGGTAAATGCCAGGCTGGGGATAGAGCCAAGCTAGACCCCTGCTGACAAAGACCTGCAATGTTATATCTTTCCAGGATAAGGCATAAAATGGGCAGATGGCCGTGGCTTGCTTCCTTGTGGTCTGGCCTGGATCCATGAAAGGTTAGTCTAGTAAAAACAGCCACAGAAAAAGTTGACTTCTGGGTCCCTTGGGGAAAATGGATTCACTGAGGTCCGTGGAGGAGGAGCAGCGCCTAATGGATGAGGAATAAATGGGGTAACCGTGCAAGATTTTCACCCCAGCCCCAAATTATTGGTGATTATTAGAAAAAATGAGATTCTCATCAACCTGTTTTGTCTGATCTACCTCACATTATATTTTATAAACACCAGAACACTATCTGGGGTCTAGCATTCCATTTTAAAATGTTTTCATAGTTTGTCTGCAAGACAAAACATGCATTATCTTCCTCACTGAGAATAAAAGAGCATAGTTAGCTCCTGGAGAAGAAACGTCCCTCCTCTCTCTGGGGGAGCCTTGGGTTGTGGGGTAACGTTCCAGATGCCAGTGTGTCAGATCCATCTGGCATCCATGGATTTGGCACAATACCCCTGCAGAGGTAGATGAGAAGAAGGTCTTATATTTGAAATGGCTTACCGAGAGGTTTGGTCTACAGACTGGACAGCTGGTCTGATAACACTTGCTGTGCATTTTTGCTTTCAGGACCCAAAGTCACTGGTTGAGGTATGGCCCAGGGCCACCCACTTGCTGGCGGAGTGATGGAGCTGGTTTGCAAGGCTGTGGTCCTTAATGAGCTAAGTTAATTGAGGAAAATGGTGGTAGTTTCTACAACACGTACCATATTCAGGAAATACATGTTATGACACCTTTGCTACGAAAAGGTTCAAGCAGAGCTTCATGCTTGATTGCTTCTTAGGGAAGGTGAAGGCTATTGCTACCCAGAGTACTGCTATACCTCTTAGCAATGGTTGCAGGGAAGGGGAAAGACTTCTTTTTCAGCCTATATGTGCTCACCCCCTTTCCTTTCCCATGAGGAAATGGAGTCTTAGAGGATCAGGAGGCAGATACGGTTCACAGAAGTAATGTCTGGCCTGATAGGTATTTTTCAGGACATAAAGCGATCACTTGTCTGAAGCAAAGATTATAGCAGAACTGTTAGCTTAAAGCAGTTCAGTCCAACAACAATATACATGATCCTGCCAACGTGTGGAAAGAGCTTGGAATAAACCTGAAACTGTTGCCCTTAGAAAGGAAAGCTTTCTAAGCATGGCCACAGATTTTGTAGGACTGAGCAACACAGCTTTAGAAGGCATAGATAATCGTGCTGGCAGATGCCTACTTGACCTTATCATTGTCTGGTGCTGTCTACAGGTAGGGCAGTGGCAGGGTGTCTGCTCTCTGGCAGGTCAGGTCTCCTTTGGGAGGTCCTCAGAGAACAGGCAGTTACTTCTCCATTCCCTTCTCGACAGCTTCTGGGGAAAAGATGGGGGCATGCCCTTTGGGGCCTTCAACATAGTTCTCAGGCAATGGAAAAATTTGAAAGGCCAATCAAGATGAAGTTGAGGGCTTAAACCACAACCTCCACAGAGCTGGAGCAAATTATTAATTCTGACAGTGCCACAGCACAGAGCTCTCTGTTGTGCTGGCATGTGGTAGGAGAGATATAGGACCTGGGCTTGCTGAGAGCCAGATAGGAGTGAACATGCACAGAAAGGACGGGTGTACGGGAGCGTCTTGCCTAAATGGAGCTTTTGGCATGTCCCCACCATCTGTAAGGTGGACTGGAAAGATCCTTCCACCTAGTTTGTAGGCAGCTAGAGTATGTTACCTTGCTGGAACATGCTGACCTCTGTCAAATGCATTTTGATTTTTTTATTGCAGAGACACTTTCATGAACATACTAATGAGCTTTGTTTAGAGGAAAAAGAAAGATTTCTTGGAGGGTCTGTAAAAAACAATGTATATAGCATGTCTGTATACAGATATGTATGTATATATGCATAGTTCCTCGATTTAGCATATGGAGTTAAGATGGGAAAAACTAATTTTCAATCTACCAACCTTGAAAAGCTTTTCAAAGACATATTAATGCAGAGCCAAAGCACGAGAATCTGACCTAGGTTGGTTTATACACATGAGCAAAAATATTTACTGAGCTAGTAAGTATTTGATTAACCTTTGTTTATTGCTTCAAGATGAGAGACAGTTAAAATACAGGAACTCATGGATTATATTTTTGCTTTTTGGCTGATGTTCACTTCCTCTACAGGAAAAAATATGGTATAGTTAGGAAGAGATTTTATTTCTTTCTCATCTCAAAATCTGCATTTCAAAGTCCAGAGCTGAACTCAGGAGAAATGTACCTATTCTTTTTTTTGTTTAAAACTAAAGCAGAAGACAGTTACAAGCAACGCGAGGCCATGCATCACATAACTCCCCTGATGTGGCAAGCATGGAGATACAGGCAGAAGCATGTGCTAAGCTTCTGCTTTCTGATTTGGAGAGAGACCTGGATTTTTTTATTCGTAATCTAAAACTAAGCAATGTCAAACACTGAGCCTTTTAAGGCACTTTCTAAGGCTTTACTTTACAAGATGTTTTACACTTTAAACTTGCTTATTTCAAAGGAAGGACACAAACCCTTTTTTATGCTGTGCATTGCTGCTAACAAGACCCATTGGCCACAGCCGTCCACCTAGCATGGGTCAACAGAGCAGCGCTGCTCCTCCACGCACGGTCATGGCATGTGCCAATTTGAAAGCTGCCATAAAATCACCTATTTTTTTCCTGCTGTGTAATCCTGGTTAGGAGTTCTTTTGTCCTGAATAATCTGATGGGTGCATGTTGCAATATGGAGAGGGCTGCCTGCTGCTGGCTCCCTGAACCACAGGGACTGAGAAGAGGGTGGTCAGGAGGAGGGTTGACCCAGCTGAGCTCTACTGGGAGCTACGGCTCATGTTGGGGGGGCACTGAGAAAAGTGGTAATTGCTATGTGACCTTGCAGGACTGGAACATCCTTTGTGACAAAGTAGAACAAGACCTTTCATTCAGGTGTGAATGTAACAGGGTGTAACCATCAAAACAAACCTCAACAATTTAATTAATTTTTAGGGTTTTGGTTTGGTTTGGTTTTTTTAAATAAAATAATTGCGCTCATGTCATGGTTTAACCCCAGCCAGCAACTAAGCCCCACACAGCCACTCACTCACTCCCCCCGGGTGGGATGGGAGAGAGAATTGGAAGAGTGAAAATGATAAAACTCGTGGGTTGAGATAAAGACAGTTTAATAGGGAAAGCAAAAACCGCGCACACAAGCAAAACAAAACAAGGAATTCATTCACTCCTTCCCATGGGCAGGCAGGTGTTCAGCCATCTCCCGGAAAGCAGGGCTCCATCACGCGTAATGGTTACCTGGGAGGACAAATGCCATCACTCCGAACATTCCCCCCTTCCTTCTTCTTCCCCAGCTTTATATGCTGAGCATGACGCCATATGGTATGGAATAGCCCTTTGGTCAGTTGGGGTCAGCTGTCCCAGCTGTGCCCCCTCCCAGCTTCTTGTGCACCCCCAGCCTCCTCACTGGTGGGGTGCGGTGAGGAGCAGAAGAGGCCTTGACTCTGTGTAAGCACTGCTCAGCCATAGCGAAAACATCCCTGTGTTATCAACACTGTTTCCAGCACAAATCCAAAACATAGCCCCACACTAGCTACCATGAAGAAAATTAACTCTATCCCAGCCAAAACTCAGTAGAGACAGACTGAATTAGATGGTTTGCATGCCTTAATGATTTGTCACTTGAGAGTCACTTTTGATCAGGATTGTCAAGGAAAGAGCACTCTGACACAGTCCCATATGCCTCAGTCAGAAACAGGTTTTGTTGGTGTAAATTGTTTGGCACTTAGGGCAGGAAGAATCTCTGTTTCAGGCACCCTTAGAAGCACAGGCTCCGCTTAGATCTAGCATCATACTAAGATGGGGAAATGACCTAAGGTCTTCTTTTCCGCTTTCAGTGCAGCATTTGTAAAATGGCATCTGTTAGAAGGTGCTTTAGACAAAAATGTAAACATAACAACGAATAACAGGAGGGGATCATTAATAGCAGCTGTGGTGACCTTTCAGGAGGAATCTCCAAAGCCACGTGTCTGTCTTTGATAAACTCCAAATCAACTGGCAATCACAAAGGTGGTCGGTCCCAGGCAGCATTTTGCAAAGTAGCCGGCACTGGCATTTCCACTGCGAGTGTTCATCCCCACCCAGGTGAGCAGCTCTGAAGACCCCTCCTTGCAAGATTCAGGTTGAGTAGAAAGCCATATGGTGCACAATGCAGTTACGTAGCACATGTCAGTCCTTTTGTTTTATAGTAAACTCCTGTCTTAAGTTTTCTGGCTCAAATGAACTCTTTAGCAAAACTGGATCTGTAGGTTTGTTTTTTAAGCTGGCTCAGCTCCCCAGATGGTGTCAAAGCCCAGCTGCAGTGATGGAGGTGGAGGCGAAGCAGGACTGTCCATGGCTTCATGCTCTACTGATCTGTGCAAAGGACAACATCTCTTTCTTGTGCCCATGCCCAGGCTCGTTTTATTAACATTTGTATTTGCTTTTCTTGCTGGGCAGTTACACAATCAAGTCATTAATTAGACCGTCAACAAGGTTGCCCAAGAGAAAGAGAAAATATGTATTTCTCCAGCATTTGCTGGGGCTTTGGCTCACCCCAGACTCGGCATGTTTGGGGAGCAGTGACCCTTCTTGCCGTTACCAGCTCTGGATATCCCTTGGTTAGGCACTACAGAAGTTTTCCTGTCCATGAGTGTGTCTGTAAGAGTGCTGAGTGGGGAGGATGCATTGCAAAAGGGGCTTTGGTACTGTTCCCCTGCTCCAGTGCACTCAAAACACAGTTTCAGTACAGATTCAGGTTTTACCGAATCCACCAGATTCAGTACATGCTGGACGAATGTTTAAAAAAACCACCTGTAAACCTGGTCTGCAAAAAGGTTTGATTGCTTTGTTGGTTGGGGAGCGGGCAGGGAGGAGCAGGGTTGATGGATGGGAAGCATCCAAACAAGACAGTAGAAGTTTGGGAACCAGGTGGAATCCAGGTTCAAACCCAGTGCTACGCACCGCTCGCTGGGAGGCCTCTGGCAGGTCACTTGACCTCCCTGTGCTCTGATAAACGAAACTGTAAGTTTGTTTACAAGCTGAAAACCAGATGCAGCATCTGGGAAGAGCTGGCTGAGGCAAAAATCCTTAAGTCCCATTTACAAGGCTTGTGTGTCCTCCTCTGAGCAGTGCTGATCCAACCCCCAGTCACAGCAGATGAAATTAAAGTGATCTTTGGAAATAAGTCTGACTTGGATTTTTTTCCTTAATTTTTCCTTAATAAATATTATTCTGATTGGCTTTGAAGGAGAGAGGTATGGGCTGAATTACTGTCTTAACATAGACCAAAACTCCAAGGAGCAAACAAATTGTTCATCATCCAGAGAAAACTCTTAACACCTTGCTTGTAAGTCAGAGGATGGGATTGCAGTAGTCAGACCCAGATGTCTGCAGAGAGATTCCTGCAGAGACTTCTGTCCTCAATGGCAATTGCTAGGCCATATTTATCACCAGTAAAACCCCTCAAGCAACAGCAACAGGTCAGATGGTGCTTTTGGAAATAATTTGCCCTATCAGCTTTTCATCTTTCTATCTGGTTTTGGTACTTGGTGAGAAAAATCAGCTGCCTGCTTCTGATGCTTTACTACCTTTCCTCCTCCCACTGTACGTGTCTTCTCAGCTTTCAGCCCACTGGGGTCAAACCACCTTTGGCATGCTGGTGGGCTGCGGACGGTGCTGCAAGAAACTGCTGAAACCCCACATTAGTTGTTAGCTGTGCACAGAAGACCTGACAGGGAATAGTTACAAGCACAGTCCTGAGAGGGACAATCTCCAAATCTGCTCTTGCACCATGTGACGAGGTGTGCAAGCCATGTTGGGAAAGAAAGTGCTGATACAGGGCTATTTCTGTACTGGTGTATCTGTGACTGTGTTCTCTTAGTCGTGATATTTTGGGCAAGTGTCAGGGTGAGCCTTAGACTTTTTCATCTGTATGTACAAATCACATGAATGTGGGTTTTTCAGACCAGATGTTGATACTATATAGTGCTGAGGAAACCTCATGTGCATGTTTTCTGTTTCACTTTCTGAGTCTTGGGATGAATAAAGTGAAAATATGGTATTAATCTGAACACAGAAATAACTTATCACTCATATTCTTTCTTCAAACATTAAAGCTATGAAATTAACTAATCAACTGTCTTATTAGCTAATTGTCATACTTAGGGGACATATTCGTATAAGACAGGTCTTTTCTCCCTTCTAGTTGTCAAAAGAACTAGACAATTTTGAAAAGAAAAACTGCATGAAAAGTTTCACTTTGTTCTGAAATTTACTTATATTTTTGTCAAAATGGGGAAAAAAAGAATTCTCAAACATTTGTAAAGTTAGCAGAGAAGGATGTCTATGTATGGTGGTGAACTGAACAATATGGCTAAAGTTAGTGGAGTCACAGCTGCATAAAGTTCGTGAGCGAATGGAATCAATCCCTGTATCTTTGGAAGTCTTACAGCTCAGTGATTTATGGCAATTAAATACCAACCAAGTAAAGAAATAAGTGTTTTGGGCAGACAAACTTTATGGGAAGATTATGAGCTAAGCAAACAACACTATAAAGCAGACTCTAAACTGGAATCATTGAAAGTCCTTTATAAAACAGCATGATCTTTATTATTCTAATCCATCAAAACTTGATAATGGGACTACATTTTTACAAAGCAAAGCAATTGCTACCTCTAACTAAGTGGGGATGTGCTTATCTAAAAAAAGTAATGATACTGGTAGAAATAGAGCCTGCAGTAAAAAAAAAAAAAGGTTAGTTTTTATCAAAAATCAGGAGCTATTCCATTGTCATAATTATTATTATACCAATTTAAAACAAATTAGTAGGTGGTTTTGAAACTGCATACCTTTTTATTTACATCAAACCCAACATTGTGCAGGCTGCTAATTTTTCATGCTGGGAAATGAGTGTATTTTATCAGGTGGCAGCCATTGACTTTACTCAAACTAAATCTTGCCAGCTGGAGCCCAGCTGTTCCAGAACTATAGAGAACAGTGATTCCCTGAAAAATGTGGGCTGCGTTCAAAAGAAGGGTCTTTTCTTTGGGAATGATGTCTAACTCATTCGTATTTCTTCATCTTTTCTGATTTTGGGCCTTGATCTAGGAACTCACTAGAGCATATGCTGAAATCCCACCCTTACCTAGGAAAATATTTAAATGCATATGGCACCTTTTCACAGGAAATACAGGCACTGCATTCAGTTCATTGAATGAACCACTGATTTCTCCATGAGAGAGTGGGTATGACAGTCAGTGCAAGGAGAAATGCTGAAGCATTATTTCCTTTCATGTGACTTAAACATGTGCTTAAATTTAAGCACATGCTTAACTAACCTTTCTGCATATGGATGCTTTCCTGACTCTGGACCTTAATTACAAGCATATTTTTGGCAGCTGTTTACAATTCTGATGTGACTGAGTGCCTTTGCTTTGCAGGAGTAACTTCTTCAAAGTACAGCAAAATGGCACAAAGACATTTGTAAACACAAACTCATCCAGTGGTGGAGGAGTGCCTTTGCAAAGGCACATGTTTTGGTAGGAAGAACATGTCCTGCTTGCAGGGTTTCAAAAATCTAATTCATCTCAAAGACCGTGAGTAAGATTGGCTCCTTATGAAACAGTGTATTTAATGGTGCAAGCATGAAATGATCAAACCAATTTATATGCGGCCATTTCATTTAATGGATCAAAGTTTAAGCCAACTAAAACCTGTCCTGAATTAATTGATCATTGGGGGTATTCACATGCAAATTTTGCAGCTGTAGATCCAAATAGTTAGGGTGTTTAAGAGCTATTGACTCCCTGAAACAGATGGAAAACACTGCTTTTATTCAGATGATCTAAGAAAACCCTTCACAATTTGTGCTAACAACAAAAGATGAACTGTACCAGTGAAGGCAACAGCCCACCCACAATGAACTGTTCAGATACAGTATAGTCAGTGTCTGCACAGGGTTCACAGTACTGCAACCATTTTGTCCTGCAAAGCTGAAGTCAGTTATTTATAAATTATTACCACGATGACACAGCAGTATATTGTACAATGTTTGGATTAACCCTTTATACATCAGATTGCAAAGCAATGAAGCTGTAGGTATATTTCTAATTATCTCAGAGGGGTTGAGATGCTATCTAATCCCTACTTCAAGTGTACTTCAAGATGGTATTAATTAGAGGGCTCCACAGGAAAGGAATCTCTGCGTTTCCTGGTGGTTATGCTGAACAATAGCAACTCATTTCCCTTTCCAGGAAAATCTGTGAACTTGGTTGAAATGAAAGGCTTATGTATAGCAGGTGTTGCTTTTAAAATAATGTGTCTCACAGAAATCACTGTGTGCTTGAAAGGACAGACTCTGTTTTTCTTCTCCTCCCTAACCCAGGTGGAAAAAATGTCAGCGACGGCTCAGGAAACCAAGAGCCCTCTTTCCTCCCTGGCAGGGTCCATCATCTGAGCATGCATGGCCATGGCTGGCCTGCTCATTTGAAGCTCCCTTTGTAATCAGTGGGCAGACACAGCACATCTTGCTCTGAAAAAGTAATCTCAAGTAGATCAGCTGCCTGGTGCCCAAAAAGTGCAGGAGTGACTTAACCGAGGGGTATCCACTGCAAATAAATACTGCGAGGCCAAAAGCCAAAGAGTTTACTGGCCTCGCAATGAGTTACTGCACAAGCAGGAAACAGTCTGGCATTGTTAACAATAATCCATTTAACAGTTATTGCAGGTTCTCCACCATTTGAATGAGAAAAGAAAAAATGGAGAAATTACACAGGCACTGCCAAAGCATTGAGTTCACTGAATGATGATCTGAAGAAAGCTGATGCATGTTTTTGTCTCTCTCCCTGATTTCAGCTCTGTCCTTCGTCACAGCAATATTCTTGCCTTAATATTCTCTTTCTGTGCCTTTCATCCCTTTTCTCTGAAGCTACAAATGCTGGGCTAACACGCTGACCCTGTGCCCCAACAGTCCTGAACACCTCCTGCTGCAGTGAAGGTCCTCTGTCACCTCGTCAGCAGTCTCATCAGCTTTCCTTGATGATGGTCTGGGTTGCTGCCATTGTTGTTTTGGGTCCCTTCAGCAGAGGAGGAAAACACTGACGCTTCTCAGTCTGCAGGCTCCCCATTTTTTGTCAGGGCACAGGTCCCCCTTGAGTGAGTTTAGTTGCTGAGCTGGCTCTGCTTTGGGGAGTGGCTCCCGCAATGCCAGCCGTGAGCACGGGTGCAACCACAGCAGCTGGGAAAGGAGCCTGTGGGAAGGCCACCTCCTATGTTACCAGAGATCAGACGTGTTCCTGGAAGTGGGTCACAGTTAGAAGGTCTTGGAGTGCCCCAGAGCAGGGAAATGGTTTTATCTTCCTTCAGACCTCCAGAGGATATGGATGCTCCTCCCCAGGCAGAGACGTGTGAATTGCTTGGCTGATCTCCATGGAGCATCCTGGGTGCACAGCCATGTGATCTCCTCCTTGGTGGCTGGTGTGGATAGGGTGCCTCTTCTCCCCCTGTGGTTGGCCATAAGCTCTTGGACTCCATCTATCCCTCCTTATTGCTTCAGTGGCAGGTTAGCTAAGTCACAGATGGTTTTCAGTGGGGCTCGTTATGTTTCAGCTCTTATTGGGCTATTTTGGGTTTTTACATGGAATGAGATATAACACAGCAAAATTTAAAACTGTTACTATTTCTGAGGGAGTGGCTCTATTAATGGCAAGGAATGCTGATCCTGTTATAACCCCAGTGATGGCAGCTCCGGGATCCAGCGCCGCTGCTCTTTAGCAGCTTGCTCTCGTCAGAGGGGTCAGCAGAAATGCCTGTAATTGTGAGCGGCTTCATATTCTGTTGTCACAGCAGTCCTGGACTTCCCTGTTGCTGGTACTGTAATTATGCATACAGTGATTAAGCAGCTAATGGGAAAGTTTGGTCTTCTGGTTAACCCCAGCACTGGAGGGTCGGGTTGGTGTCTGCACCACATGCACGTCCTGTACCTCAGGAAAGCCACTTACTACCTATGTCTCCATTTTCCCACTGAGGGTATTATTTTTATTTTTACTTCACTGGGGTGTTGAGCGTATTCATTAAGCAGATGGCATTACGGCAATGCAAACGTTGGAGGATCCTTAGGAGTATGGATCTCATCACAGCTGTTTGGACATAATCTCTTCTCTGTGGTGGGCTGTCTCCAAAATAAAGTGTAGTTATTGTCCTTATAAAGCATTGCACCCTATCTGCTTTTTGTCTGGCACTGAATAAAAAGGCTTAGCAAGATGTAAACAACAGCAGGATTTTTTTTCCAAAGAGCCACATTCAAACAAAACAATGATGCACTGAAACTTTAAGAGAATGTTTATACTCCGGTTTAGGTGATAGCAAGGGGAATGGCTTTACTTAAACAAAACAGCCTCAAAATAATCTTAAATTCCATGAGCCATTGCAGATGATATCTCTTGGTACTTCTGACAGGACTCCAATGACCAGAGGTTTGAGGCAGATCTCCCAAGCCTTTCCCTTACAATGAGTTTCTCCAGGAAAACTGGGAGGCTTTTAAACTGAAAATTTAATTTGAGAATGTTTAAGCTTTTAAATAGGGGAAACTCAAAGTGACTGGGGCAGAGAGAACAGGAGGAAAAAAAGAAGACAAAATTGAAAGGTTTGTATTCAGTTCCCTTCCCTGCCCATGCTGGCCCTGCCAGCCAGTCCCTGCTCGCAGCTGGCTCAGTGGCTTTGCTGGTAGCAGGAATTTTGGCTCAGTCCCTCCGTCCCCCGATGCCCAGCTGGTGTTCCCTGTCCCCTGGCATTCTCTGTCCCTCACTGACTCCCGGTGCTCACACCTTCCCTCTCCTGCCTCTGCCCTGCAGGGCCCCAGGAGAAGGAAAAGAGGTCACTGCCTCCTCCCTTCCAGCTCTCACATATCTGTCTGTGAAGAGCTGCAGCTAGCGCGCTACCAGGAGTGAGCAAAGGAAGCGTGTGCTCCACACAGTGGCTCCCCTGCTCAGGCCACTACCGTACCCAAATATTTTCCATGTTCTTCAGCTCTGTGCACGCGCAGTCCTTTCCCAAAGGTGCAGGACTGCGGGAACTCCTCCAGGACTTCCTTTAACAAGATGTTTGGTTTGGGTTTTTGTTTTTGTTTTTAAATTCTGCACGCTGTGATTTCAATAGTGATAGAGTATAAACATGTCTTGGCAGATCTTCAACTACTCTAAGTAGCCAGAGCTCTACTGACATTGGCGGACATGGACAAGTCACCACATCTGAAGACAAATACTAGGGGCTCCATCCTGCTGACACAGAATACAATGGCAAACCTCCTGCTGACTTCACAAGAAGCAGGATCTGACATTTAGTGCAATATCTGGAGAGGTTTGCTTATGTGGACTCTGGAGAGCTTACAATAACATACATTTCATTCTTTCCTATGTGTGCCCAAATGTGAGGTCACTTGTTCAATTACACCCCTATTCTTACTCTATTGGGTAATGAGGGGAAAACAAAAGAGCGTTCGCATTTGCTTATAGCACTGGATTTTTCCCCAAAGCTAACACAATGGCACTAGGACGTTTTCCTCTCAAGAAAATGTACCAAGCCAACAAGGGGACAAAAAAGCCCAAAAATATATAGTTGTAAAATGTTATTGAAAGGATTCATAATGGGTTGCAAGGGGCTTTACTGAATGGCTTTAGGAAAGCTTAATTCTTTAAAATCATTTTTGAGGTTAACATGTATTTAATTATATTTCAATAGGGTTTAAAGTCCTGCTGTTATTAGCATTGTTCAGTGAAAAGGTCCTATATTTTTTCAAGTGTACCCCTTAATTCAAATCTTTTCCTGCAATTTGATTTTGAGAGGGAAACTTTTTTTTAATGCTGATTACTATGTCTGTGAATCTCAGGCAGGTAAAAGAAGAAGTTATTAGAAGAATTTTATTTTGATGACCTATCAGCTGCTAAAAAGCTTTAAATGACTGTGAGTGCAAAAAGGTGCAATTAGGCTGAATAAAAGCCTAAAGGCTGACCTTCCAGGCTCTCCGAGTGTTGCATGGCAAGTCTGATTGAAGCTGGATGTCACCACAAATTGTGAAGATGAGGTGGCTGGAGCATGCTGGAAAGACGTAGGGAAGAGGGATGCAGCAGAGGGAGCCATGGTGAGCTGTGGAAGAGCAGGGCACTGGGCTCCCTCACTTCTCTCTTTACCAGCACAACCAAATCCAGGCTGGGTTTAGCTCTCACTTTCTGGCCTCTGCTCCCAGTGCTGCAGTGTCATGGCTCCATTCCACAGTCTGTCCTGTCCCACAATATTTGTGGAGTTGCATAGCATGACATTTAAAATTTGGCCCTGGGCTTATTAAATACAGGAGAGCAATGGATGGGAAAGCACCTCCAAAGAATAAAGACCCAAATGGGTCTGTTACTTCCCACCTAAGAGCAGGCTCGCTTACCTGTCAGCCTTCATTTCTTTTGGTAAAAGCTAAATACCTCTGTTTTTCTCTTGTCTTACACTCTAACCGATCCTACTACTGACGTACTGCCACTTCTAGTGGAAACAAAGTGGCTTGCAGGGGTTACATACCTATAATCTCACTGTATGAATGTAAAAGGATTACTTTTCATTTATTACCTAGGATCCCTTCAGGCCGGGACGCAGCTGGGTTGTCTCAGCTGTGCACCATAAGAAGGTTGCCGTAGCAAGCCCTTCGGCTACATCTATGAACGCACAGCATACTTGTCTGGCTTTTGTAAGGAGGATTAGCATGTCTAATTGAGAAACTTTACCTGTTGTTTAGTCTCAGGCTGCAGTCGCAGAGTCATTCCAGCATATGCTTGACTCCCCGCCTGATATTCATGTCTAAAGAAAACTGGCTGTTGCAAAATACTACTGCAGGAGGTTCCCTTGTGCAAAAAAGAACGATAGTTCCTTACAGGAATTGTCAAAAGATTGTATCCTAACCTCAAGTATGTTGCCGCCTTGGCTCGGCTTCTCTGCCCAGTTTAGCAGAGACTCTGACCCTGGAGATTTTCCACTGCAATTGCCAAAGCAGTTTGAGAGTGGAATATTTTGCAAATGTTTTGTGACAATTTGAACTTTTTGTAAGAACAGCAACTAGTACTTTTTCTTTGGATTAGTGACTACTGTGCTTGTTGTATCTTTATTGCTAATTTAACTAGTTCCTTTGGAGTCTTTTGTACTTACAGAATGTGTATATAATTTACTGGAGGCAATTGCAATGTATATCAGATAAGGTACAACACAGTGAGGACACAGTGAACAAGCAAAGTTAAAATTATACAGCATAAAATTGTGGCTGTTGCTTCAGTCACAAGGTTTTTGTCAGTTTATACAGTTTGTCATGTTAGCAAAGAAATGGAAACGGAATTGACAAGAAGTACGCTCTGAGATGTGGAACAAAAAGCACTTTTTAACATAGCTTTAATCTTTAAGCTATTGTTCATTTGTGGCTAGTTTGCTGCAAGTTGTAACATACCTAGATCTCTCATCCACCTCATTTTATCCAGCTGTGTATTAAGGCTGGTTCCTGGGATGAGAAAATAATTTGCTTTTATTCCTTTGACTGCACTGGTATGTTTTATTTTCACTCTGTGTTTTTGGCCAAACTAACTCAATCACACACAAGAGAGATGCCCTAGCCAGATCTTGGGAAAACCAAAGAGAAATCTGAGGCTCACATCTTTCTTTCAGATTTTTTTTTTTTCCCCAGGCTGTTAGTGTCTTTCCTTTGTGTCTTGCACATATATTTTCTGTTCCTCTGATATCAGGAAATGTGTCTGAACCTCCTCACTACTAGGGCAGTTTGGGGCAGGGCAGTTACCATGTTAGTACTGTATTACTAACAAAGCATCCTGGCTTTGACAATGATATTTGTCTGGAAGTGCCATATTAAGAAATGAAATAATTTCTGTCCCTTTTCCCATTACAAAAGCTAGTTGTCATCCATATGCAACAAGAGTCCTGCCTGCCCTTAAAAGTTCCTATTTTTCCATTTTTTTTCCCCTCAAATCCTCTTAACATTTCAAAAGTTCTTTTGATTCACTTGTGAATACAATGGCCTTTTATTTGCCTACACCTTGATTACAATGAAGTTTGCTGGAGTGGTTAAAGGATCCCTCCCCAGAGCATTTGTCATTCCTGTGCTCCAGACAATGTTTGCACAAGTTCCTTTTCATCCTCTTTCCCATTATCTGTGATTTCTGCAACATTGAAATCTCTTGCACAAGACCATCGCTTGTATGAAAGCACCATGTATCATTTTGAAAGGCATTCCCTGTCATCTCCTAATTGCATGCTCATATTTGGGAAAGGCTCTTGGCATTTTTCCTGGAAGCCAATATCCTCTTGCAGGGCCGGTACCATCCCTGGCATCAGTCTGACGTCAGAGTCTGTGGCCTTTTGTCAGTGACTCTTTGCCATGTGCACATGCACCTGTTCTCTGTGCGAGCACGCTTAACAGCACCACTGAAACTTTTTAAAGGGCATACTCATTTTACACAGTTTAATGCAAGGTTCATTGCATTAAAACAGTTAGTAGAGTCAGGGTACAAGACAGCTCTCAGAGCATGAGGATCTGCCTGGGACATCCTTTGATCGCCAGCACTTTACAATCTGGAGATCTCCCTTATGGAGCTTATGCAACATAAGTTTACGTTCTCCTGTTGCATGTCACTCTTTTTTCCAATTAAATGCAATGGAAGTGGGCACCCCTCTCCCTTCAGGTCCCAAGGAGGCTGTTGGGATGCTGAGCTGCATCCCCCCTAGGCGGAGGAAGCTGTTCCTGAGGGCTGCAAGCCGCATCCGCGCAGCAGGACTGCAGTTCCTGCTGGACAAGCAGAGCTTGGCGGTGTAGCGTGGCTTCGGTAGCAGCCAAGTTTCCTGCTGTTCAAAAGGGCCAATTATTTCTGATTAAATTTGAAGTGAGAAGGCTCCAGAAACAAAATCAGCTCCCAGGGCTGAATTGCTGTGTTACTAAACCTCAGGTTGTTGTGAAGGAGGACTCTGATTCTCTATAGAGCTGGACCTGCTTTGAGCTGCCTCTCTGCCCATTAATCGAACAGCCTCCCGGGCACAGCAATTTAAGGAAGAGCAGAAGGTTGTCTTTTAATAGCTGGGTATCATTCATGCAGTATATGAAGAGAGTTTTCCCAATGAATAGATTCCAAGACTATTAAACATTTTCTTCATTTTTTTGGCAGCTCCAATAACCTGGATCTATCTGCCTCCTGTCCCCTGAAGCCTCTTTTCTTACCGCTGTAAAGCGATTAGTATTTCCAGTCTGGTTTAGGTTCTGATTTCAGCTAGTGTGTACAGGTGTGTAAACACTGTAATTTCAGCGTGGATCTCTTGTGGTGGTTTGCCATGTTTTAAGTATTTGGTATTTCAGTCAAAGGCTGTTCCCTGGTCAGGGGTGCTCAGTGGTCAAGGAGACCTCCAGTGCCAAGCCCTGTGAATAGGATGCTTCAGATGCTTGATGCTATCTGTTGTGAAATCTCACACTTAATATACGGTGATGTTTCCATGCAAAGTAAAGCTGTTTGGTTTAAAAAGAGAAGAAAAAGAAAAGACCCTCACAACTGCATTATGTTCTGACCTGGCCTTGCACGCCCCATTGTGCTACGCAGGCCCAGGCTGGCACTGACAGTGCTCTGGCATTTCCCACGGTGTGGGGCTGCTGCATCGCCACCGCTCCACCAGAGCAGGGAGATGTGGCCCCAGCCACCGGCCCTGCCTTCTCCTCGCCCCGGCAGAGCCCCAACAGGGCTCGCTGTGCTCAGGGCTGGCACAGCCCTGGCTTGCTTCTTGGTGCCTTGGTGTTGTCATTTTGTGGCCTTCAGGCTGTAATATAGCATTGTTTCATGTATCTCTGGCCCTTCCCAGGTTTTCAGCTGTGGTTTTCAGACAGTGGGTTTCAGGAACCAGTCTGTTTACACAAGGGCCTGTCTGTGGAGGCAGAGGAGGGTTTCCTCTGGATGGCACGGACCATGCGGGAGGGACAGCAGATGCAGTCGACCTGCTGCACCTCAACAGCAGCAGGCAACTTCAGATGTAGCACTCTTAGATTTCCTTTCTAAAGCTTAAGCTAAAAACCTCAAAACAATACAAAACCCTTAAACATTCACCCACTTCTGGGTAAAAGCCACTATAAGGGCATAACCCAGTGTTACTGTCTTAGTGTTGCATATGATACACTACTGCCATCCCATCACAGCCTGTAGCACCTGCAAAGCACCGCAGTGGGAATAAAGTCTCTGCGGCCCCAAGCAGCCTCCTGTGCAAGGCTATGATTCAGCAGCATTGCAGCTGCAATACAGTGACCGGTGGGGGTAACTGAAGCTATGGGCTCCCAAAGGGCTTGCTCGCAGCAGGGTCATGCTGTTGGCCTCATCCACGCTAGCTGCAGTGGGTGAGCATCGCACCAAAGCCAGACAGGTGTTTTAAAATCAAGTCCTGGGATCTGATCCACTTGAAAGCTACATCTGGCTGAGTTGGTGGTGGAGGTGTATTGCCATGTTTCATGTCATTCACAGGTTAATTTAAAGCTAGTGATAAACACAGTTAAGTAAGAGAATCCCTCGCAAGTGACGAAGGTTCTGGGAATATCTGGTCCTAACTCTTACACAGACTAGTAAAAAGAGATAGCAAGGTAAACTGAACGTTGTGTTTTATAGGTAGTAGGATACTAATTAAAATGTAGAGGAGGAGAGTTTCTTAGTGTTGTTGGAATAGTAAAACACCACCATAAACTTAGCAGCTCTCCAAGTAGGCATTATGGTTAATAGACGGTACATGTTTTCATATATCTTTCATTTAAATGACATGTTGTATTTCCTTCAGGTGTTCTCTTCATGTATTTTTTCAGGCTACAAAAGCAGGGATATTGTTATAAAAGACTCTCAAACCTGTTTTTTTCTGTAAAACAATGTCAACCCAGAAGAACTAAAGATGAGCAAGAACCAAAGATTTTGGGGTCTGGATAGGTGTAAGAACTGAACTTTACCTCAGTCTGAGGTTGTCAGATGTGTGCTTTTGGTTTTGGCCTTCAGAGAAATGTGGTGAAAGCCTCAAAGTTTAAATCTTCCTTTTTATATTTGTAGGCTCAAAGTATCAGATTGGTCATATAATTACATTTTAGGCCAGCCACTGAACACATAAGACGTACAAATTTTAATCAAAACTTGCCACCATGTAAAGGGAAACCACTAGGCTTTACTTTTATACAGCTGCTTTTTCCATGAAATCTCCAGAAAAGACTGGTGATTTTTGGTTTTGAATGTTCTTCAGTAGTAACTTGAGATCTTTTTAAAGAAATCCTGATTTTTTTAGGCGGTACTGGACAATTGCCTTCTGAAAACCAGAACTTTTATAAATGTTTTCTGTTGTGGTGAACACAGTAAATCTCTAGTTCCCTTTAAAATCTCATCCAATGAAAATAAAATAATCTTTGGCCTGGTTCTGTTTTTCTTATATTATCCATGGGCCAGATCCTATTCCTGCTAGCCTCTGTGTCAAAACATCTATGGAGTTTTTGGCTCTAAAATCAACCCTTAATTTTGCAAGAGTTATTTGCAAGGGATCAGCATAATTTACAAAAATACAGTGATTATTTCATGTGTTTTTTTATCCCTGGCTCAGTATGCACCAATTTTGTTCTCTTGCCATCTCTCCTTCCCCAGCTGGTGTTCTGGAAGCCTAACTAAGCCGCTTATAATAATTTTCTCATTCATCAGTCATTTATTCCATTGCTTTCCTCCCTCTCCTGACCCCAATGAGTTGCTTACTTCATAATTCTGTTTTGAAAAATTGCTTTCTGAACCTCCCCTGATCTGTATTTCTGTAAAGACCATATCAGCATTGATTCAAGAAAGCAAGTGTACCAAAATAAAAGCTTGGGCTTATCTTCTCCAGTCCAGCTGCTGACCCAAGATTAGTGAATGCTTTTCAGGTCTTTGAAGCCACCAGTTCAAATTGTTTTTCTACCAATGGCAAATGGTTACCTCAGAACCAGTATTTCATGGTAGCACTATTATTTTGATGAAAGTTTAGTCCATCCTCCTGGTGAGCTTATCCGAACTTTATTGTGGTACTTTAAGGCAGGCAGAAATGCTTGAAATCCATTATCCTGGGAAACCAAAGTGGCAGACAGGAATCTATGTTACATTTAGGTAACATCTTTCTACGCCCACTTTTTTCCCCTGTGGAGCAGCTCACAGCCTTTATTCTTTGCATCATCCCAGGATCTGGGGCTGAAAGCCAGCAATAGCACTCTGTTACTCCAAAGGGAGAGTAAGTGATTTGCATGAGATCTGGGAAATGCGGCAGATCAGCGAATTAAGTCTTAAAAAAGAAAAAACCCAGCTGAACATCAGACCCACAGGCCAGGCTGTCCTCACTGCACCAAGAGGAGGATACAGGAGAAGGCAAAAACATAATTTGATCAAATCATTCTGGTGATGAAGAGACCAGGGTAATGGTGGGAGGCAGGAGGAGCAGGGTGTCCAAAGGGGGGAGCGGTGCTTGTGTCCTCATCCAAGCATCTCAGCCCTTGAGAGAGTGTGGGTGTTTATTGTTTATTTAGGAGCTCAGAAAGGTGTGGTGTCTTGGGAAGACGTGGTTCTCCTTCAGCCATCAGAAAGGAGAAGTGTGGAAATGACTAGCGTGCCAGTGCCTGACAGCGGGGATTTAGGGAGCCATTAGTTATTGCTCTGACTTGCTGTTTTTCCAAAGGCACCTGTCAGACCCAGCTGACGCTTCAGGCACAGAGAAGTATTTGGCACTAGCCATTCCTTGTGAACATGTTTTATATACTTCCTTTTCATACACTTGCTTTGTTCTCATGAGGTTTTACATTAGTGAAGGTTTTCATCTTTGTTCTCTGCAATAACCAGCGGACGTGCCTGAGCTGAGGCACTACGTGAAGGCTTTGCAGTTTTGACCCTGTTTTCCACTATCCCCTTGGACCAAGGATTAAGGCTATAACGAGATATCTACGTTTAAATACTGCAGCTAACTGCTCCAATTCCTGACTGCTAGCTAGGGATCTTGGTCAGGCCCTGTTCCTCTGTCAGCTGCCCCTTGACCTGTGCAAGCCAACTGTGTGAGCTTTTCATTGCCCAAGTACTCGTGTTTGTTGAGATTATCTCCGAGAGGAGAGAAGTCTGGTCTGGGACATGAATTTATACATCTGTTCCACTGCAAGGTCTGCTTCTCTCCATGTTACCACAGGGACTCTTTGCCTGACTTAACCTGTATTTTTGATGCACACAATAATTTTTAACAGTTTTGTCAAACTCTTTTTCCTTTTGAAGCAGCATAAAGGATCTCTGGCTTTTTAAAATTTTTTATTATCATTGTTTTTAGCTTCGCTAGTCCTTAAAAGAACTCATTCCTTCTCCAAAACATTGCAGGAAGAAAGAGAATGTAGTTCTGCTTTACAGATAGAAAGTTAAGTAGTGGCAAAGCTATTGGAGAGCAGTGGAGGCATTCAAATTCTGTAAATCGTGAAAACCTCTATCCTAAAAAAAATTATTTGCTAATACTGAGACTCCTACCTCTCCTTTTAGCTTCCCAGTAGAAGCTGGGAGAACTGCTATTTGTGTTGACTCTCTTTCTGTGGGAGGCCTCCATGAGCTCTGGCAATCCCAGTCTAAGTCTGCCTGGGATTATGCAGGTTTCTTTTCTAAATCAGATTGAAATGCTACTTCTGGACTTCGCTCCTCTGACTGTTCTGCCCAGAAAAGCAGTTACACTTTCCTAAAACTGTATCTGCTTTGCAGATTGGATGCTTGAAGTTGCAGATAGGATCTGTGGGGTTTTTTGTGGGGCAGGAAGATGTTTGTGAGGTCCCTTTTGGAAAATGCAATCCTTGGTTTAAGATCAGATTCAGTTAATAACGACTTTCCTTAAAAAAGGCATAACTGATTTCACACTAAAGCCCTTTTCTCTATTTTAACCACCCTAGTGGTGGCTCTACTTGAACAATGATTTCCTGAGAAGAAACTCCTTCAGTTTCTGCCCTTAAGACTGAGAAATAATTCTTGAGTCATGACGAGTAGGATGGTTGGGTTCCTTCAGCCCTAGCCGGTTTTTATTACCGGCTTCTTGACTCTCAGTGCCCTCAAACTCATCCCTAAATGCATGGATGACCTGTTCTTCCTAGGGGTGTCAGCTTGATGAGATCCATGTGTGATCTTTTTTAAAACAATGAGTATTTTAATACCTCTGCTACAATCCCTGACTGCTTATTTTGGTAATAAATTTAGTTCTTATATTCCTTCAGTGAGGAACAAGTGAGCATTGCAAGTCCTCTATTTCATTTCTTTATTATCTTCTGTGGCTTGCTTTTTTTCTCTAACAATATCATCAGTCCCCCTAAAGCTTGCACCCAGCTTAAAATGAATATATTAGCTTGCAGACTGGTAGCCTAGTCACTTTTCTTCTGAGGTGTTGCATGTTGCTCTTAAGAGAAAGCCTCTGGGCTGTTCTCTTCATCCACATGTTGCACCTCCTGCTAGCACCGTCCAGCTTTGCAAATTCAACATCCGTGAATTTGCATTGCCTTGGCTTCTTTGTTCCCAGGCTGGCAGGCTCGTGCATGGGATCCCTCTGGCCTTTTGAGGTCTGCTTTCTTGGCCTTGCCAGATCACTCTCATGATGTGGAGAAACCTCACTGATCCAAAGCCTGGGAATATACGACTTTCTTGGCCACTGAAACTGTAGTGCAAGTAATGGAAGTGTGAGGGTTACATGTGCAAATATGTTTTCTTAATATTTTCTAATATTCTTTAGCAAAAAAAGAGCATATTGGCAGTAGGTGAAGCAACAACTTCAGAATTAATGCATTAAACATAAAAAGTCACTGCAGATTTTCTCTGTCAAAAGTAAAGCACAAAATTTACATGGGCTGTGTAAATATACAAAGCAAGAACACTGCAGCCAAATGTTCACAAGACACATGTTTAGTCAAAATCATTGTGTTCCAGCAGAAAGCAGAAGTGCCAAATGAGAAGTCCTGGGCGGTCATTTATTTTGTCAGATGCTGTGAGTCTGTGGAACATTAAGTGAGCAGTGTTTGTGGTGGGCTGCATTTAAAGATAGGCAACGCACCCATCAAGTACTTGAATAGCAGCTTTATGGTTTACTTGTTAGCTGATGTCCATATCGTTACCCTTGCCTGCGATTTCAATATCCACATAGTTATCTCTCATGCACAGATCTGCTATTTCACCAACTATTATTTCAGGGAAGGCTGTCTTGTATCAAAACCAATATCATTGCCATCCTCACTTAGCAGTGAAAGGCGCCCAACGTGGGGCTCGAAGGGTTTGAGATAATGACGGATTTGATTGGAATGTGCTAGATAAAATTTATAGCTGTTATTGCTGTTAAGCTATTAATCGGCAGGCTTCTGTGCTTGCCATAGGGCTTGCCTGCCTTACTGTATGTTAGAGTCTAGGGCTTGTTAGTGGCTGCTTTTTGCTTTCACTGCTTGCCGTGCTGCTGTACTGCTGATCATCTTACTGTGCTGTGCCTGGGAACATTTTGATAACAGCAATAGCCTTGCGCCTGGGCTGGCAGATGGCCAGGACATCGCTGCTGTTTCTGTGCTGCTGTACTGGACAGGCTGGAACTCCGGTGTGAACTCGAGTCAAAGGGACTGTGACCTGTGGATGAATCCACGTGGGAGCAGGACACCCCAGAACGTCTGTGCCCATGGATTAGCCCATGCCAGAGCAGGTATATCTTGAAACGTCTGTGGCCATGGTTATGTCTGTGCCACAGCAGGTATCCCTCTGAAGGGATTGTGGCCCAAGGATAAGTCCACGCTGGATAAGGTGCACCTCGAAGCATCTGTGGCTGTGGATGAAGTCCATGCTGCAGCAGGTACACCTCGAAGCATCTGTGGCTGTGGATAAAGTCCATGCTGCAGCAGGTACACCTCGAAGCATCTGTGGCTGTGGATGAAGTCCATGCTGCAGCAGGTACACCTTGAAGCATCTGTGGCGGTGCATGAGGCCATGTTGGAGCAAGTTTACTTCTGAAGGGACTACATTCTGTGGATAAGTCCAAGCTGGAGCAGGGGCAAGGGGAGGACTTCATTGCAATGTTAAACCTGATGGTCTGTCCAAAGGGACCAGAGGTGGAGATTGTAATGGAAATACCTTTAAATTGTTGTATCCCGGGATTTGAGTTGCACGTTGTGGGAATTACTATAGCAGGAACCCCTTGTTGCTAGCCAGGCTAGGAGCAAGGGGAGGAGTTCATTGCAATGTTAAACCCTATATCCTGGTCCAAAGGGACCAGGGGTGGAGATTGTAATGGATATACCTTTAAATTGTTGTAACCCATGATTTGAGTTGCATGTTATAGGAATTACTACAGCCGGAACCACCTGAACCAATGGAGGAGAAGCCTTACAAGAAGCAGTGCAAGTGCAGCAGTGACCTGACCTGAGCTGGCTTTGGTGCCCAATAACTCCAAGCAACACACCACCTCTCCTGTCCTGAGTAACAACCATAAGAGATGAAGCCCAAAGTCATGGACTAAATGAACTCAGTGGACATTTTGTGGACATTTATGGACATTTTACAAATATTTTGTAGGGGTGGTCCATAGACTAAGGGAATGATATGTGTGTATTATATCAAAGGATGGGAAGGGTGATGGTGGGTAATGAGAATGTATTGGATAGTGTGAGACCTGAGCATGACGTAAATGGTATGGAATAAGGGGTGGATACTGTCCTGGTTTCAGCTGAGATTGAGTTAATTTTCTTTAGAGTGGCTGGTATGGGGCTATGTTTTGGATTTGTGCTGAAAACAGTGTTGATAATACAGAGATGTTTTAGTTGTTGCTGCACTAGTCAAGGACTTTTCAGCTTCCCATGCTCTGCCAGGTGCACAAGAAGCTGGGAGGGGACACAGCCAGGACAGTTGATCCAAACTGACCAAAGGGCTATTCCATACCACATGACATCATGCTCAGTATATAAAGCTGGGGAAGAAGAAGGAAGGGGGGACATTGGGAGTGATGGCATTTGTCTTCCCAAGTAACCATTACGCGTGATGGAGCCCTGCTTTCCTGGAGATGGCTGAACACCTGCCTGCCCACGGGAAGTAGTGAAGGAATTCCTTGCTTTGCTTTGCTTGCGTGCGCGGCTTTTGCTTTCCCTATTAAACTGTCTTTATCTCAACCCTCGAGTTTTCTTACTTTTGCTCTTCCGATTCTCTCCCCCATCCCACCAGGGGGGAGTGAGCGAGCGGCTGCGTGGTGCTTAGTTGCTGGCTGGGGCTAAACCACGACACCTTCTCAGCTCCGTTTGCCATGGCTTCACCTGATCATTGCAATCACTCCCATCAGCACACCCTACATTATGATCAGTGTCAGAATGGGGACTTATTCCAGTCACACGGAAGAAATTCAGACCAGACGCTATTCCATGCTTTGCCTGCCATGCAGATTCAGTCTTTCATGGTTACAACCTTGACAAGCTTCTGCAGAGTTTCTTTTCCTAGTAAAGATGAGCCTGTAGCTCTTAAGATTTTTGAACATCTTTGGTGTATTCCTTAGGATCTTCTGACCCTGGTGGCAGCCAAGCAGTGTTTTCCACTGGGGCCTCTTCCAGCAATGTGTGTTTGCTTGAGTGATATCATGGTGTGGCAAAGGCTTGCAGGGGACATCCTGCAGTAAATGAAGGGATTTTATCAGTGAACTTTTCTCCACTGTTGAGCTGTAGGTCCAGTGACAAAAGAGCTGAAGAGGCAGGATGCGAAGTCTGGCATTGCTCAGGGACAGGGCAGTCCCATCAGTTTGTCTAAGAGCATGAAGACTGGGGACTATGGCAATCAGGAGCTTTGGCAAGTGGAAAGTGTCTGGAGCAGTAGTTCCCGCAAGAAGAATGATGCTTTCGGTGCTTTAAAGTCTCCTGCATTGTTTAAACTGTCTCCAAGAGGTAACACATTGCAGACTAAGTGTGTTTTATAACAGCCAGTATTAAATTCTGATTTCACTGATAGATAGGCAGTTAGTGATATGGTTTTGTCTTGAAAGGTTAGAGATCTCTAAGATGGAGAGACTTCAGCCAAGACGTGGCAATTTGTACTTATTTATTCTTCCTCTTCCTGAATCTCTCAAAGTAGATGTGGTTGTTCTTGACTCCACCTGCCATAGCATGTAGTGCAATAGTTCTTGAGAGAAACAGGTTGGCAATCTGAGAGGATGTCCATGTTTGTGGCTTACCAAATGGAAATCACTGTCCTTGACTCAGCAGATGCTCCAATGCTGTACAGCTGTCTGAGGGGATGAGATTCATGTAATGGCTCTGACTGTCCCCCATTGCCTCTGCAAAAGCTTCTTCTCTATTTGAAATGACAACCAAATATGACTGCAAAATAGAAGCTGCCTAAGTTGCTGCAGGTTTTATGGGAAAAGTACATGTAGGTAGAAGAGAGAGACCTCTGTTACCATCATAGAATCATAGAACCATAGAATTGTTTAGGTTGGAAAAGACCTTTCAGATCATCAAATCCAACCGTTAACCTAGCACTGCCAAGTCCACCATGTCCCGAAGCACTACATCTACACGTCTTTTAAATACCTCCAGGGATGGTGACTCAACCACTTCCCTGGGCAGCCTGTTCCAATGCTTGACAACCCTTTCAGTGAAGACATTTTTCCTAATATCCAATCTCAGCCTCCCTTGATGCAACTTGAGGCCATTTCCACTCATCCTGTGGCTTGTTATTTGGGAGAAGAGACTGACACCCACCTCGCTACAGCCTCCTGTCAGGTAGTTGTAGAGAGCGATAAGGTCTCCCCTCAGCCTCCTTTTCTCCAGGCTAAACAACCCCAGTTCCCTCAGCCACTCCTCATAAGACTTGTGCTCTAGACCCTTCACCAGCTTTGTTGCCCTTCTCTGGACATGCTCCAGCACCTCAATGTCCTTCTGGTACTGGGGGGCCCAAAACTGAACACAGTATTAGAGGTGTGGTTTTACCAGTGCTGAGTACAGGGGGACTATCACTTCCCTAGTCCTGCTGGCCACACTATTTCTGATAGAAGCCAGGATGCTATTGGCCTTCTTGGCCACCTGGGCACACTGCTGGTTCATATTCAGCTGGCTGTTGACCAACACCCCCAGGTCCTTTTCCTCCAGGCAGCTTTCCAGCCACTCTTCCCCAAGCCTGTAGTGTTCCATGGGGTTGTTGTGATCCAAGTGCAGGACCCGGCACTTGGCCTTGTTGAACCTCATACAGTTGACCTCGGCCCATCGATCCAGCCTGTCCAGATCCCTCTCTAGAGCCTTCCTCCCCTCCAGCAGATCAACACTCCTGCCCAGCTTCATGTCGTCTGCAAACTTACTGAGGGTGCACTCGGTCCTCTCGTCCAGATCACTGATAAAGATATTAAACAGGACTGGCCCCAACACTGAGCCCTGGGGGACTCCACTTGTGACCGGCCGCCAACTGGAGTAAACTCCATTCACCACCACTCTTTGGGCCCGGCCATCCAGCCAGTTTTTTTACCCAGTTTTTCACCTGTCCAAGCCATGAGCAGCCAGTTTCTCCAGAAGAATACTGTAGGAAATGATGTCAAAGACTTTATTAAAGTCCAGGTAAACAACATCCACAGCCTTTCCTTCATCCAGCAAGCGGGTCACTTTGTCATAGAAGGAGATCAGGTTGGTCAAGCAGGACCTGCCTTTCCTAAACCCATGCTGACTGGGCCTGATCCCCTGGTTGCCCTGCATGTGCCGCATGGTGGCACGCGAGATGATCTGCTGCATAACCTTCCCTGGCACCGATGTCAGACTGACAGGCCTCTAGTTTGCCCACAGAGGAAAAGGCAACAGATCCAACTGGTCTTGTTCTGCACCCGGCTGGTCAGTGAGCTCCTGAGTGCTGCCGGGGACCCAGGTCGGGGGTGCTGCTCCTTCAGCAGAGCAACTGGAAGTGGCGGGGGTGAGGCACCCTCAGGAGAGGAGGCTTTGCCATGCCCGCTGTGTGTGGAGCAGCTGCCAGCCCCGAGATCAGGCCCACCCCCGCACTGTCTGCACATCCCGCTGCCGCTGCAGAGCGGCAGGAGGTGTTTTCCTAGGCTGCCTCTGTGCTCAGTAAGGAGGGCAACTCAGCTGGGCTGCAGTGACTGCTGCAAGTCCCTATTTCTCTCTGTTCCTATCTCATTTTGGAGCAAAACCCCCTAGGTGAAATGAATCGGAACTTTAGCCATTAGGGTAACAAGCTCAGCCTTCACACTGCGGAGAGGCATGTTTGCTTCTCACTGCCTGGAGAAGCGGTCATCAGGGCATGGTGCAATGGAAGTGTGTCACCTCCTTTTCTGGGCAGGTCTTTATGGCAATGCTGTCAGTTTGTAGTGACACATGGAGACACACCTTAGGGGGGCTCTGAGCGTGAGTACTGATGTAGGCCCTCGGGGGGGAGGGGGGGGCTGCAGTCTTTCAGATCCAAGGCAGGTGCTGGGCTGTAAGAGACATGAAAGCGTAAAAACCTGGGGAAATATACTGGTAAAAAAGCAGGCACTCATTGGATTAGGTAAAGATTTGAGGATTGTGTTCTGGACGCCATTCTGCCTAATTTACACTCTGGGTGCTTATGTCCTTATGTGGACTCTCCTTGGAGTGCTTGGGTTTCAAGGGTGAATATACAAGACAGAAAGTTATGTGTCAAAGCCAGCCGGTGAAGCTGACTGCTCCATCTGGGATAATGTTGCATTGTCCTATGTGGCTTCCCTTCCCTCCTCTCCCTTGCTTTCCACATTTCTTATATCACCTCTTTCTTTCCTGCAGCTATAACTGACAGATGGGTACTGAGGAAGAAATACCTTTTTTTCCATAGCCATAAAAATAGTTTCCTTGGTTTTATTAGCAGCGCATGGATGTGAGTTCAGCCTCCTCTCCAAAACAGACAATGAGCAGGAAGCACTCAATTTGGCAATGCATTTGGGGTTAGAAACATTGCTGCTTTCAAAACATTTTGCCAGGGTCATTAATTAAGTGCTAGAACAGAGAACGTCAACCAAACAAAACTAGGGGAAATTACATTTCTCTTTCCTGACCTATATAAAAACCATTTGTGCTTAAATCATATTGAAAGCTTTAAAGGGACCTCTCTCCCGGTGGAACATGCAGAAAACATAAATGTCCTGCAATAAGATTGTTGCTCACTATAACTTAGTAGGATTTGGCTGTGTTTCCTCTTCTTTGCAAATATTTAGTGAGAGTGTTTATGGGATCAGAGTCTAAGCAAGGATAGCGGAGATACGGAGTTTCATTTTTCAAATCCGAGAGCATGAACCAGGAAACTTTCTCCTAATGGGTAGGCTTATCCTGTCTGAGAACAAGGACAAATCCATCCCATTCCTGTTCAGTCCCAATGACTAGTGTTGTGATTAAGTCCAAAGCCTTGCTTGGATACACAGTCCAAATATACAAAATTATTGGGGGAACAGCTTAAGATTTAGCAGAGTCTGAGAGAACTGGGTAAACAACATATCAGAGGGCTGAAGTATCAGAGTATTCTCTGTCTCTATTATTGACTGTGATTCAATAATCACAGTCAGAGGAGAGATGGTCTGGCTTTCATTTAACATGTAAATGGACCACACCTATAGAAAAAAGGGAAAAGTCTCAGCACGTTGTATCTCACAGTGGGGGGCAACTTCTGCTGCGCTCCTGGATCCGCATGCATATGCTGGCCTGTCCCAGCTCCGTGTGGGGTCCCCTTATCAGGGACACCAGCTTCATCTTCCCTTGGCTCCAGGTGCACGCAGAAGGAGTGGTGGGCTCCCCTGCTGCTGTGTGTGCAGCGGCAGCAGGGCTCCTTGGAGCAGGGGTGGGGGAAACAGCACTGGAGCACATGGTTGCTTTACTGGGGTCTGGGAAGAAGCCCCCTTAGTAACCCTGAGCTCTGCTGTCCTCTGCAGTGACAGTTGACCACATGGATGTTCATGCTGTAACATCCAAACACAATGCCAGTGTTTCTGCCTCAAAATACTGCATATTCCCCTTCACTTCCAAATCTGCACTGTCTGATTGGCTTTATCCACGGGTCCAGAACAGATGCACCTCTAGCTGCCATCTGCAATAGGCTCTCTGCCTCCATCCCCTCCACATGCTGCTGCGGATGTGCAAGATGGGTCAGAGCACATTGCTTAAAGAACTGACTGCCTCCTCCTCTGCCCATGGCCAGGAATTGCTGCAGCTGCTGTGAGTGATGTTAGTTCTTGAACAAATTGGGACTGGGAACTGCTGCTCTGTTGCTTTCTTCCACTGCCCTTCTTTATTCTACTCCAATTTTTCATTACTGCTTCTGTGTCCTAGACGGGTGATCTCTGGCAGCAGCTGCCTTTCTCATACAAGACAATTTATTCTTTCACTCTGTTTTCATTGATTACTCATCCCTTTAGCCTACTTCATGAGTCACTTTGCCTACCTACCTGCAACCAGCGCAGTGTGCTATCCATCAGTTCCTTGTTTGGCAGCAATTACCAGCCTTTTATTGCTGGATTTTTCTCTCAAGGACTCATCCTAATGCCAGCATACTTCATTAATTTCTAATTTTGCAAACCACAAATTGTGACACAGCTGCAGGAGCTGGAAATAGAACAACTACATACCCTCTCCTAGAAGTACACATATGGAGTTGGAAGAGAACTAAGGCTGAAGTTGCCAGCCAGTCCCTTATAATTGCTTTCCACGAACATTTAACTAGCCAGATTTTGCTCTCACATACATTTGTTCATTTCAAAATTGTTCAAGTGGACCCAGTGGATGGCAGTTTGTTGCATAGATGGAGCAGGACATTGCTCAAGATGGGAAAAGCCTAAATTCTTCAAATCTTCTCACCGCTGCCCTAGCACGGTGGCAGGAGGTCCCAGACATAAATTTGATTATGCTTTTATAGACTTCTCCACAATTTTGTTTGGCCAACCTAATTATAGGTTATTTTCTCACATGAGTCTCTCTTAGTGTTACTCTGAGAACTGGAAGATAAAATGCTGAAATCTATTGCTAGTGTGTTACAGGCAATTTTATAAATATCCACATAAAAAATTAGTTTTGGTATTAACTCTGGGACAATGTTAACTTGAAATGAGATAAGTAATAGTTGTAATTTTTGTGTCTTGGACTGAAGCTACCTAAAATTATCGTTATTCTTTGCAAGTGGAATGAATACCAAGCAGGTCTGGGGCACAGGAATAGCCATGCAGGATTAACGATATGAACAGCATGTCTTGCGGCCCTGAAACAAAGCTCAATACAGTCTCAATTGACCTCTCCATCTCCTCATCTGAAGGAGACCAAGGGGGGGTTGTTTGCTTCTATCCTTCCCCCTGGAGGTTTTTTACAGTATTAGAAGAGAAAGTACAAACTTCTGTTTCCTTGTCACCATGATCCCAGCAGGGAAGGATACACTCTGTGAAAAGATCATAAAGCGAGTCTTTGGCTATTCAACTAGTCTCTCTGGTATACCTTCCAACATAAATGGAAGTATGTTTTGCAACCCAGACAGCACGACTCCATTCGCAAATGAAATCAGGCCATTAAATTCATCGTACATAGTACGATGCAAATTGGAGCTGAGTTCAAGCCGCCTACCTCAACCGGGCAGCTGGGCACCCCGCACCTGGGACCCTGAGCGATCTGGTCTCTGGGCATTGGCATGAGTGGTCACAGGACCATGCCGGGGGGTCCAGAAAGTCTGTCTTGTTTCCCCAGCCGCTGGGCTACGAGTTATTTGTCTGATCTTTCAGGACTTATAAAGCCATGCATAGCACACTCCAGGATATATTATTTCCCTGGTATGTTCTATTATATTGGAAATGCTGGTTATTAAGGGAAAAAATAGCTGGGGCTTTTTTAGCATGAAAAATGTAAAAAATCAGGTCCTTTTTTGATCCTCTGCCATTCAGATTGCATGCAGCTCTTTGTTCTCATCTAGATACAGTAACTCTTGCCATCATTTTAGTATCATTTAGTATTTTTTCTTGGTTCTACTATTTCTCAAGAACTGCAGTCTCACAAAATGCTTTATAAAAAAGCAACAAAAGAAAGATCTTCCAAAATGTCCTGTACATTCAATTAAATGTTGATAGGCTTTTTCTATTCCATCCTGAAGCACCAGCTGAAGTAAGCATGTGCCTTGGGACACAATTTCCAAGTAGTCCTTCTCTGTATATTCCAGTCTTCATTTAATCCAGGTTTATCTCTGCTTTGGGAACAGGTTTAAGCTAAAGTGGACAAAGGTACTCTTAAACTGGAGCAAGAGTGTTCATACAGAGTATCACATTAGCTAGCCTTGGAGTGGGTGCAATGTCTATGTGTAGAAATCTTCTTTATTAATGTTTGTCTTTGACATCTCTTTTCCTTTTTTCTGAGCCTCTCCCTGGTCCCATGTTTATCTTCTTTCTGCTGCCCCATGCCTGTGGCAGAATTAAGGAGACTGGGGTCTCAAACATCAGAGAAAGCTACATGTAGTCGAAATTTTAGTCTTTTAACAGCAATGAAAACTTGTCAGAGGGCAGTTCTCCTGCTTGTCAAGAGGATGCATGACGACATCTTTATCCCTGAGCATCAGCAGAGGTGGCCGTGGGGACTTGGGCGTTGGGCCTCTTCCAGCACTGGGCAGAGGACAATGCCCTGCTGATACGGGGCTTTCGGCCACAGTGGCACTCCCCCCTCTCCCTGCTTGGTGGTGTTGTCTACACCATGGTACAACAGCCATGCAGTAAGCCGAGAGCATGCTGGCTGCTCTCACTGCAGAAAGCTCTGCCGGCTGCAGCCGGATCATTTCCCTGGCGGGAGAGGGACCCTTCCCACTGGGGAGGAGGTGTGGTGTGTCACCTGCTGCTTGCCCAAGTGGGCTGCCGCTCATGCTGGGCCATCCTTGCTGGAAACAGAAACATGGGACATAATACAGGCCACACAGAAAATGAAGTCTGAATTTCATAAACAGTGGAAAAAGAATAACAGGGCAGACAGGGGAGGGCTCAAAGCAAATTTTCATGTTCATGCTCAGCAAAAGTAATAGCCTTTGAATGGGAGTCTGCACTGCTTTTTGCTAGCAGGGGTTTCATTTGCAGGAGTTACATTTCACGGCAGGGTGGTAAAACATGGGTCTTGGCACCACTGTGCCCATGAGAAAGTTAAGATTTAGCAATGGAGGCATCAGGAGGCCTGGTGACCTGTGCAGTGAATTTGCTGGATGGGAAACTCTCTAAGTGCCCTATTGCTTTTGGTACAACAACAAGCTCTTGCTTTCTTCTCTGTGGGGAATCCAATAGTTGTAAGAAGATCTGCCCACAAGGCTCACCCAACAATTTTTGAGCAAAACAAAAAATTTTACTGGGAATGATGGGGCTTTCTTTGAAAAAAATCAATAAAACCTTGTTTTTCACTTCGTTACTTCTCTTTTCTTCCCATTTTGCTTGTGGAAAGATAAAGAAGTGAGTATGCAAAAAAACCCCAAAGCTGGTGAAAAACTGATAGTATTTGGACAATGCCAAATAGAGTAACAAAATTTGCAAAAAAAAAAGCAATCCTTTTTTTCTGAACTCCATCCCCATTCCCAGTTGATGCGGAATGATCACATTTCTTCAAGAGAGTTTGTTTGAAGAAGAATTGTCCATTTATTTTGAAGGTGCTGTGGAGCAGGCAGTCCCGGTGCCAATGGGGCAGCCTGCTTGCCCTGCTCCAGCACAAGGATGCGTGCTCTGCTGCTCCCTGCTCCTTTGGGTTAAAAAGGCTGTGAAAAAAACTGTCAGAAAATTAGCCTAGCTTACTGCCAGGGTTGGATTTTTGAACTAGTGACACAGGATCTGCAATTTATTATCAGTCTTCTGCATTCTCCTGGATGTTGCCCAGTGATTATATTTTATAAGTAGGTCAAAAATATGCATGGGTAATTTAATAGTCACTTGGAAATTGCCAAATATCTTAACTGGTCTGTCCAGCACAGCAGTCCGGAGTGGAGAGGCCAGCACCTCACCCTTGGAAGGAAAAGGGAGAAATAAATCCGTAATGGGCAGTCAGGAAACAGCCAGCCAGCTGGGAAGCTTCTGATTAACCCTTGTTACCATGGTTGATGCTACAATATAGTCCTTTTTTTTTCTTTTTCCGCTGATTCATATGAAATAGCTTATTGTACAATATTATTGTGAACATTCTCATTATTCATGTATATTTGAATCATATTAAATTGTTGACATCAGTGATATCTTCTGGTCATGCCTTCTGTAGGCTAATTAATACTGGGAAATCTAGGATTCCTAGTATATGATGAGAGTTATTATGCATTAATGATTAGGTAGATATTAATTACATTTAATAGCAAACATTTTTCTCAGAACCCAGTTGTGTATGTATGGTGCTAAATGCATGTTGGGTGATAATTTGCCGCAGTTCTCATTGCACTCCATTAGAGTCCACAGAAGCACTCCCTGCTTTGAAAATTTGCCCACTTAGCTGTGTACCTGGGAAAAGGATCTGCAGCAATTTTAGTCATGCTTTTTTGAAGGTCAGAGGATTGTTACTTGCAGAAGCAACAGTTATGAAATCTCTGTTGTTAGCAAAAGGAAAACTGTTTTCCTTTTGGTTACTGTGTTCAGGCCCTGTAAGAAAGCTGGTGCCGAGTTTGAAATGGACCCCTCAGAAAGCTTCCTGCCACTGCAGACAAGGGAGCTATAAGGAGTTGCAGAGGCAATGGCTTCTTTGTTTTTAACTCCTCTTTTAATATCTCGTTGCTACCATAAATGTTGTTTTCCTTTCTGAAGACTTACAAGCTCAGTGCAGTTGGGCTAGGTTTGCAGAGAAAGCTGCATTAAGAAACCTTGAGGACAAGAGCAGGGCATGCCTGTAAAATGTTCTCTTGAAACAGGTAGGAAGTCCTGACATGTTCCAGCAATCAGTGAGAAGTCTGTTGACTGATTTAAAAGCAACTTGACTGAACTGTGAAAATCATGAGTCACCAGTCATGATGACCGATGCATAACAGCCTTTTAATTATTTGAACATTAACCTCCAGTTCGAAGTAAGTTGAAGAAACTGGATCACCCTGCTTATTTGGATAATGAAATCTTTCTGCTATCCCTTCCCCTGTCACCACCAGTGCTTGGGTGAAAGCATGGCTTCACTGAAGCCAACGACACAGTCCCTGTTGATTTAGATGGAAACAAGCTTGCACACCTCAGTATTTACTCTGGTTTCTTAATTCTCAGTTCCTTCTCCTGCATTTTCAGAGCTCTGTTCGGGCTTCTCCTTGTATCACGTCCATGACAAGCACAGCACCTTGGTGTCCCTTTTGAAACATGTTCTAAATGAACTTTCTTAAAAAAATGAAGGCAACCCCCTGTGGCTTTCCTTGCTGGGTGAGGAGGTATCTCTCCAGGGGGTGGAGAGCCACCAGTGTGTGCTGCCAGCTGCTCTTCAGCGAAGGCTTCAGCTAGAAAAGGCAAAAGCCAGCAGCTTTCCACCCTATGTCTGTGCCAGTGGCTGGAGCATGGTCCTCTCCTCCCAGGTGATGTTTTGGGGTGGCAGGGAAAGGGCCAAGCAGCTGAGCCCAGCATCTGCTTAAGCTAAAAGATGACTTCAGGCACAAGGGACGAGGCTGAGAAGGAGGGAGAGGGAGCTCCAGGTCTCCCAGCCTGTCACCAGCTAACACAAACCATAGCTGGTTGGAAAATAAAGTTTCTCAGATTTTGACAGGCCAAGTTGCCTTCCTGCACATCAGCTGGCACCAGGCTGGACTGAGACCCTGTGTCATCACTGGCCCTAGCTTAAGTGTATAAACTCCAAATTTTGTCCCAGAATTCTCTATATTCTTGTCCTTTTTGGCCTTTGGATGGATTATATGATAGTTGAAGTGCCTCTGTCAGAACCTCTGTCAAGCATTGGTTGCCTGGTATCCCCAGCCTTGGAGACAATCGAAGGCCCTGGGCAACTTGGTCCAGCATCGAAGATGGATCCAGACTCAGAGCTGGCCCTGCCCTGAGCAGAGGTTTGGGCTTGAGGACCCTGAACAGTGCCATGAAAATAAATGTGTTTGCAGAAATTCCACCCTTGTTCTGTGAAAGCTGCAAGCAGTTGTTCTTACATTGCATGACCCATCCATACATTGTAGAGTGAGGTTAGAGGAGCATTTATTCCCATCTTTATGAGTAACCTAAAAGTCACTTTATGCTGATGTTATGGTGCTGCTGCTTCAAGAAATGGTCCTTCCTTCTCCTGAGTTATCATTGCCTCTTTCCTTCTGCGCTGTATTCATACCACTCCCTGTCAGACTGGATTTGAGACCTGGTTTGGTTGAAAATGAAGTTTTGGGTTTACTCCCAGTTACTCTTCTGCCAGATCAGCTCCCTGCTCTCGCTATTGGCATAGCCACAGGCTTGGAAGCTCTGGCTCAAGGAGGAGGTGGGAACATTGGGTCAGAGCCACCCCTTTTTGCAGGAGCCAGACAGTGTCAGTGCAGTGTCCCCAAGTGCAGGGGAAGCGCTGGGCTGAGCCAGCAGAGCAGGGGCCATGCTATGGCTCTTCCACCAGCCCCACTGCTGCCCCCACACCCATGCTGCCCTTGGGGTTCGCCCCTACGAGGGCACCCCTGTGCCTGTGCAGACCCAGGCTAAAGAGGCAGCCCCTTCCCCCAGCATGGCGAGTGTGCCTTTGGAAGCAACAGGTGCAGGGAACGGGGTGCTGCTGGTCAGTGCAACAGAGCCCCTGGTCCCTGCTAAATGCTGGCTCTGTGGCGGGGCAGAGCTAAGATATACCAGCCAGTGGGTCAGGGTACCTTGGGTGCTTTCTCTGATTATCTTTTGCCTGTGCATGCCACAGGTCTGGGTTTGCTTTATGCAGGATAAAGCATTGCAAAGACTGTTTTTTCTTTGCAGTCAGGATTTTGTGTGTGCCATCGTGACCGTAATTGCTCTACTGAGCTCAGGTATTGAACTGTGGTCTTTAATTACACGAAAACCATTTACATTAGCAAATACCTGACACCTGTGAATCAATTGCTATGAACGGAAAATTATTTAGAGGGTGACTGTGAATGTCATGTTGTAGGTTTATATTGCTTAAGCTTCCAGAGTATGCTGAGTTCACAGCTGCATTGTTACTTAAACCTGTTCAGATAACGCCTCTTGTTCTTCAGAAAGGGGAACTAAACACGAAATGCCCTGCGCAGCCTGCTTCATGGTATTTCTGTGCGCACGTGTTTGCAACAGGTGCCCTCTTTATGACTGAATCCTCCCATTCTCCCCATACTGTCCCACATCCTCTTCCCATCCCGTGGATCCTGCCGCAGTGCCAGCCGTGGCAATCATGCCCACATGGAAAGCAAGCGGAAAGGAGCTACTGCAAACCCTTGTGTTCCTGCCAGCCCTGGGCAGGGACATGCATGCATGCTGTGCTTGAGCTGAGCACCCCATTGGGCACTCCAGGGTGTGGCGTGCAGGATCCAGTGCCGGCTGGAAGGGCAAGCTTGTTTGCTTGGGAGGGCAGTGGAGACTTGTATTATATATTCAGTATTTTGCGATCAAAACCAAATGTATTCCCACAGGATTAGCTTAGTACAAACTGTGCAACAGAGCACACTAATCTCTTTTAAAAACTGCTGTTTGAAATAGAGATGGGGCCCAGGGTGCCTGAGAACCCTGCCTGTGGCTTGCAGGGAAACTTGGTGTTTTTAATCACCTTTAGCTAATCACTACAGACGCCATCCCATGCACCTTTTCAGGCATTTCCAGCAGAGAGTCTTCACCATCAAATAGATCAGATTATCCTATGAAAGGAAAAAATAAATCCCCCAAAATGGCATTATTACAAAAGAGATTTTTCAATAAAACTTTCAATTTCCTTTCTATGTAGCCATAGGCCAAAATAAACACACACACACACATTTCTGCTGTGCTTAAAGATAGGTAGGAAAGGGCTTGGAGGTTTCAAAACAGAGGCATAGCCCTGCAGGGGAAAAAAAAAATCCCAGGAGTATAGAACTTGTAGAATACCAATATCAGGGGTTATTAGTTTTCATATCTTCCCATATCTTTCAAAAATAGAGTTCAGGATTGAAAACGTCTTTCACAGATGCAAAATTATCTAATAAATTTTGCCTGAAAATGTTACGACATGATTTACAATTTCTAAATAACCAGCTAGAACCTATGATTTCCCTAACTTTTGAGGAAAGCTTATTGGGTGTTTAAATTGTAGGTGGGAAAAGCAATGCACAGAAAATTTGTATGTTTCCCTTCACCCTCTCATGCCCTCTCTGCAAGCTGCCCTTGTCCTTTCCCATTACCCTTCATTTTGCCCTCTTTTCAGCTCCCAAGCTCTGAGCCATCCTTACCTTTCCTACAGCTGTGTAAGTTGTGTCTTCCCTGAGATCATTAAGAAATAAAAACCCCAATTGTCTATTTGTGTAGTAATCTAACATTTTAAATGTAGACTAAAACCACTAAAATGAGAAACACTGATTGTCTATAACCTTTTTACCACTTTGCTTAATATCTGTGACCTAGGAACCACTATTTTATGATCTTGTTTTTTAGTTTAGTCTTTTTATTGCTAGCTTGGTAAAGCTGTGAATCTCTTATTATATTAGTCTGAAAAACTTGTTGCCTTAAGGTGATGCCTTTCTATGCCTCACTGCTCCTATGAAGCATATGTTACTGCTGCTGTTGATTTTATTTGTGTTTTTCTGTAGTTTTGCAGTCAAGCCTGGAGGGCTGTGCTTTGTTTGTGGTCCCGTTGTGCAAGGACTGTGCATACCTGGCTGACGGCCCCTGAAGCGCTGTGCTGCTGCTTCTGCTGCTTGTTGGACTAACTGTAAAACAGGAGGCAAGGGAAGAGGGATATTCACTGGGAGCTGGTCTGCAGATGGGTTTTTCATATGAATAGACAGAAAAAGGTGACAATAAAGTCATGTCAAGTGAGGCAAACATTTTGCTTTGCCTCAGCAGAAAATATTTCTTGTTTCTTTTCCTGTAACCATTTAAAAACATGAACTTTAGATAAACACCTAAACAAAGCATTTCTATGAAATCAAAGGAGTTAATTTACAGGATGTTGAAATTAAACATTTACTGCTCAGGAAAGAGTTGTCTGAGACAAAACAATTAAATTAATTCAATTTATAGTTTTCTGAGTGTTTCACAAAGTATGATTATGTATTTATACCCTTCTATCAAAAGTCCCTCCTCCTCTCCTCATGTTTAATGGGAAGAAAAATGGAAATTCATTTTAAAGATGGAAAAGTATGGCAGAGAAAGGGTGGGCAACTTGTCCCAAGTCCCAGGGGGTTGGCAGAAACAAGAACTGCCTTCAGGTCTGCACTCAGCCCGGGACTGTAATGCCACTGAAGTGGTTTGGTTCTTTACCAGGTTCATGGGTGTAGTTCTGACCTCTGTGAAACCTTTAGAGATGCAGTATGTATGGGTGATATCCTTTGCATGGCCAGGGCATCCCCAGCACTGCTGACAGTGCAGTTGCAAGCTTGCCGCCCAAGACAGGCTCACCTTGCATTTCTGCCTGCTTCAGAGGGGAAATGATGGCTGTAGCAGATGGCTGCTGGTCCCCCCCGATGCCCCTCACCTCCAGCCCCAAAGTTTAGAGGTTAGTAAATTGATTTGGTTTGATTTACAAACCTTTGGTTAGTAAATTGTTATTGATTCTGCCCTTTCCCATTGCTCACAGAGGATCAAAGCCTGCACTCTCCTTCTGGGGAGATTCTCTATGGAAATCAGTAGGGTGTTCACATAAGGGCTTCAGGAGTCTAAGAGCAATGATCTGCCTCCAGACGAAAGAAAATAAATTCCAGGCGGCAGTTCAGAAAAGGAGTTGAGGGTGAAATTCTGATGTCTGTGAAGCACACATTGTGATGAATGAGAAACAAGTTATTCCCAATGCACACTTATGAATATTTGTACCAGAAATGTGATTCTAAGAATTGCAAACAGTATCACAAACTGCTGCCACACTGTCCAGTCAACAGTAGCTCATGAAGTATTCAAAAGCCTACAACTCCTGCTTGAGTTGCCCCATGTCTTTGTTAATACAGAGTTGCCTCTCAGTTTAAAGATACTGCATGGCTTTTAAACATGAGGGTCTCACACAAAAAAAAGCTTATGGGGTGTGTGGTTTGGCATCCTGTGGCCTGGGTTGCCAAAAAGGTAAGCCTATGAACCTCTCTTTGGGTGTATATGTTTAAAGTATACAGATTTCTAAATGCCTTTTTAAAAAAAAATTTATACTTACATACAAATTTATAACTATAGCTATATAAAAATAAAATGTATACTCTACTTCTATACTAAGTGTGACTGCCTTGCACCTGGCAGGTAAATTTGCCCAAATTACAGATTTTTTTAATCGCCAATTGACACAGGCACTGCTCACTAGGAATGAGATGTGTGCTAGCTCAGTGGAAGCCATGTTCATGGTGATTTTTGTTCATCCTCTGAGCAAAACTCCTTATGGGATCTCAAGAGGCAGCACATTATTTGTGGTCCCCAGCAAACATCCTATCTGAGATCAGTAGAAAAATTCCACTGGGCTTCAGATCAGATTATAAAAAACCTCTCTGAGATGCATTTTTGACCTCTCTCTGTTCTTAAGAGCTGGGTAGAAAAATCGGGCAAGGATAAAGAAGGAGGAGCTTGTGGAAAATGTGATGTTCTCATCAAAGGGTTTGGGATGACTGCTGACTTTTGACCACAGCGTGGGGTGAGTCCTGAGCAGTGGCTCTGCTCTGCAGGATATGTCCCCGCTTTGCAGGCTGTCCTGCTGCCACCTCCTACCATCTCTGTGCCTCACGGGCTCTGCAAAAGATGCTGCTGCCGGGCTGTCTGGCCTGGGCAAAGAGAGAAAGTGGGGGAGAGGCAGCCTGTGTTTTGCCTGTGCAAGGATCTCACCCACCAGCCCCGCCTCTCACAAAAGAAGGGTTTGCTTCCTTTTCCCTCTGCTGTACTTTGGGCAGCAAAAATGACTGTGGTATCTGCAAACAGGCACTCTGGCCAGTGCCAAGATTTTTGCGGGTTTCAGACCAAAGTCGAACTTTAAGGCAGGATTCAAAGAAAGATGAGGAGATAATGCCATGGGTATTTACTTAGGGAAGCTGTCTGGCAGAAAGGAAAATATGGAAGAAAGAGCAAAAGTTTTGGTTTGAAAATGCCCTCCTGGAGGCAGGAGTCAGCAAGCAAGAGGTGAGTGAGACTTGGGGTAGAGCAAAAGGGGCTTTAAAGCTGAGGTGAGGCACTTATCCTGGATTTGGCAGGCAAGGACTAGCCCATGGAGGTGGCTTAACATAAACAAGCAACTGGGGAATGATCTTCACAGCAGTGTTATGAGTGCTGAAAGTGGGACGTGGCTTTGTTTGGCAATGCTGGAGAAAAGGACATTGCTGTTCTCTAGAGAGAAGCTGGCAAATGGCATAGCTCGGTCATACTGTGAGTGCCCGGATGACATGGGCAGTGTCTTAGGCAGGTTGGGTGCAGCCAGCTGGAAGCTTTTGAAGTACTCTGGACAGTGTCTCTGAGTTGAAGGTGTTGCTCTCAGCTACATGAGGCGTCAAGCAGGGCTGGAGCTGCTCTTCATGGTGGCCATAGACACACCTGGGAGCGAGAGGACTTGAGGGGACAAATAAGAGCTCAAATGCCCAGATTAAGTTTCAGCTGGCCACTGCTTATCACAGCAGATATCACAGAGAAGCTGACTAAGACCTGTGCTTTAAAAGAAACTTGAGCTTGACAGGAGTCCTAAATTAGGGGTGAGCAAACGGACAGAGATATAAACTGCCGTGAGTCTCTTCCCAAGCCTCAAACAAACCAACCATTGACTTTTATTGTTTCCTCTGCCTTTCCACTTCCCTGATTTTTGTGGGACTCCAAATGGAAAAGTCAAAGGCTGGTTTTCTAATGTTTCCAAGAGAGGTAAAATCAGAAAAACTATCAAAATTAGCTTTGTTAATATTCTTGGCATGTTTTTCCAGATTGACTTATAGACCAAAAAGTGATTTTCATCTAGACGTTTGAATACCTTCCAAACATCTGGACTTCTTGAAGTCAGCTCAACTTTACTCCGTCTACTTTGGTTGTATTTCCTGTTGTACTATTAAAAGAACCACAAAAATATTTAAACACTGGAAGAAGAGGCTTATGGGGAAATTTTCCAGGAATGAAATACATGCACTTGGCTAGGTGTGAGTGAAGAGAAGGTGTGATGAGGATTGTCTTCTAGTCATCCTGTCCCCTCAGAAGGAAAGGGGCAAAGCCAGTATGTAATTAGAAGTAAAGGAGTCCTGCTAAAGCTCAGGCTGTGGCTCCCGGTTCCACTCTGGTTCTTAAAGCATTTACTTGTGGTCTGAAGAGAGCTGGCAGGACACATCTCTGACTCCTTTCTTCGAATGCTTTCTATTTTGTTGTCTGGGGAGGGCAGCTGGAAATTGCTTTATTATAAATTATAATTGCTTTATTATAATTGTTCATTATAAGCTGCAGCTACAGAGGAAGAACAGCTAGATCAGCTGTGACTGCAAGTAATAGTCATCAGCACTTCCTGTGTGCCTAGTAATGCTGGAGTAATTTCATAAGGAAGAGGAGACCAAGGAGTGAGATAATATGTTGGAAGGAGCAGAGAGAGAGGGGCGTGATTAGCAAACTGGGCATTATTATGAACTAGAAAAAGATAATATGAATATGAAGTGTGCAGAGAAGGGGGCACTTAGAGGGCCTGAGGACTGCATTGTGAGAAGGTGTTGGAGATGCTGAAAGGCTCACTCTCAACCAGTTCTATTGGCAGGCCAAAGCACATGTTTTTTTCTGTGTTATTTCCAGTGTATCTTGAGTAAACAGGAAATCCTCCTGATATTACATAGCAGAAATGGAGAAAGGGTAGTGGGAAGCTGAGTGGCTGGAAAGACAAAAGGAGGGGGGACAAGAAAGATCAGCGCTCTTATCTGACCAGGTGACCATTGATCATGACACTAAAAATGAAGAAACTCCTGTGCAGCTGTGACTTCTCTCACTGTTGTGCACACCCTTGTTCAAGTGTCCTTTTCTCAGGTGTCCATGCAGAAATCAATATGCTGCTCCTCAGAGTAGAGCAGGTGGATCTCCAAAGACCTATTGGTCAGATGTTGATAAACTGGCATAGTTGCATACCAAAGAATTTCTTTCTGAATGGCTGTATGGACTTGTGAACAATTCCTGCTCTCCATAGTAAAGAGTCACATTGAACAGAGGTTATAATCCCTGACTGGCCAAAGTTGAGTCAATACTTCCTTTCCTTTTCTAAACTCTCTGATATAATGAAAAACTTAAAATAATCAGGTATCAAAGAAGCTATTTGTAGCTGCTGTTCAGAAGCAGTGGCAGTGAAGCTTGTGTTCCCAAGGAGAATGGTTAATATAGTCTGCATGGGGAACCAGAACTTTTTCTGTAAGGGTAAAAGAAGAAATTAGAAAAATTCACAGTTCTTCTGGCCAGAAACTACTTGATTTTTTGCCATCTTGGTTTTTCACTGGTTGCCTGAAGTATATACTTTGTATCTGGGCCATGTGATGCTCCATGTATTTGTGGTACTACACAAATTTTGGGGACAAGGGTTCCTTTCTGTATGGGCAAATTATGTGTTCCTTTCATGTTGTAATTGGGACTTTGGCTTATTCTTTGGAACACTGTGTGCTTTGTGACTTGTTCTAAAGTTTAGGTTTTGCCATTTTATAGTGATCATAACTTGTGTAAGACTTTATTCGTGGCCCAAATAAAATAGGGGTCATACAAAATACTTTTTGTCTTTGATGATGTAATTATTCAACTGAAGCAGTGTTACTCATGGTATTACACAGAAAGGTCCACAACGTCCCAAATGTTTCAACAGCACAGCTATGCAATTTGATAAATAATAGTAAAGTGGATGCAGGTGCTTTCTGCACTCCTTTAAGCTTGCAGCAAAACGTTTTAGGTGGTCAAAGATGGCAGTCAGGTGTACAATGTCAATAGAACAGGGCAGGAAAATAACTTTACCCTTCTTTCTGTAAAGCAAGGAAAGAAAGGAAAGGAATTTAGGAGTACCAGGACACTCATCTTGATCACATATCCCCAGAGAGCACAAGAGTCTTTCTCAAGTTTTCAGGGAACGGCCAAATTTTGCATAAGGACACAGGGCAATTTAACTTGCTTTTGGGGATCAGAGGGCAGGCTGTATTGCTGGTGTAGACATAGCCATATTCAGCATAGAAATATGCTGAAGAGCATATTGAAACAGGTATGAGTTTACCTTTGAGATTTTAAATACTGCCCAATTGTAAACACAGATAGCCAGAACAGGAATTATCAGTAGACCAAGACTGCCAGGTGGAGTGGTGGAGAAGCAGAGATAATGCAAGTATAGCGAAGATCAGAAAAACAGAAGAACGGAAATGAGATGCTGCTTACAATCTGTTAATTACCCATGATGAGAAATATGTCTGAAATTGCATACTTGGAAAATTATTTTGAACTAGAAAAAATAGTATGATACTCAAAATTTTCCCTGAAATTTTACCTCATTTTAAATATATTGATCCAACCTTCATCTAGTAGCTCGGACATCTTACATTACTTGAGAATTTGGCTCATTAATTTGACTTGATTCTTTTGTCATTCCAGAACTTTTTTTTTTCTAGTTGTTAGTGAGAGGCAGGCTGAAAAAAATATGATGTGGTAGTATTTTTAACTCTTTTAATCTGACAGTGCTCATGTATGTGTATGTGTGCAGGTATGTGTGTGTGTTTGTATCTCCGTAGACGTAAGTGAATGTATACTACTACTATTTTGAAGCAACCAACAACAATGCAACTGTGGTAGCACTGTCCTGAAAAACAGAGCATGTTGAATGTTTGCTGCAGAATGTGTTTAATGTGAGTTGTGTAACAAATAAGCCATAAGTGTTTTGAGCTGCAGACAGGGAAATATTTAGACCTACAAAAAGCCTCACTTGTCAGTTCATATCTAACTGTCTCTTTGGGCACTGAAATGTCTTCTTAAAGTATCCTCTAAGCTCATCAGGTTGCTGTCTAACCCAGAGGTGCCCAGTATCCATATGCATCAAGGCCGACACCCACAAATTTTCTCATGGTCCTAACAGCTACCTCCAGGCATAGACTTAAGCACTTCATCTCGTATTTAAGCGTAATTTAGATATATCATCCTAAAACATTTTGAAATGCCCTGCTCACCTGAACTCTACTGTCATCTCACTTTTTAATGGAAGCTTTCCTAGATGCCTCATGTTTTGCTTCTTTTCATTCCCAATGTGCCCCAACTTTGGCAGTGCAGAGAAAATTAAAACTGAACTGATACCCAAGCCTACCAGAACAAAGAACTAGGTGCCTTTGCTAACAGGAGAGCTCAGTCCTGAAGGTGTTCCCAGCGCACACCTAACTTGCATCAAAAGGATGAATGTTCTCATAAAAATGAGTTACAGCAACTACTTATTGAAGAAAACAATAGGCAAGTGATGGAGGGAGGTGTGCAAAGGGAGGAGGGTATGGCTATCAGATGGGAGGGAAGACACTGGGATCTTGATTCTGCTCCCAAAATTGTTTATACATTTCAAATTGAATTACTGGATGCAGTAGTGAGGTGGTGATGGGTCATTGGCCTCACAGGTGTGTTACCCTAACTACATGATGCCATGCACAGCTGTAAGGTACCTAGCATGTACTAGACCAGCGCTAAGTATCTTGAAATGAAAAGAGGTGAGAAAAGAAATCTGAGATACCCTGCAGTGAAATCCTGAGAATGACTTCGTAAGAGCCAGGTCTCCACACAGGTTCAAGAGCTCCAAAGTTTAGGAATATCTTTCCATTAAAACTGGTTTTGCTTCTTCCATTCTCAGCTATGGTCTTCTGAGAATAGTGTCTGTAGCTTAAAGGACAAAATAATATTGCAGAAAAATTTCTGTGCATTGCAGCTATTTTGTAATGTGATTTTAGCAGCTGGGGACAGGGACGAAAGCCAGACTGATGTAATCAGCCAGCTCTCCTCAAGGCAGTCAACATTTACTGCCCACAGTTTAAGACTTGCTCTCCTAGTTGGTGGTTCCTCTCCAAAGGGGCGAATGCAGAGGAAAGGTATGATACATATGTAACTTACTGTAACTCATTAATGAAACAATGCTGGACATAGTCACTAGAGATACCAAAGTTTGCAGTGAGGATGGCTGCAGATTTATGCCTTCTTTTGATGTGACATCTCCTCTACCACTGGTACAGGCAAAGATACTTTTAAAAGGTAAGTCAGGATGACTGTAAATGGATGCACTAGTACGCACTTGGCAAAAGATGAATGTGGAAGGCTTCTGGGTTTTTGTTTTTAGTGTTTTTTCCATTTTTTTTTTTTCCCCCAGTACAACAATGTTGGTGTTTAAATGGTGATCACTCTTGGCCTGTCTTCAACAGCAATACCTACGTAAAGGCACTGCTGCATGGTGCTTCTGCAGGCTAAGCTGTAGGAAATGAGTAAGAAACATCTCTCCCCTGTAGGACCTAGTAAAAATCAAGGTTTTGTGGTTAAAGGGATGAATAAAAAGTCTGGTTGCATACAATGATCTGGATAAATAATACCAACTGACTCCACTTTGGAGGTTCCTTTGGGCTTTGTAAAAAGTCTTTCCAGGGAGGCACAAGTGTCTTTTCATCAAACTTGAAGGATTCTCAAAATTGGCCTAGGGTCAAAATCAACCTGAAGGAGCACATTCAGCTTCAACAGCACCATAGAGTAACCTGAATCTCTCTGATGACCATTAAATGATCTCCAGCAGCCTTGTCAGCTAAGCCCAGACAAAACCAGCTTGTTGAGAATACCAAACCTTTGGGCAAGAGACAGTTGGTTTCTTTACAAAGGCCTTGGGAAAACCCAGTGAAAGAAATAGTTCATAGAAAAAAACACAGGCCAGTTCTTTTGGGAAGATTTTTCCATACATGTTTTTTGGTTCTCAATATTTCTAAAATTACTTGTTTTAGAAACACAAACTTTATTTTATACTGCTGGATTTACAGAAAAACAATTACTTTCTTTGCTTCTTAGTGTGATAAACCTGTAATAATCAAATCAAGACCTAACTCTAGATACAGTAGAACAAATAGGTTGTTCATATGTCTTACATGCACAGTCAGGACTCATTTACAAGACTCATTAGCAAGAGGGAATGAATACTAGCTGGAAGCCAGGACCAAAGGTAATTTTAAGTCACCTTGGAGGTTCCTTGACCATTTTGTGCAGCCTGAGCTTGGGTCTGCAACCTCAGATCCCCAGGAATATACGGGCGCTGGTCACAGCCTCTGCTAAACTAGGCATCTCACCAGACAGTAAAAAGTCCAGGTTTTCAAATTTCCTTTGTCTTAAAATGCAGAAAACATCTTCACTGAATTTTAAAAGCACTCTGGCAGATGGGTGCCATTAACCCTAAGTTGCAAGTCCAAATTTGTACTTCCACATTTGTAAGCCCTTCTAGATGCTCCCTGCATCTTCAGACACCAAAATGCCTTTGAAAACCTGCCCTAGATTCTGCACAGCAGCTCCTGATTGTGAAGGCTGGCAGATCACTTAGGAACACTGCAGGCATTTTGAATTTTAGGTGAATTTTATAAAAAAAATGTGGCAAGTCTTGTTTTTGAGACTATTTTTGTTGCTCCTGTTTTGCTATGGAGTACTATGAAAAGTGTCATTTGCAGCTCCAAAAGGTTGAACAAGAGGAGCTAAATTTTGGCTAATTACTGCCCTCACTCATATAGACCATGAGTCAACCTTGTAACCTGAACTTGGTCTTTGAATTCTCCTCCAATCTTACCTGTAACATTAGCAGGTGTCTTGGCTACAAATACATCAGTGTTAATTTGTGGCCAGCAGGTCCAGGGAGGTGATTCTGCCCCTCTACTCCGCTCTGGTGAGACCCCACCTGGAGTCCTGCATCCAGCTCTGGAGCCCTCAGCACAGGAAAGACATGGACCTGTTGGAGTGGGTCCAGAGGGGGGCCACAAAAATGATTGGCGGCTGGAACACCTCTCCTATGAGGACAGGCTGAGAGACTTGGGGTTGTTTAGTCTGGAGAAGAGAAGGCTCCGGGGAGACCTTATTGCGGCCTTTCAGTACTTAAAGGGGGCTTATAACAAAGATGGGGACAAACTTTTTAGTAGGGCCTGTAGCAATAGGACAAGGGGTAATGGTTTTAAACTAAAAGAGGGTAGATTCAGACTAGATATAAGAAAGAAATTCTTTACAATGAGGGTGATGAAACACTGGAACAGGTTTCCCAGAGAGGTGGTAGATGCCCCATCCCTGGAAACATTCAAGGTCAGGTTGGATGGGGCTCTGAGCAACCTGGTCTAGTTGCAGATGTCCCTGCTCATTGCAGGGGGGTTGGACTCGATGACCTTTAATGGTCCCTTCCAACCCAAACTATTCTATGATTCCATGACTCTATAATTCCATGATTCTATGATTTTATACTTCTATGATTCTAATGAATGTATACTAATTGTACTTGTTATTTAATACTACTAGACTGGAGATTATTTTCAGTTAAATCACTATACTACAGAAGGATTCCAGGGGATATAGGCGACTAGAAGTGCTGACAAAGTTATTTCCAACAAATCCACCTACTAGTTTCACCAGATACTTCAGTTTTACAGCCTGATACCCACCACTCCAGCTCTGTTGCAGTGTTATCTGTCTGACTATTTCCCCTTGCCTTTCTGTGTGAGCCAGTATCCTCTCCATCTTTGAATGTCCAAATTTCAGCCCCAGGTACATATCATCCACTTGCTCTGTGTGTCTTGTCCCTCTAACATTTTCCTCTCATTTTTCCAAAGGTGCTCAGAAGAAAGGCACAGGCTAAAATCATGCTGACTGGACTGAAGCAAGCTATGCCATCATCTGTCCTGGACTACCTGTGCGAGATAATTCCCTAAAAGCCAGCCATGAATGCTGAATCCACTTGTGGGCACCGCTGAGGAGGTGGGACTGCAGCTGAGGTGTAACACAGGGGCTCTGGTAGGCACAGTGGATGGAGAGGCAGGTGGCACCACTGTCACCCTCCTTGGCTGGGAGACTCAAAAGATGATCAGGAAAGTGGCAGTAATGTTAGGAGAACTGGAAAAGTTTTGTGTGTGAAGGAGGCATGGGATAAGGAAAGGATGAGACCATGGCTTTGTGCCCTGGAAGTCTTTCAACTTTCCACACTTCAGCAGGGCAGAGCGCCAAAACCGCACAGGTGTTTGCTTCACACAACCGAAAATGTGGGGTCCGAGGAGCGGAGGGATCACTGCAGAGCTGTAAAAGAGCTTGACCCCGATATGCAGATCTCAATTGTTATTATATTAATATTCTTTCTTAATATTGTCAGAAAAGCCAACGTTTTTCCCATGAGAAATTCTGAATCTTTTCCTTTACTGAAATCTGGCCAGGGCTCCTGCTGACAGAAAGGTTAATAAAGGAAGTGAGCTATCCAAAGGGCTCTGACAAAGTTTATTATAATTTTTTTATCCACCACATGGACTTGCATTTTAAATTTCAGGGTCTCAGGAAATACTAATGCACCAGAAAATTGATGTGATCCTCACATAAGTTGCTGATGCCAGTTTGCAAATAAGTGAGAGCTGTGCAAAGGTTGCTTTAAACTGAAGTGTGGTTTTCAGATCATGATTTGAATGCAGAAAAGACATATTCAGGGCACTCCTTCCCTCTTAATCTCTCTTTCAGTCTTTGTTTGTTTGTTTGTTTGCTTGTTTGTTTGAAGCACTTTCTTTTCTTTCCCTGTTCTTGGAGGATACTGTGATTGCACAAGCAGAGTTTCATATTTAAAGTAACAGAGTTGGACAAAAGGTTTCCCAGACGAAGGCCCAAGCCCAGGCCCTGGGAATAAGTCTCAGAGCTTAACAGCAGTATTTTAGAGATTTTAAAGCTGAGACTTTTAAACAAGCTTTCATGCAATAGTTCTACCGGTTCATTGACTCATCTAAAATTAAATGGAGGGTTTCAAAGAACTTTTCAAAGAAGAACAAGGCAGCAAAATCCACTAAGAAGAGAGAAAATATACAGCTTGAACAGAATTGTTCTAAAAAACTTTTTCAGTGTTAATTCTGCAGAATGCTGCAATTGTTTTGTGCTAGCTCGGTGACTTCAAGCAGCCCTGAGCTCCGAAGTCTCATCAACCATGGGACAGCATGGAAGGCATCCTTAAATCTCTAGCATAGTTGGTCTAAGTCAGAAGTCTGGATCCAACACTGGACTCAAGAATGAATCTCTTAATGATGTTTTGATTTTTAATTCTGGAAAAGCCCATTTTAGAAATGGTCTTTGTCACAAAATTGGGTTTTGGTTTTCGGTTCAGGGTATTTAAGATTTTGGTTTGGTTTTGAAAATATCGTTTTGAATCTCTAGGTCAAATCTAGTGATCAGATTTCTACCTATGCTAATTTCAAAATATTTTTTTTGCGCCAGAATGAAAGAAGCAGGATCTTTCTGCTTTTATTGGTGTTGAGCAGAAATCAGGTCCCTCAAGAAATTGATTTGTACCTGTATGAGCTGATGCAAGAAGCTGAAGAATCAGGCTGTGTGTTTTCCAGAGCACTGATATCCATTTAACACACACTTTCAAGACTCTGTTAGTCTCTAATTCTTTCTAAGGATTCCTCCTACATCTCCTCTTGCATTTGTCTTCCACAGCATTTTTGACAGGGAATATGTCTTATCTATGTTTGGAAAGTGCTTTGTAAATTTACAGCACTATATAAATCCTTTTATAAGAATCAGAATGTAAACCTTTACCAGCTACAATAACGAGTGGAAAATTCTTTGTTCATTTCTCAATGACTGACTAAATATTGTCTTTACTGTTATATTTATAGGAAGTTTCTTTGTATGTGCTTTATTGTAAATGTTATTCTTTGAGGCGGAGTTAGGAAAACCAGTAATTCAATGCAGACCTTTTACTTCTCTTGAGTGGCAAAGAACTTTTTTCCAGTTACACTGCATCCTTCAGGCAGACCTTCAGTAAGATGGGCACTTAATGGTATGTCAAATTGGAGCAATAGGCAGTATTTTGGTTGTTCTGGGATTTATAAAGCCTACCTGGGATGATTTTTTTTTTCAAATTATTTTCCAAATCCCTACACTTATCAAGCCTCCTTCATTTGTGAATTTTCTCAATATTTAATCTCCAATAATAGTTTCAACTGTAGACAAGGATAAGTTCATGCCAGAGCAGTCTAAGACGATTTATCTGTGCTTTTTTTGAGAAATCAGAAAAAGTGTCCTTGGCTACTGTCTTTGTATGGCAGCCCTTCCCTCCAGACAGAGCAGCCCTGCACATCAGTCTAGCATGGGGCAGGTGTGGGAAGATATGCTGCTTTGGGCAAGAAGTGCCTTCCCGTAGCTGATGTGGATGGATGCTGTGTTCAGCCCTGGGTGGCTCCGAATGGGAATGGCCAGATTTTACACTTCCTTTGCCCCCAGTTTGCACATGCTTGTGCAAGGCATGAGGTAGTGGAAATCATGTCCAATAAATCAAGCTAAATTCCTTTGCAAAACTGAGATGCAGACAGCCATCTCTTCCTGCTTTATTGCTGAGTTTCCTATTGAGGTTTCCTGCTTATAATTTATTTCACATAAGCTGATTAAAAAGACATTAGAAAACAATCAGATATCTCCATAGATAGAACAGTATTACAAAGATGGTATGATTATTCATTCGCCATCTTGCTGTGTTAATAGAACAGCTGCTGCCACCACTCTTTTAACACGGCTGATCATTCTTGCCCAAGTTTATCTCCACTGAAAATAAATGTTTTGGTTTTTATGTCAAGATAACTAGCAGAGACTTCTAGAGACAATGTACATGTAGTTTTTACTTTTCTATACACATGAAGTCATAGGAGCTTAGAAATATTGCTTGGAAGGAACCTCTGGAGATCACCCAGTTAAAACTCCTGCTCAAAATGGGATTATTGTCCTTTCCAGCTCTGTACCGTGTTCTTACTGTAAAAGTTCATGGCAAATTCATGTATGCTCTTAGTTTTTGTCAGACTAGCTATAACAGGAAAATGGCTAATGGATCACATTTTATTATGAGTTAGCTATCCTGTTATAAAAATGCAGTATCTTTTGCACTGAAGACAGAGATTGCCAGAGAATGGTCATTAAGCATCAGGATTTAGAGGGCTGGAGATAATTTCATCAAAATACTGACCTGCCAAGCTGTTGATCATTTGCCTGTTTAGACAAAGTGCAAGAGCCTGGGATGAAGGATGGCAGTGCTCAGAGCAGATGAGACCATCTCAGGAAGTTGCTTCTGTCTTCTGAGGTCAGAGTACCAGCTGCAGTGTCACAGCAGAGGACCAGAAAGTGATGATATGACAATGTGACTGCATATTTAACAAATACATGTACATGGAGGGAGAGGGAGAGGGAGAGAGAGTGAACACCTCTGTGTATAACAGAAACTCTGTTCATTTGGGAGTTGCTGCATTATCCAGAGCAAGGAAAATCCTTAGGCACATATGGAAGTCCAAGGCAAGTGTGTAACAAACTCATTTTGCCACCTCGCATCTTCCCCCAATTACAAAAATGTTAAACATTGGCAGACGTGTGTTATTGCCATCTGTTGTGGTTTAGCCCCTTTCTACTCAATCTCTAGAGATAGGATTGCTTAATGTCTTGAGTCCAACAGCAAAAGCCTCTAGCAGGAGAGTTACAAATACCTTCCAAATGATTGCTTACACCCACATGCTGTCTTTTCTTTTAATGGTAAGTTTTCTGGAGAAGAATTCCTTGCAGAAAATCATTTGAGAGGGCAACATCATTGGGGAAGCTGGGTTGATAAGCAGTTAGGGAGGCTGCTTGCTTGCTCACTATAATTGAGGCAGCACATGCTGGCTACACTGCTTAGGGTCCTTGGTTAGTTTAACTGATGGGAAAGAAATGTTATTTGCTCACCTCTGCCTCGCACTGTAGTAGGCATGGTTGTTCAAAGGATGATCAAAGGGAGAGGGATGTTCAGAGGGACTGCGTGTCCCTCCTGTTCTTTGCAATCAGTAAACAAAGATTTCTGTGGCTGGACTTGGGGCTTTCTGTGTGCTAGTTATTATGGCTGCAGTATGACAAGGTCTCTCTTGGGCAGCTGTTTATAGAGAGCCGCTACCCGAACAGGAGTCTCAGCGACATGCTTACACCTCATTTCGGTAAACACCTCCTCATAGCTATATCTAAGAGCCTCTGAAGCCTCTGTGAACTCCTGCTGCGGGGGTGATGCTGAACAGCGTGTTCCTGAGCATGCTGTTTTCTTCATCCATGCGGAGGGCTCAGCTCCGCCTGCAGCACCGCGGGTAGGAGTCAGACTGTGTGGCATTGTTCCTGGGCTTGGCACCGACACGCTGCATAATGTGATAATCCCTGTGGGTCGAATCTGCGCTGTCCTTGGCCGAAAAGCTGTACTCGGAGGTAAACTTCTGACCTTCTGGCTTTTTTCCCCAAAAAAATGTTTTGGAAAGAAGTAATTGCTATCCTTTCATAAGCTGTTCCGCACTCGGAGGATTTGATTCTCCTGTGTGCTACTGTGGTTCTTAAAAGATGCAGAGAACTCTTCATACAGCCAAGACACTCCAGCACAAACAATTGAGGAGGCACAGCACCAAGGCAACCAGGTTCTTCCAAAAAAGATCATTCTGTAAGGCCTGTAACTGTGAAGTGTCACTCATGCTTAGGCTCAGGACATGGGAAGTGGTGCTTTGTGTCTTGCATATTCACTATTAGAGTAATCTACTGAGCAAAAGGTATTTATCAAAGAAACACAGAAATTTTTTTTGAAAAATGATTGCACTTGAGACATTATTGATCTAGCAATGAATAAAAAGTGGCATTTCTTGAGAGAGTTTTTAAGGGCTCTTTGGTTCAGTGTTAGTATGCATAAGGTAAATATGTATCTACAAGTTGAGACATGCAGTGCTTCATCCCTAACTTGTGGGTTTGTGTGAGTACTTGAGGATACGATGTGCTGAACGAGCATGTACAAAGGAAGAGCTTTAGCTGAGAGATAGTCATAGTCTAATAAATATCACCCTCTTCGGAGACAACCACAATTGCATTAAAACTAGAAAAAAATACAGATAATTTTATATAACAATGCAACTTTTTTAGTTTGCACCTTTACAGAGGAAAATGTGCAAAGACAAAGAAATCTAGGTATTAGCCAGTATCTTAATGGGCCATAGTAATAGTTCCTACATGTTGGGGTGAAGAGGATAGCAGACTTGGTTTACTGCCCACAAAATACTGTCTCCAATTTTTTAAGCATCCTTTACTTTGCTTCCTGTTTTGCATGTTATGATTTTAATATGTCCAATAATTGGACCTGCAACTCCTTGTGGATTCAAGTGAGACTACACAGACATCTACCAGTGTGATTTGCTGCAATCAAGTAATTGATCATTTGCAGACTATATCCTCATTTGCACACAGTAATTGCATTGAAAGTTATTTGCAAGTGCAGAAGTCTATGATTTAAGAGTCATGCACTAAACGCACTTAAGAAAATGAAAGAACTTGCTTTAAGAGCCACGTGATTTGCTTTTCAGAAAGGGATATCCACATAGATGTTAGAGGTAGAGAACCATGGCACTGAGGCAGCGTGGGCTGACTTTTAGCTTAGTTCCTACTGAGAGTGAAGCCCTAAGTGATGAGGAGTGGGGTGAGAAATGGGAGCCGTTTAGCCACATCGGCTGGTGTCCTCCTCCATTTTAGCTTCTTCTAGACAGCCCTGGCTCCTGTCCCCTCTCCCACTGTGGTTGGTGGGGGTGACTTTGCTGTGGTCCCCCTACCCCGGGCCAAAGCCCATCAGCGACAAGGTGCCATGAGCAGTATTTCCTATGTGAGCACCCGTGCTGCTGTTCAGTGCTGTCCCCCATACCAGCCAGCAGAAGTGACGGGGCCATTTGCAAATGATGGCTTTTTCTCACACTCTTTCAAACAGCAAAAGTAGCCACCGTGTCCATGCTGTGCTGGCACTGGCTGAGCATACTGACTGAGCTCTGGCTTTGGGCAGCAGGACCCCACCGGGGGCTGCAGCACTCATGGGGCACCTCTGGGTTGGACCGGGCTCTGGGTCAGACCTGGCAGTTTTGTGGGGAGCATGGCTGATTTTCCTTGTATCTCAGGACCCAGCAGAGCAGAGACATCCAAACCCTCCCTCTTACAGCCCAAGCTCCCCTACAGACCCCTTCCCCATGACTTGTAGAGGATCCGACAGGGGAATACGTTAACTATCGTTTCTCTATTACCTAGCACTTACCAAGTGGGAAATTGCTGCCTACTAAATTTGCTGGGCATTATGTATTTCTAGGTCTTTACACCAGCATGCGAGAGCATGTCCCACGTTTGGGGTCCACGTGGATGCCCCAGGTATCCCGTCACATGCAGACTTCCTTCTCTTCCCCTTCCCAACCTGCCCCATGATTTCCACAGACTTGAAAACAGGGCACAAGCTTTGGGAACTGAGGGACATGCAGACAATGTGCTGCTCTGGGTAATGGTTTCTGCCTTTGCAATACCCCAGCAGGTATTTGCATGTGTCTGTTCATCTGCACAGGGACATAGCAGAGAGCAGCCAAGCTTACCCCAGCTCTTTTATATCCAGGGGCTCAGTCATACTAAGGAATCTGAAAAGTGCCGTTTTAAACACCCTGAACTATTGCTTACACCGCTGATAGTGCCTCGGAGACAGTCATCCCCTTGTGCTGGTTGGAACGAAGAGCAGTGCAGTGCAGAGGGCACTGAGCAGCTCTGATCTGCTGCCAGCGCATGCAGGACACCAGCCCCTTTGCACTGCTAGCCTCAAGAGGACCTCCTGGAAGCACCGCGTAAATGTCACAGAGAAGCCTCTTTAAACTACTCAGCTGAGGTAGTTATCTGACTTGGGAGGTGGGAGAGATTCCTGGGTTGGGGGGTTGGATGCTTATGCGACGGCCCCATGACACCTCAGCCAGTGGCCTGAATGTAGCCTGGCTCGGGAGCACCTCAGATATCTGTAGCTCCTGGCCAGCCCCACCACCAGCCAGGAGGAGCAGCCCCGGCAGCCTGCGCCCCTGCTCCTGCGAGCCGTGTCCTCCTTCACCGACCTGCCCATTTTGGCAAGCACCCTCTGGACAGCCTCTCCCGCTACAGTTAGTCCTTCTCCCTTTCCACACATGCAGGCCTGTGATATTTTTCACTTTCCTTTGATCCCTCTCTCCTCGTTGTTGGTGAACCAGCCATGTCATGGGAGCTTGGGGTGGAGGAGTTTTCTCTTCAAGGCTGTAATCCTGCTTCTTGGTGTCTATTATGGATGTTCTTTATCTGGGCTTGTGTAGTACCTTTCCTGCTTGGTTCTGTTAGCAGCAATTTTTGCTCCACAGTATGTAAGCATCAGAATCAGACATGCTTCATCACACTCCATCTCCCACAAGATAATACAAGCATTTCCTAGTTTATCACAAGCAGCTGTTGTGTAAATAAAAGCAAGGCCCTAAATCTCCACGGGTGTAAAACAGACAATCAGCAAACATGATCCTCCACAAAGTTGTGTTGTAAATTTTAAATGAATGAAGTGCTAACACAGAAATTGGTAGCGTTGTCTTTTTCCAGGCAAACTCATGCCAGGAATTCATGTGGTCTGTGAACTCCAAACCCGTGGCAGTCCTCTGTCAGGGTGTTGTGGGACACCAAGATGCTGTGGGACTAAAGCTGAGCTGGAAACCTGGGCCTCCTCTGTCCGATGCTAACCCACAAGGGGTTTCCAAAAAGTCACTGAGTGATCAGCCCAGTAGCATGGACGTTTACCGGCATGCAAACACCCATACTACACAAGACAAGAAGAGGTACTGAGTTTGAACATGCCTCCTGCTGTGATACTCACAGATACATGTTGAACCTCAGCTGCATGCACTGCAGCAGATTGGGTGCAATGATGGTGCCCATCAATTTAGCTTGCCTGGCCTGCATAGAAGCCAGGCAGAGCAGGACCCAGCTCTGCCACGGAGCAAGGATTACCACGCTGGGGATCCTGGTTCCTCTGCACTGCCAGTGCCATGCTGGGTCCGTGAGAGAGACAGAGGAGATGACTGGGCACTAAAGAAGGATCAGACAATCCTTGGACAAATGTGCTGATCTAACCCCATTTCTGCATTGAACGTGGAGAAGACACAGACTAGAGCATGCAGCTCCTCATAGTGCCTGTGCTTTCCCACCAACGAGCTCAGAGTCAGCAAATCAGCAGTAGGGGCTGTTGCCCAGGAGGCATACGTAGCTGTAAAATGGATATTTGGCCAAGCTGCATGGTTTTCAGACAATCAGCAAGCTGCAGATGTGTTTAAGTAGCTGATGCTCCCCAGATATACTGGGGCAATAAGTGGGCAAGATTATCCCAGTGCTTCATGCTTTCCCTCAGTGGGGCAAACATACCATTTTTCAGGTTTTGAACTAAAAAAGTGCAGCAAGTCATGAAAGGAAAGTGTTTAACCACAGGGCAAAAGAGCAAATAAATGAAACAAAAAGGAAGGTCAAAACCCTCTACAGCAGTGGTGTAAGAAATCCTCAGCAGCCAGAGTATTGCAGAGGTGCCAGCACCCTGGCTACTCTGAAGCAACCAGAAGCTCTGGGTCTGGATCATCCTGGCTTCATGCCTCTGTGTGCCTGCGAGGAGGTGAAATTGTTTGGCTGCCAGAAAGGCTAGCTGAAGAAGAAGATGCAAGCACAACCAGGCTTTGTGCAGCTGCAGAGGCCTGCCGAGCACTGCTTGCCATGCCCGAGGAGAAGCCTTTTCACAGGGCTGGAGAATGTTTTGGGACTGCAGCTCTGCAGCACACCGATAATATTGGCTCTTAAGGACATGCAAGAGGAGCACGCATGTACAAGGGAAGTACAAGGGAAGAGACGGAGGGTAAATAAGGAGAGCATGAACTGCAGAATGTTTTGGGACTGCAGCTCTGCAGTGCACAGATAATATTGGCTCTTAAGAACATGCAAGAGGAGCACGCATGTACAAGGGAAGTACAAGGGAAGGGACGGAGGGTAAATAAGGAGAGCATGAACTGGAGAGTATTAGGCAAGACTGGCTATTTCTGCAACACTTTCAGGCAGATGTCCATCCCTCTCCCATCCAGATAAATGGTAACATGTTCCATGGGCTCCCGGATCACAACTGCTGAGCGCTACGGGGGTCCTTCAGCTCCTGAACAGATATTCATGACTCTTCCAGCTCCAGAGAGCATGTCTGGCCATCCTCTCCCTGGGGCCCTGTAAAGTCTCCCAGAGACTTACATATCTTCTTGGTCCTGTTTTTTTCCAGTGCTGGAAGCAGTGCATTAGCTGCACACCTGAACTGTGGTTTCTGGGAAGCTGAAGGTGCTCTATCATCTTGTGGGTAAGAAATGTAACATGGGATTGCTGTGGGGTTTCTTCTTGTAGCTTAAGAGTTAGAGTTCCAAACGTTTCTGAACTGACATCACCAGAGCCGCATGTACCCAGAAGTGTCTCCTTCAAAGTATAGTCATGACCCTGAAGAGAAAGGACCCTGCAGGACAATGCAGCATGGACTGAGGATCTCGTGTGGGGCCTGGTGAACTGAGGTTAGAAGGGAGATGCAGAACTGGGGGTGTCCTATTGCCTGTTGCTCTAATATCCCACAGGCACCCCTAACTCTAAGCTACCTAACAAAAAAGCAGCTGAGTTACCTGTTCACAGCCCTGAAGATGAACCCTGCTGGGTACGCACCGGTCCTGTTGGCTCTTTGAGGAAAGAACCGACCATTCACAAATGCATGGATGTAGGAGCCTGCCATTTGTGGGACTGGAAGAGGAGTTTAGAAGCATTATTTGTGCAGAAAGTTGCAGTGCCTTTATCAGGGGAAGGCAAACCACATGTGCAATGTGATCAGGTACTATTCTTGCTCATCTGTGGGAGGATGAGTGGGTACGAGTGAGCGCGGGCAGCCGGCACGCGCTGGTCTGCTCTGCATGTGTGCCTTCCTGCCTGACTGCTGCTCACTTCCCTGCTAGGGACAAAAGCTATGTTAGACCCTGGTTTTTGCCACCAAAGTATGTCAAGGTAGGTGGGAAGGGGGCTGCTTGGCCGCTGACCAGTAAATGGCATAGCAGGCTGCAAGCAGGCGTTAGATGTTCCTGGAGCTTGACCCTTGCTCATGTCCTGGTACCAGTGGACCAGGTGATGGGCAGTGCCGGGCTGCAGCGGTGCCTGGAGGTGCAGCCCCTTTGCTGCCAGGGGCTGCGCTGGCCCAGGACACTGTCAGGGTGGCATCCCCACTGCTGATGGCAGTGGCAGACCACCTCTCCAGGCCACCCTGTGCTTGTGACTTGTCCCAACTTGCAGTCAGGGTCTAAGTAAGCATCTGTGGGCACATATGCACCAAAGAGTCTTACTCCCCCATGCCAGTAGAGTCATTTTCAGTCTTCCTGGCTGTACCTTAAAGGCAAAGCTGTTGACACCTGGTCACCACTGCAAAGCTGGAACTCAGCACTCACGGAGTCCCGTTGCTTGAGTCAAAGACAGGAAGTTGTCTTGGCCCTGCAGCCAAAGCTGTTGGAGGCAGCGTTCCCTGTCTCTGGAGGTATCTAGGCAGACATGTGACCTGGCTGTGGGAAGGTGCTGGCAGCACCTGCATGGGCTTCGGCTGTGCCTGGTGGAGAGAGGCAGGCTCCTGCAACTAACATCTCTGCGTGCCCCAAAGAGGCAACTCACTCTCTTGCCACCAAACGAATAGCGTGAGTGTGTCCCTTGGGCAAAGCTAGGAAGCAGCATGCTGAACTGGGAGCTGCAGCGCTGGTCGGAGTTGCTGGGAAGGGGGGGTATGCCTGGTCTGGCACCTGCGTGGCAGCCATGGGGTCAGTGCCTTTGCCAGACAGAGGGCTAAGTCTTTGCAGGACTGTGAAAGCCTGTGGGTAAAATTTGGGAACTGTGATTCTGGAGGAGGTGAAATGAGGGAAGGGCTTCCTCCAGAGAATGGAGAAGCAGTACGCAGGCGGGCAAGCATAGCAGGCAGACCCGCAGTTAATGCAAGGGGAACCATTTTAGGTCTAGTCCCGTTCTGATTTAGGTTTAAATCGCAATGGACAGGCCTGTGGTTTTTATTTCTGGGTTATCATATGGCTGTGGCATTTTGAGCTAATTTTAGTCTACCTTCTGTTAACTTTTAATCACTTGTCCAAATCTAAGACAGGGAAGGTAAGGCTGACCTAATTCTTTTCACATGCTCAGTCTAGAACAATGATTCAACTGCAGAGAAAAATTACTCTTATCACAGCAGAATGATTTCACCTCTTGTTCCTATTCTCCATGTCATGGTTGAAGATTTGTTTATGTTTCATAATGAATTTTCATCTTCAGGAAGTTTGAGCTTGGCTTCAGAACTGTGCTCGGGGCTGGAACTCAGTATATCAAATCTCAGCTTGGAAACAAATAATCGTTTGTACAAAATTGCAAAGAAATCCAGTTGGCTGGAGGTTAGCAGTTATTTAAGAATACATTTTGCTTCTGCTCTTTAAAAATATAATCTAAAGGGTGCTTATATATAGTCCATAATCTCTTCATAATTTAAGGGAAATAATTCACCTATCAATGAAAAGCAGCTGCTCTTGAGCTGCTTCACTGTACAGCAACCGCAGTTCATATGATAAAGTCGAAAAGACTACCTTATGCTAACGAAATTGCTTCAGGCATTTTTAAACAATCCCTCCTTGCCCTCGAAGCATCCTAGATCTAGCTAACCTCCAAATTGCAGGCATGTGCAGCAAAATGGCTGGTGCTGCTGAACTACATAGATATGAATGTTACTGTAATATAATCTAGATATATAGAGTGAAAGTTTATAGCTCTTTTAACTGTTGCTTTCTCCAACTACATCAACTAGATATCTCCTAAATAAAATAAAACTCATATTGGCTTCTCTTATTACTGGTTCCAGCAGAAATTTTTGTGCTGTTAGGGGTAAGCACATGCCAAAGAGCTTTGCTGGATTAGGCCTTAAATGTCTCAGGATTTAAACCCCTCAGATGAGTGGAGAGAAGGGACTGAAATCATTCAGCACAGACAGAGGCCAAGCATTCTCTAGGAGGTCTACTGTGGCTCTTAATTTAATGTAGAAATCACTCTAGAGCCACAGAATACAGTTTTGGCTGTTGCAGTAACTTCTTGGGTATAGAATAATTAAAAGTGAAAGAGAAGAAAGGTTAGCTGGGCTGTTATGCTCATCATCTCACCAGCGTAGAAATATTCCTTACTGTATTCATCTATAGCTGCTTAGTACCTGAAATCCTGTAGATGGATCACACGCAGCTCAGGCTAGCAGCGATGGTGCTGCCTCCAACTGATGGCCATGAGACAGCTTGTGAGAAATGTCACGGTCTCCAATAAGTGCAGTGAATGGTCATCTCATGTGAAGAAAGATGAAGCTGCTGGCTGCCACAGGTGGCTCCCAGGTCTGACATTTCAATGCACAAACCCTTCTCTAAGCTTGGGGGCTGCCTGGAGCCCCGGGGCATGTGGGGTTTTCAGCATTTCCTGTTCCTTGGCACTGGGTTGTCCTCTGCCATGGGGTGGCTTTGCCTCAGCCCGGACGGTGTGGCGCCCACTTCACTACACCCCTTCCCACGGGGCTTGGCACCCACGGGATGATCCCCCTCAGCGAGCATGGGGGACAGCACGGCCACCCCCATGACACCCAGCACTTGCTGGTGGCACCCCGAAAGAAGGGAGGGCTCAGGGCATTCCTGCTGGAAACTGCACCTGGGAGGACAGGGACCTGGTGCGCAGGCAGCATGGTGCTGTGCGATACGGTGTTAGCAGGTGTGTGTAGGTGTTGATGATTGTCTGCATCATCTTCTTTTGATGCTCTTTTGGGATAGCATTGAAGGAGGAGGAGATGGCAAGGGTATGAATGATGTTTTCTCTCTCTCTAATCCAGCAAATATGGGTTGACCCAAAGCAGAAGGGCTGTGGGGGAAGGAAGCCACGGCTCTCCTGAACACACCGGTGTGGGAGGATGCTTTGCAGGGAGCTTTTGGGGTGAACCCCATCAAGCTGAGGAGGGACTTGGCTGTGGTTTCTCTGGCTCTAAGCAAGTGCTCTGACTGTTTGGTCACTGAAGAGCAGAGAAGCACATTTTCCTCCAGTTGTTTGGTTTGAAAGGGCTTTTTTTATGCCCTCTTTTTTCTTTTATGTCATAATGATTGTGTCACCTCAAGAGAAAGCCTGGGGACAGCCTTGTGTGGAGGGAGAGGGTGACCAGAAGTCAAAAAAGGTTGCTGGGACTGATAGGATGCAAGGCATACTCTTGCTAGTTGTTTAGCTCTGTTTTTTAGATGCCTGACTCTCCCCGGGCACTCCCCAGGCATAAAACTTAGGGAAAGATGCATTCCTCGTATTTTTTAGCTTAGTCCATCCTGTTTTGCTCTCTGCCAGTGCCACCAGTTGGAGAACCCTTGCCTGAGGGGTGTGAGGTGGTTGCAGGGGCATTGCTGGGAGCCTGAAGAGTGGATGGGGGGGAAGCCGCTGGGAAGGGCTGGGCACCCCTGGGGAAACCCGCTGGACCAACATCTCCCTGAGGACAGGCAGGGGAAGCTGATGGCTGCTGGGTGCCTGCTGCCCTCCTCGCCACGGGCCCTGTGGTAAAGGGTATTTCAGCAGCAGGGCTACCGTGCGCTCTGCGGTGTCCTGTGCAGCGACCTCGTCAGGTCTGTTGCAGCTGGTTGTCTCCACAGGGAAACTGCAAGGTGGCATCATTCAGCCCAAGGGTGACCAGTTTTGCAGGGGAGATGGAGGAGCTTGTGTGGGTCTGTATTTGCTTAGTGCTTACAGGCGAGGGGCTGTGCTGGACACCTTTGGCAGCCCTATGCTCAGGCGTCATCTTTCATCCCCTCTGTGTGTTAGGCTGCAAGAAACAAATGATAAAACTGTCAGTTTGAGATTCCTCATGTTTATCAGCCTGTCCCCAGCCAGAGTGCTCATAGCTGAGAGTGTTCCTTGGGAAGGTAAAAGAATTTCACTTTATTTACAGAATGAGCCCTGTTCCTGCTCCCAGGTTTAAGACAGGCATTACGAGTGTTGGCCTTCTATGAGCTCTGGGTCCCAGGTTTGCAGCCAGGAGAAGCCCAGTGCTTAAAGAGGCGTCAGGCAGGTCCTGCCTCAGCTCAAACAGAAATTCAAGGAGCTACTTCTTCCCAGGAGGGCACTTAGCAATGAGGAGGAGAGGAGACAGGGCTGGACAAAGGCCCCGTGGATCTACTTCACTGGCATACTTCAAGTCATTCTGAGCTGTGCTAAGGGGTTTTCACATGCCCTCCAAGAGCTCCTTCCCTCTGTCCTATTGTTGCACTCAGAAAATGGACGCAGCAGCAAACTTTCTAATTGAACCTATTTTTCCTTTCAGTGAAAGAGTCATGCATGTATCATCCAGCAACAGTCGCACAAGGCAGCAGTCAGTGGGAGGTGTGCACCCTTCTGGGGCTATCGAAAACTCAGAGGACTGAGGGGTTTGGGCATTTGTATACTGAACCCCCTCAAGACCTTTTCTACCTGTGAATGTGCAGTCGCTCGCTCTGTCTTTGAACAATGCTTTGTATAACAGAATATTCTGGATGGGAACAAAGAAATCTTCAGGCAGCTCTAGAGAATGCAACATAAAAAACAATAGGCTGAACCAAATTTGCTTTCTCCTCCAAACCCTCTTGTGGCTTTTGATTGTCATTGCCTATTCGCTTACTGTTGCTTCTTTCTTGTGGAAGAAATTTGGTTTGTTAACCAGATTATCTTCGCTGTGAAATGATAAATGACTTCACCCCAGTTGCCAATGGTCCATGATGCCTGGAAAATAAATCTGCGAGTCCAAGTTGTTCTAACAATTTGCTGATTTCTTTGGGGAAATAAGAACAAAATTAATGCTTATGTAATCACTTACTAAAGCTATGACTAATTTGCATCCTGGTGGTGATAAGAGGAGATAAAACGATGTGGCATAAATTACACTTCTGTTTTTCTCTATCCATCTTTCTGGAGCCTGAGGTCGCCTGTTCACAGCTGCCTCTGAACTGAGCTGCAATCGCACCACCGGAGAGGTGCCGAAGCCAGGCTAATGAGTCTCGCCAGACCTGTGCTGGCTTGTGCCGGGCCATCCCTGCTTATCCGTGCCCCTGGTCTCTCCCCTGCTAGGAGGCTGTTGGAAATGGGCAGTAGGAATTTCTCTGGACTTTTTCTGAAGCAGCTGCCAGAGAGAACCCAGCCTTTCCTGCTCCAGTGCAGAAATCCTGTCCCAGCCTGGGAGGAGTGGCCTGGGCACTCATAAATCATCCAGACTAAACCCTGTCTTCTAAATCAAGGCATGCACGATTTTAGAAAATTGGCATTCCTCCTTCTTCAACCCCTGAATTTCGTTTGTTTTGTTTAAGGTTTGTGCGCGAGTGCAGGTCCCCACAGGGTGGGGGCCCAGCTCCTGCAGCATGGATGCTGAAACATGTTAAAATGTGTGGGAGGACTGTTTGCTCAAAGGTCCCCACTTGGGCTCTTGAGGGCTGGCATTCACACTTTCCATCCCGAGCCATCCTTGTGTATGGGCAGGCTGTTTTTCTGGGTCTTTCTCCCATGCTCCCTCCCTGCTCTCCAGCACTGGAGGTGAGTTCACACTGCAGCCCTTCCCTCACTGGGAGTGTTCGTTTGGGTTTCCTTCCTTTTATGTAGCCACCTAATGCCATTACACGTTAACTCCATTTAACGTAACCCAATTTAACTGGCAAGGAAGCCAACAGGTTCAAAAACTTTTGAGAGTGATGTGGGATTGACAGACATAAACACTGGTGTTACAGAAGTTTAGTTTCCTTAGGAAGTCAAGCTGAAAACGAGATTAGCATACCATTTCACAGTATTGTCTGTATTCTGAAGGCATGTCTGTACAGGGTAGTATGGTGCCTCGCTGGGTCTTGAGCAAAGTCCAGCTGAACCTTCATGTCAATGACACAGTGTGTATAGAGATAAGTTTGAATATTGGCAGCATCTGTTCTGTTTGGGGCAGCTGTGCTGTCTTTGGTTTGGGAGCCAGCTCATCCAGTGTTAGACTGAGGAGCTCTGCAGTACATTGCATTGTGCAATGTGGACATACCCAAATAATTCATCTGAATAGCACAATTCCCTTGAAAGTTGCTCTCCAGGTGTGGATTAGAGGCCAAATTTGAGGTAATTTGAGTAAGGAACTCCTAAGATGCAACCCCTTCTTAAAAAAGTCATATGCCATCCAAATGTTACTGCTGTTACAGTACTTCATTTACTGGTTGCACACATCTGGATATCGCACTGTGGCTGTGATCCTCTCCAAGCTGTTATCAGGTCATCTACTTGGAGTATGGTGTTTGTATGGTTTGGTGTTTGACACCCAAGGACCCTTAGGGAGGTAATACTAGAAAAAGTAATGGGGGTACAGATTGGATCTCTCTGGATTAAGGTGATAAGGTAAAGGAAATTGGGTTGCGTGCACAGCAGGACATGGTTTATGGACAGCTGGGGGGCTGCTGGCAGCTCTGGGGATATGAATTGCAGCACTGCTAACTTTCCACCTGCAAGCTGCAAGGGCTTCTTGTCACACTTTGGTCCTGACAGCAAAGCTGTCATTCTCAAAGCCAATGTTTCAACAGGCTCTGAAACCCATACGCATGCTCAATCTGTTCGGAAAGTTGCTATGCCTTAGCAGGGCCAGAGGATAAATTTACTCTGGGGTCACTTGACACAGCATGTTCTGTAGATACTGCCTGCCCCATGCATGTATGCAGCTGTTTTTCATATCCAGATTGCTCTAAAAACTCCAACCTGCCCAACCCCAATAAGCCAAATACTGATTTGCTGCAGCAGGCATGTTTGGTTGAAACGAGGAGTCCTTCTGTCAAAGGGTCCCTGAGGTGTGGACCACAGAAACAAAGCTGCTTACAGCATTTGCCAGACTCTTACAACTTTTGCAGTGCATAGCAGGGAGAAAAAACAACCACCAAACCCTCCACAAATAGGCTGTCTGGCCTTGCACTAGTCTTCAGGTATGTCATGTTATCACAGTCCAAATGCTTCACTGCCTCTGAAGGGACTTGGCATCTAACATTTCTTCAGAGACCCCTCACTGAGGGACACTTCCCCAGCAGCGAACTCGCATGGGGCTCGTCTGTGCCTGCAGCGTATGTGGGCACGGCGCAGCACTGGCAGAGCCATACACTGCCGGCCCGTGAGCAAGCTCACCCCTGGGGCTGCCCTTGGTTTGCCTCCCTTCCTTCTTCCCCAAAGCAAGCCTGTCCAGAGCAGCTTGTGGGACGGAGTCCTGCCCTCTGGACGCACCGATCCTCCCCTACGCAGAAGTTTGCCGTTGGCATGAGCGGCACCTGGTGCCAAGGAGAGGTGTGAGCAAGGGAAAGGTGCGCATGCATGCAGGTTTCGGGCAGCTGCCCCACGTGCCGGCGGTGCCATTTCCCCAGCCCTCTGCCTGCCACAGTTCATGTAGGTGGCACTGGGATGTGATGGCTGGTTTGATGGGAACCATCAGATTGCATGGGAAAAGCGGCACTGCTGCCACATCTTTGAAGCATCCAAAAAATGAATTGCTATAAGGTAAGGAGCTTAGTGGTTCCTGATACTTTCCAGAATGTGAAGCCAGTGCTTAAAGACTTGAAGTATAATTGACTTAAACCTCCCAATGCTGGGAAATTTGAAACTTGCCTTCTGCAATACCACTTTCACAACCTTAACTCTTCCCCTGTATGAAATGCTCCTCTAGCCTCCGTGAGAGCTCGCCAGACTGACCCTTTCCCAAGCCTGTGGAGAACAACGTGGGAACGTGCAGGAGTCCTGTGAGGGGGACAGGGAGGCCCTGCCTTGCTGGGGGAAAAGGCCAAGGTTAAGTTGGATGTGAAGAAGCAGGAGCTAGCTCAGTCCTGTGTGTCCTTGCTCGCTTGTCCCTCTCTGACAGAGCACGGGCTCCGTAGACACCCATGGGCAGACGATAAGGGTGTGGAGGAGTGCCTACGCTTCTGAACCTCTCCGTTGCTCACCAGGCAATGAGATGGAGACGTTCCAAGTCACTTCCATTTGCTCCTGCAGCCTCTCACATGCAGAGCAGCAGTGTTTAATGACAACCATAAATCATTAAGTAATTAAGCATGCAAGCTATAAAAAACATGTGCAAACAAACCTTGTGCAGTGATGTATATGTAGAATTTGAGGTTAGAAAGCTAACACATTGCTACATTCCTACAAAAACATACCCTGTGCTGCACTGGAGATCAAGATAATCTGTGTGGGGAAATACTCCTCTTTATCCCGTGAGCTATTGTTATTGGCCTGAAAAATACTCATTACCATAGTTATATGGAAGTTTGCAACCAGGGCTAACGTTCAGGCAGCCAAGTCTTAGAAACACTGGCACATTTTGTGAAGCAGGAATGCTAATTCCATCCCTGTTTATTCCAGTGTTTTTGTATTATATCCTAGCAGTCATTATAATCTGAGAATTTTGCCAATTCCCTCCACTTTTTTTGTTTCCCAGGGAGTGTGTATCCTCTCAGGTCTTTGGCAGAGTGTATGAGAGCAGCCTGGCCTGTTGGCAGAGCACCGTGGCAGGAGCCAGCACTGAGGGCTATGGCAGCAGGCACCTACCTGGGGTCTGCTTGAGCATCTCCTCCAGCAGTTTGGGGTTTCATCTACTACTTGTTCTGCTGCTTCTGACACTTTAACTACTGTCTCTCCTCAGCTGCTTTGTGCTCTGCAAGCTTTATTAAGCAAGGGATGTCACCAGGTGAATTCATGCACCAAATCTTTCTTCCCTGCCCCAGCAGTACATAGGTACAAAATGTGCAGGTATGTGGGTGTCTCCGGTAAGACATGTTCCACTGGAGAGAGTGTCTCCATGTTAGTGCTGGATCCTGAGAGAGCGGGCCTCCTACTTTGTCTTCAGACACTGAGTTTCAAAAGATGGATATTTTTTAATTTACTCTGAGATGAAATAACTGATACACATTTCTAGCACTTGGAGAGGTCTTCCTGAAAGGGCTATTTGATTTCCTTCTTTTATTAGTCTTGTATGATACTGTATTACCTCCTGTGGTGTGTGCTCATGCGCACAGCCCTCGGGACCCTGGTCGACCGGCTGGAATGTGATTTCCCAAGCCATGGGCAGGGAGAGGGATGCAGCCCCGGGGCTGCCTCCACCTCCTCCCTGCTTCGCCTCCTGCCGCACAGTTAACAAGGGGACGGGATGTTCCTAGTTTGGGTTTGCCGTTACTTTCCCCGCACTGTAATATCTCAGAAGAACCAAGGGCAGATGATAGTGCTCTTTGATCTGAGCACTAGGGATAATTATAAACAGGCTGGCAGAAATCATTGTTATATAACCATACAAGCGTCTCAAAGCCGTGCAAAAAACAGGAAGGTGGGATTAAGATATACCCAAAAATGAAATCATTATGTTAGACCGGATGGATTTGGTTTGTGCCAAAGTCCTACTCGCCTCCTGCCAGCAAACAATATTGCCAGATGGTAAGAGGTTGGAAATTTCTGGTCATATTTGTCAAAGCTATCACTCCACCGAGTGCATCAATGTGCCTACAAACCTGAAGGCCCAAAGAGCAAAGGTTTGTTCGCACCAATGCATACAGTCACCTGTTAGTTACTGAACACCTTGGGCCTGTTTCCCCACGTTACAATGCATTGAGATATTTGGCACTGTCTAACGTCCAACTCAGACCATTCTATGGATTTACTTTAAGAAAAGTAGATACCAGACTGAAAGGGCATTTTCTATATGTTGAACCATAGGGAGAGCTCAAGAGAAGGCTGCAAGGATTCAGGGCAAGAGAAAAGGCGTGTAACCCAAAGCTCACCCGTGGGAGCAGTGCTGTTTTGCCATATCTCATTTCCACGGACATAACCCAGGAGTGGTCCTCCCAAAGAAGCAGTAGCACAACAGTATAAAACTAGCTTGCATGGGGAGGCATTTGAGGCTCTGGTTGAGGCTCTACAGTATTTGATCTGTAGATCAAAATGTCATTTGGTACATCACTGGGTTACACAAGCCATTTAGTACTGTGTAATGTTTCACCAGCTTATGGTCTAAGTGCCAGCTTCCAGCCCTGAGCCAGGGGTTCAGCATCATTGCCTTCAATTGAACGGTGTTAGCGACATTAAATTTGACCACGTGTATGTAAAAACTTAATAAATTAAAGTCTGATATCCCACAGGCATGCAGGGTAGGGTGAAAATGTGTGACCCAGTTTTAGGGAAAACAATCATTGCCTTCCTCTCCTTTCACGACTTAGACTTTGGGGTAGATCATGCACTTCCACAGCAGAAGATTGCAGGGTTAGAAGTCACAGGCCTGGGCACCACAAAGGGCTTTGAAATGAGGCAGAAAAAGCTGCAGGATCTGGTTAGCGTCCAGGAAAAACAGGAAGGCTGTTTCTGAGGAAGAGAGAGAAGCGCAGCGTCTCTGTTAGTCCAGCTCTTCTCATGGCAGCTCCTGATGTTCTCACCAGAGCCTCTCTTCTGGAGCAGGAATCCAGCTCAGAAGTACCAGAGCACCCACCTGCGATAAAGGCAGGTCTGCTGAGGGCCAAGAGAGGCCCTTCTTCGCTGGGGAGGCATGGGGAAAGGCGCATCCCAGCCAACATCTCATTGAGGAGAGCGTCAGTGCATCACTTCACCCAGCAATATCCCCCAGTAACTGAAGCTTCTGGGAGTGCAAAGTAACATAAGAAAGAGATTGTGGTAAAGATTTCAGAAGCTGTAAAAAATGCATTGGAGGAGATGCCTTCACAGGCTGCAGGTCATGTCCGAGCCACCCTGCACACCCAGGTCCAACCTGCAGAGTCTGTTGCCAAGAGGCCATTACGTGGCTGGTTCCCAGCCTAAATGCCTAGGAGGAGCATGCATAATTAAACACACATGTATATACATATGCATGTGTATAAACTGTGTCTATGCTCGGAGTTCTCTGGTAGCAAGGATTGCTATGATACAACATAAAAATATTTAAGTAAAAAGTGTTGGAGTTGGCATGCTTGCTGTTTAAAAAGTGCTGCAATTTTGCCAGACATCATCGCTGGCTGAACTTAAGCCCTGGATACAAACTTCCATACAATGATGGTAATGAGTATTTTATAGGCCAGTAGCTCAGAGGATGAAAACTGCTTCCCTCCCCGGAGAAATGATCCCAGGCTACAGTGCTGAGTGTGCTAACAAGGATGCTGCTGAATTGCACTCTGCCCTGCTTTTGCAGTTTTTCTATGTATGACTTCATTTTTATTTTATTTTTTCACAGGCACAGGGAAGTTATAAAACATCTTTCCAGCTAGAATTATCAAATGTTTTGGCATCTTTCTCCTGCCTCAGCCTTGGCCAAGCCTGGGGTATCTCAGGGCAGTAGAGAGCTGGCAGGTCTGTTCTCTCATAAAGATGGTGACAGGCGCCAGCTAGTCGTGGCCCTCACAGCACTCTCAGGATGTGCTCTTCTGGCAGGGAGTCTGGGTGTCCCACTGGCCCCAGGGCTCCTGGGCTCCCGGGAGCTGAGGAGGGAAGCAGGGAGCCTGGCCATCTTTACCTTGGATCCATCAGCCCTGAAGCTTTTGACTGAGAAGCACTGGGCACTTAGAAAACGATCTTACATCTTGGCACAAAATCTTCCATGTCTTTTACTGTAAACCGAACATCAGTGAAGCTTTTTTTTTTTTTTTTTTTTTTTTTTTTTGTCCTGGCCTGCTGTGTATTTCTTCTTTGCCATAAATTCTGAATTAAGGACTGTACTTTGCAGCAGTGGAATTATTGCTCAGACCTGGCCCCAGAACACAGAAAAGCTCTTCTCATGAGGTGGTGTGTGCGGTTTACACCCAGCTAGATTTGCTGCAGGGGTTGTGGTGCAGAAGGATGCTCCTCCCCTTGCTGCTGATGGTTAGATTAAGAGGACAGAGGACTTTCAATATAGCAAAAGGAGCACAGAGAGTGAGCATCTAGAGCACGGGCTTTGGTGGGGCGGGCTACTTTCTAGCTGATGCTGGCTTTCCTCTGTTTTCACTCAAATGTTAGGAGTTGCTCTTATTTTAAGTGACTGAGAAATGGCTGTTGGTCCAGAAGGCAATTGCTGGGTTTTAAGTGCCAACTTTGTCAGATCACAATTAAAGGCAGGTGAAAATTTGAATGGTCCATCCTGGATTTTCTTCCCTTAAAGCAAACTTTTGTCCCCCCGGTCTGATCTGGGAAAGTTTGTACTTTAACAGAAAAATAATCCAGAAGTTCTGAACCGGTATTGTCTTGACCTTGAACAGGCTGTCCGCTGTGTTGTGATTCTAGAAAGAGGTGGGAATGACGGTGTTCACATTGCTCAACAGGGCTCAGAGAGACTGCGCCCACAGTCCTGGGCTGGATCTGTAACTTGGGCAGCAGTGCAGTGCCCCATGGCTGAAAGCTCCTACCAACAGAAAAGGGCAGTAGTGATAGCGTTGCTGGAGTTAAGCTGTAAAAAATAACTTGGAAAAGGAAGAATGCAGTACAGAACTGAGGAAGATCCCAGGGGGGGACAAAGTCTAAGTCAGGAGGCCCCTCAAATGAAATACAGACTAAAAATAAGGTTATCTGACAATCTGCGGGAAATAAGAATTGAAACATGCAGTGCTTGAACTTGCATACAGGTTGGGGAGGAGTATGTGTATGCAATGAATACGCTGTATTCAATCCAACTTTCCAGCCATATGCACTTGAACAAAAGTATTTGCTGGAAGAGAGGCCAGAAAGGAGGTTGTCTGCATTTGCTGATGCAGACGGAATGATTCAGGGCAATGCTCAAATCAAAATAAACTCTCAGAAACATACCACATCAATAACTGCAAGAACATGACAAAAATGGCTTCATTCTCTTGCTTGAGAGAGAAAGCAGCGAGTCTGTGGTGAGGCTGCTAAACTAGAAATATCTTCTTCATAGCAATCTTATCTGCTCAAGTTTCTCCTGCACCTTGCAGCTGTTTTGGCACAGCTAAGAGGTCTCCTGATGCAGTGAGTACATGGCAAGATTAGAACTTTGCAACAGTGGCAGGTTCAGACACGTTAATTGCACTGTGGTGCTCAGGGTGATAGGGGAGCCCAGGGCTGGGAGCCCGGGAGAAGCCTGGCTTCCGTGCATGCACAGCTCCTGCTTACATGGAAATTAATTAGGCACAGACTTGAAAAAGAGATGCCTGCATTTGTGTTTTATTATGGCTTTGTATCTGCAAGGGACGATGCAGGGAAGCTGGATCATCACCTTTAGAAGCAGGTATAAAAAAAGACTCTATCAACACCAGCCCTTATAGTAAGGCCAGTAGTAATTCACACAGGATTTCCTGTCAAGAATTAAATCCTGATGGAGTTCAATCCTGTATTTGCCTTCAAATACTTTGTATTTTTATATTCACTTATTGATATAGCGTGTAGAATGACATTTACATGTAATGAAACTGGGGATCCTTGTATTTATGTTTTTTTTTCCAGTTGGTTGACTTCCTTCTTGCTGTTACAGCTGCTAATTTGAAGGTTTCATTGCATCGTGAATCATAACAGGCTGCTAGAAAATTTGCTTGCTTTTGGATTTTATCCTGGATTCCCTGGGAGCACCAAGCACAGCTGTGCAACAAGAAAAGTGTCTACAGGTCAGGAAAAAACGTCATCTTCATGAGCTGCCTGCAGCAGCCTGTGTGTGAGCATGATTTGGAGAAAGCTGTGACCTTTGCCTGCACAACAATCTCAGCAGATGTGAGCACTCCAGAACTGATTTTTAACCGGAGTGATATTCTGGGTGAGATTCAATGTACTTGCTGTTGATAAGAGGTCTCCACTCACTGCCCATTTTCCTGTTCGGTAACTCTCATGTCCTTCTTTTCCGGACCTGGCAACCTGTCCTCAAAATAGTAGCACTGATACGAGTTAAAACAATTATGGCAATTCTTAAAAAATTATGCTACTTGAAGAAAAATGATCACAAACATCTTATTTTAGACAGCAACAAACAGCTCCAACTGTTATTTCTGTTTAGAAGCCCTTCTAGCATGGTGTCCCTCCCTTTTATAATTCATTGGTTACTTGAGTGTAATGTCACTTATAGTACATTAATAACACAGAAGCAGGGGAGCAATTCCTATAAGAACTGTTCTCAAGCCAGGACTTTTCTGGAATTGAATCCTCTTTACCTTTCAACAGAAAAGACTAGCTGCACACTTACTTCTGGAAAACCAGAGTGTGAAAATTGAAGTTTCCTTGTTCTTTAGCTCTTTTGCTTCCCTGTCCTTTCCCCGCTCTGTATCATGTAGGTGCTACAGACCCTTTACAAGCGCTCAGTAAGAAGCATGTTTTCTGGAACAGTATTTATTCTCAATAAGCATTAAAGGTATATGATTACAGTTTTTACATCAAGATGTCTCTTGAACATGTTTTCCTCACTTTACAATGAGGTGAAACTTAGAAAGGTGCTGCTTAGAAAGGGTAAAGACCACCTCATGTGGGTCAACATGTTTGGACAGAAAGAACATGGGAAAACAAGGAAAGAAATTGAGGGCTTCTGGTCACATTTCTAATACTTGACACACAGGATAGTTTAACTGATAGTTTAAATGATTGTATAAGACAAACTGCTTCTGTTAGTGTAATGTGGACTCTTGTCACTCCTGAGAAGTAGCTGCACAAGGTGGGAAGTAAAATTATCTGGATTGTGTAGAAAAAAAATTTGATACCTTGTGCAGGTCCAAGCTTCCTCACATTCCATCTCAAAAAAAGAAAAGAAAAGAAAGAAAAAAAGACACATTTATAACCACCTCCTGCAAGATACTCCAGGCACATTCTTATAGCCATTCATTCCTGGGCCTAGTAATAAATGCCCTGGCCTTGTGATGAACTGCTTTAATATTTAACTTAACTTCACTCCCATCTTACTGATTTGTTTTAAAGGTCTGAACAAAGTAAGCATGCCCACACAGCATTGAAAAGAAACACAGCACAAAATCTTAATCATTCAACATTATTATGGATTTCATAATGCCAATGTGTAATGTCTGTATTTAGTCTTCTGTATGAAATCTGACCTTCCCGCTAATCAGTTCTTAGGAGGAAATCCTGAGCCTCGTTGAAGTCAGTAGGAAAACTCACAATGACCGCAATATTTATGTATGATGGAAATAGCTGAATCAGAGCAAAACAGACAGATTTTTCCATGTAAGCATATTTTATGCAATGATTATTTTATTCATTGATTATGCAAGGCAATGACATTTAAATATTTTAAACTTATTTGGTCCTTGTCAACATAACTATTCAGTGGAAAACCTGTGGAAGATAATTCTAGACTTCAGGGTGGTGATTTGTTTCAAAACTAAACTTAAAACTACCTGTGCAAGTCCAGTGTACAGATGTTAATTGTGAGCTAATTGCAATGGATACACTTTGCCCCCCTTTACTGTTTGCAGATTGCTTGTAAACACATTGTGAAGTCTTTCAACTTCACTCCTATTCTAAACCAGACGAATTCAAAAAGAAATTGTTTTTGGGCTACAAATGATTTACACATACCCACAGATCACATGGGTGAGCATGTCACAGGATGCTCTTTCACCTAAGTGAAGGATTTGGATTTGTCCAACTTGATATGCAATTTAATTTATGTCATGTGCCACATGACACTTGTACCTTCTTCTGTACAATGCGAACTTTTGACTAACAGAACCTAAACCCGAGAGGTGGATGGTGAGGAATTCGAAAGATTGTAGGCAAGTCAACAATTCACTGAGATGGTGTTAGAGATCTCTTAGGAAAGACTTCTGGAAAAGCCTTTGTAAAAATGGCAAGGAAATGTTTAGGAAGAAAAACTGAGTTGCTGCTCCCCCTGTTTATTCTGCTGAAATACCTATCCTCACATGCAGAAAGTGTCTATGATATAAAGGGGATTAAAGCTAGCTGGGTATAGGAAGGAGAAGATAATAGTCACAGAAAATGGAAATTGTACCTTAGGTAGTACCCCTGTTTATAAATAAAATCTGGTTTACTCATTTTTTGATACATGTTTTCCTCTATGAAGGGGTCTAGGGTAGCTATCCAAACATTTTGAAGCTGTGGAAGGAAAATATTTCCCTGCTGTTCCTTTCAGTCTTTCCTCAGCGCCAAAACTCTGGTTCTGTGGGTGTGTCCTGGCCCCCATAATAGTAGTGGTCCAGTCTGGTCTGTTCCTGTAACCAAAACCCTCTGATTGTGTCTCCGCATGCTTGTTACTGTGAGTGTATTTGTCATTGTTTACATCCATTTCATGTAGCTGTAAATGAGCCTTTGCTTCGGTTAGGGTATTTAGATACAGTGAAATGACAAACTGCCTTCAGGTCTTTCAAACACAGGAAGCCAAGGCACTAGGGGGAGTGTTTAATAGGGTCTAACAGGACACTGCCTTGGAAGTAGAAGTTTATTTACAAACACATCAAACAAGAGGGACCCTCAGTCCTGGAGGTGGAGGAAGGGTACCTTTCATTCCATAAACATCCATTTGAGCATCCCTTGTCGGCCTGCCGGCCGGGCTGGGGGTGAGCAGAGCCAGCCAGTGGGTCCCCCTTAGGGTGGCTGACTCGTGGTGGGTCTGGTGGTGATGCCGCTCCTGCCAGGGTGATGTCAAGGGCTCACACCTTGTGCTTTTGTCATGATACGGCTACAGGACACCAGCAGACGGATTTGCTGGCTGGATCCCAGGCATTGTGCGAGATGCTTGTTTGCTGTGCTCATGAAGAATATTTGAAGAATGTCTGGCCTTGACTCCATTTGGGTAGGCACTTGGCTGGGTTGGATATTTCAGAAGGGACATATATGTTGGTGGGATATCTTAAAAAAAGAAAGGTAAGAGGCTTAGTCCACACCTGGGGTTCAATAGCTTTGAACTTTGAAGAAGTCCTGATCATTATCTGAGCTTTGCTGGAACAAGAGCATCCAGAGAAGCAGAGGAGCACAGATGATTTAGGAATAGAGTGACCACTCATCTGATGACTGGTCAGCAGAAACTGCAAGATGACCAGAGGATAAGAACATGTCAAGCTGAATGAAAAACATCCGGGCTAAACGCAGCTAGCACAGAGCTGATAAAAGAAGAGTCATGGTATTTCATCCTCTTCTGCCTCCCAAGGAGACAATGGGAATGCACCTTTTTCTTCTCTGTCCCAGAGCAGATGGGCATCAAGTATTGGGCCACGGAATGGCTGCGTGGGAAAGGCTCTCCTTGGCCAGTGCCTTCTCTGCCTCCACTGTGCAGCATGCCCTGAGGGTATGAATACTTTCTACACATAGCTAAACCTGTCCACTTTTTTGTTTTGCCTTTTCATTGTGTTTTCCTGCTTTTGTTTCGCCAGGTGTTGTCAGCAGCCAAGTTCAGATCAGGAAGGTGACTCAAGAGAACTGCTGAGATAGGGAGAGCTCTGGCTGTTGCTGACTGCTGCAGGCTCCTCTGCCCGCTGCTAACATCAGCCTTGGGCTTTGCTGGGAGTCGTGCTAGGGGTCTCCTAACACTCAAAAATCCCTTTCCACAGTCTCTTCACCTGTGCATCAGTCAGAGTACCTGTTTACTCGACTCTTTGGGGCCATTGCTACATCTGGGCATTTCTCACCCCGCTGTGGGAGCCACAGCTGTTGCTGTAGGAGGTGATGGCTCCCAGCTCAACAGCTCTCCTCAAAACCTCAACCTCTTCCCAGCTGTTGGCCGCATGGGGACTTTTGCCCAGGCACAGGCTGAATAACGACTCCACAGTTTGTACCTGCATGCTGTACTCATCAGGCTGTGACAGTGCGGGTTTGCAAGTGTTTTGACCATCTTCCAAGAGCCTTTCAGCATAACATAATCCGGTAATGAATTTCACACAGAGGTGCAAAGGATGCAAATAAGCAACTCCCCACCTACCACTACTGTCTATATTCATTAGAGAGACAGATTGCTCAGTGTCCACACAATCATAGGAAAAAGGTAAAATGCAAGCAGGCAGGAAAGAAATTAAGGCAAGTAAAATTATTCTGTATTTTTCTCATTTAGAGAAAAATCAAAATAGCACTGTTGATCAGTGGTCTGATGTTTTCCTTTCTCACTGATTACTTTCTTTTAAATGGAGAAACTGCTTGGAATTATGGTGTGTAGAAAATGGGGACATTTCAAAGCTGCACGCCAGGTGAAGGGGGAGTGAGCCGGGGTGAGACTCCCCCTCCCGCTGTGTGCTGCCTGCAGGACCGCTTCCCGACGGCCACCCCTGAAGGAGGGGGACCTGCCCAGCGCTCAGGGATTTGCAGCGCCCAGCCAGCGAGGGTGCGATGCCTCCTGGGCAGGTCTCTGTGCTGGGCTGCATCTTGGCCTCCAGGTGTGAATAGAGATCAGGTATCACATCTACCGGTGTGACTGTCTCACAGGAGTGGTTTTCACGGAAAACCCATCATTTCTGGGAGCAATTTTTATTTTGCAGGTGAAAAATGTGAAGGCTTTTTCACCAGATGGGAGGATCACAGGAGGACAGGGTGAGGATTTGTGATGAGACTCAAAATGACTGACACATGAATGTTGCACATTCAAATTAAAAAGCTTTCAAAGGAATCAGTGAAAAAAACCCCACATATAGATTTGCACAATCTGGTCAACAAGAGTGACCTGATCTGGTGCTTTCAGCCATTATCTGCCATGGGATTAATGGGTGATTGAACCATCATCATCCTGCCAAGAGTAGTGAAGTATCGTTGTCAGGAGCTAGCAGCCATCTGTTCAGCAGAGATGTAGTAAAAAAGCATAAAGAAATCAAAATAGAGGAAAGCAGAATAAAAACACAATTCTTGCTTACTTCATATTTTGAACTTAAAACAACTACATGCTTATGATTTTCATAAGAACATTTTTCCCAGACTATTTTAAAAGACAGTGGCATGAATAACCCTAATGAGAATTTCAGAAAAGGCAGTTTCTTTACTCAGTATATAATCTACATTAAAAAATCATAGACAAAACATAGCCATGTCCTTTCAACACTTGATTTTTTCTGATAAGAACGTGGAATTGTCTACATTTTTGTGTCTCAAAAAATTGTTTCTAGTCATGGCCCTGCTAAGACACAACTACTCAAACATCACTCTTCAGCACTCAGAAGAGCTGCTTAATGGCTTCCCAAAGACTAAACCCACTGTGAAGCAGCTTTACCCATCCCAGCCCAACTCAAGTTACTTACCAAAATTTCAAGCATATGATTTAAAATATGCCCTTGTAAGGGAGACAATTGTAATGACACTTTAGTTATGAAATGGATGTATCATCCAAGGTAAAACTTGTTTTGGTCCTTTCAGGTAAGTGAACTCACCTGAACTTGTGGGAACAAAACAGAGGCCACAGTACCCTCAAATAAATACTGTTTACATCTGAAGAGCAATATTCAGGAATGTCAGCAGTTCTAACTGACAATTAGGAAGGCACTGCCAAGCCTGGGTAACGAATCAGTTATTAGTAGAGGAGTCAGACGGTGCTAATCTCTTCACCAGCTAGTCAGCACTTTCAAACAGCCTGTGGAGATGGCAGATGCTGTTTACTTAGCACAGACGTCTCACCTACTCTTTTAGCAATACTGGGAACAGTCAGTGGTCAAAAAGCCATGTTGGTCCCTCTGATTAAGAGAAGTGTTCGAGCATCCCCTGCTTCACAGTGTGCTTTTCTCTCTTTGTTTATGTTGTCTTTGTGAAATTGCATCCTTTTGGATGTTAGGCAGATTCCTTCTTCTTTATTCACTTGGAAGATTTGCTTAAAAAAATAAGCCCCAAATACTTGCCTCTTCGGCTTCTTGGGTGGAGAAAATGTTGCAATAATGTGGTTGGGATAGTGCATTCTCACCAGGTCCATACAGCACAGCGAGCCCACACCCAGAGCACCCTCAGCAGAGCCGCCCCGCCTTTAGATGTCACTGCCGAGGACGGGGACAGGGGCATGGGGAAGCTGCTGTGTGGAGGGACATCCTGGGCAACACCTAGCCAGCTATTCGCAGATCCAGCCATTGTTTGCATCTGGAAATCAATTCAGACCACTAGTCCCTGGTCTTCTCAGCACAGAGGCAACAAGAGCTCCAGGAGGCAGGAGGACGAGAGCCAGGCTGGGCGAGCACGTGCAGCGGCAGCGCGACCGCGCAGGGCTCCTTCGTCAAGGGCAGGGCACACCTTCCCCTTGTGCCAGGGGATGGAGCACCAGCACAGCCTGAGCACCAGGAGGACGGCATTATCTGCCACATTGCCTCTGTCATCTCTTCTCACCATCTTGGCCTCCTTATCGCCAAGGATGACTTGATTTATTCTTGACTTTTTGCCAATGCTCCCTGGACCAGCAAGGCAGGGTCGGTTTCTGCCCATGGGGCTTCTGAAATCAGCTTTGCACCAGCCTGCGGTGAGAGGGACTGTGGGAACACGTGCACACAAACACACACCCCCTCTCTGCACAAGAGCCAGGCACGGGTCTGCCAGGAGTGAGGAGGCACCTCTGCATGTGGGGAGCTGAAGAAAAGCATCTTGTTTGGGGAAATAACAAAACCAGGAATTTCAGCAAAATTGCTGCTTTATGTAAATGCAAATTGACAAGCAAGTGGCCAAGAAAAGTCCTCCCCCGGTCTCCTTGCTCTCCCGGCATAGTCTGTCCCAGGGGCAAAGCTGTGCAGGGGCAACACACTAATTCCCTTGCTAGAGAATCCCCCAGTTTATTTCTGTGCATGTAGCTGCACTGCGGCACCTGGCTACGGACTGGGGCCTTGCACTGTACATTCACTGTCCCCCATTGCTTAGAAGCAAAATAATTCCTTCTAATTCTTGATTATCTCTGGCATGAAATTTGTTGCTTGGGGTTTAATTCCCACTTCTATATGCTGTCCCACTACTGAGACGGCTACCTGCTCCGTCAGGCGCAAGGCTGGAGCGACACAGGGGTCACCGATGGGTCCAAGTGTGTCACCGAAGCTGCCTCAAGAAAACTTGACAACTTTCTGACAACACTTAGCAGGGCTGAACCTGCTTCAATTACTTCCATCAGTTTTGAATCCATGATTTCCTTATCCATAGTACAGCTAAGGTAATTTCAATGAATCTCCTCAGTTTCAAAACCACTTTTTTCATCCTTCAGCCCCCTTTATTTTGCTTGTAGAGTTGAATCAGCCACCTGGGGAAGCTCAGAGATGTGATGGGTCAAGTGCAACATAGTGCAGGGTCATCACTAAAATATCATTACGAAGTGATTACCTGTCTGAGAGCTCTGCAAACCCCTTTTCTGTCCAGCAAGGCACCTATTCCTCTGGTGTGGGGCACTGCAGAGTCCCTCCAGGACTGCTTTGGGGTGACACAGTTTACAGTGAGTCGGCCCTAAAGGCTGTGAGTGGAGAAGGACACCCAGCACAATCTGTTTGGCTTGGAGCTAACTGAAGTTGCAAAAGGCAATAAATTCATGTGTGCTGGTCCCCAGAGCAGCTTTGCTCAGCATTACTCTGTTTCAGGGCTCTTTCAATTGAATCGAGCAGTTCTGGATTACAGATAACAATGAAGCCTTGGGAGGTAAGGCCTTCAGCAGTGTCAAATGCATGTACGTTTAATTAGAAGTAATAACTGCTGCAAGCTTACTCATAAGAGCACACACTATTCAATAATACATTATATTCCAAATGTTCCCTGTGCATTTATTATTCTCATTTTAACAGAGGGGTCCCTTAATATTTTAAACTTGGGAAGAAATTTAGTGGAATCAGCTGGGCTTTTTTTTTAATTGAAACCATATAAGCTCATGTGCATAAAAGGTATTATTAATTTTCCCATCCAAAACCAGAAAAAAAACCCCAAACTTGAGGCACAGGGTATTTAATGCATTCAGATGGTAGCTGAGACAAAGTTTCTTGTGATGCCTGTATGGAAAATAAAGTATATGTGTTGTGTCGTGTCCAAAAAAGCGCTTTGTCCAAAAAAGGGTTTATCTCTTTGCGATGGAAGGCTAGATGGGCATAAATTGCTTCAGTGACCTTTTGCCCCATGTTGTTACTGAATTATGTTGGAGCGGAGGTAGATTTAGGGATTTAGTAAATGGCAAACCCCTCTGACCTTAATTACTCTAATGCCTCCTTTAATCCCATCAGAGCTATGCAAATGAAAGGCACTTCCTGCGTTTAGAGTAAAGGTTGCTCGGTCGGTTTTAACCTGCAACCAGGGCACATAACGTTAAAAATGTAACAGAAAACATTCTTGCCACCTGTTGGGCAGCTCTGCATGGGAGTGAGGTAGCGCTGTGCTGGGGGACTCAGGTGGCGGCCGCAGGAAAGGCAGCGTGTGGCCGCTTCCTCGCTCCTGCCCACTGCGCTCCCGGGCTGGATTCCCCCAGAGAGGCCGCCGGAGCAGAAACTCGATCACTGACTCCTTTGGCCTACTCCTACACAAATATTCAGGGCTAACCTACAAGCCAACAATGTGAAGGGCATATACATATACATATATATATATATTTGTGTGTGTGTGTGCATGCCTGTAAGGCAAAGGCTAAGAATAGCTAAGGGTATTTGTAGCTACCGAGGAGACTGAGCACAAACGTTAACTTTGCTGCTTTTCTGTATGTCTAGGACCTAAATGTGTCATCCTACATGTGTCATTTTTTTATCCTCCTCCCTGCTCAATATATATTCACTCAAAAATACAGGTACAATTATCTTGAGGTGTTGGGCTGTTGCAAACATTTCAGAGGATGCCCAGAGATTTGTATGTCCCTCACCTTTCCTTGAATACCACCACGGGAGGCAGTGGCCTGGGCTCAGCCATGCACGGTGCTGGCACTGCCCCAGCTGTGCATGTAGGTGTGCACTTAACTCCCAGTGGATAGCAAATCCTGCTGACTTCAGGGTCAACATTACCGGGGAGCAGATCCGCTTGTGCCAGCACCAGAAAGGGCTTCTGCTGTCCCCGTGCCCTGATGTTTCTCCTGTGCCGAACAAGAGCGATGGACCCGCAGGCTCCTGCCACACGCCTGCTGCGTGCCGGGGATCCTCGGGGCATCAGCCTGCTGTGCACTTTCTTTTTTTTAATGGGCCTGTGTCTGCTTTCTTACGGAGAGCTCTGGCGTGTCCCCAAGTATGGCTGTCAGGCAGCCATGCATCCCTGTTTTTGGGGCTGGACGTAGGACATGCTGCACTCCTGATTCAGTTCCTATGCCCTTGGAAAAGGAAACATGGAAGCAGGTGAATGGCAGTAACATTACTCTCAGCACCCCAGGAACAATTACTTCATCATAGGAGGATGTCTGCAGAGCAGTAAATATCTCACCTGTCGGCCAGGCAGTTGTTTTACAGGCACCGTTTGTGCGTTTGATGTGCATCACAAAAAACGCAATTATGCAGAGTTTAACAAATGGGATATAACCTGCAATTTATTCCATTTTTAGCTGCTCTTCATGCCTGTAGCTTTACTGAATGCATTTGCTGTTCAAAATTGGTTACACAAGAAATCAGATCCTACAAAAAATTATCGACCTGGTGACTGCGAACAGCTTGTTCCAAGCATTTAACATTTGAAGTATATTAGTAACACTTAACTAGGCACAAAGTAATGCATAGAAATATTTCTGCTGTCTTGCTGTATATGTATATTTCCTAAAATAAAATTTTGGCTGCAAACAGGTACAATTATGAGCTTATAATTAAATTTAGTAAAAGTTCTGTCAGGATTAATTCAAATTCACTTCTCTTTGATAATGTGCTGCCAGTACATACTAGAACGTTTCTAGGAAGCGAATTCAACAAAGGGCTGAATGCAGATAACACTAATTTTGCTTTACTGAGGCTAATTTTTGCAGCACTTTTCAGGTATTACTCCAGTCCTACAATCATGTTTAGCTTTCAGAAGGACAGCAAAGAAAGTCTGGGACAGGAGCTCACTCCTGAGCCTGACACATATTGTGATCAAAGAAACCTAGTGCATCAAACTAAACAAAATGAAATGAAATGAAATGAAATGGAATAAAATAAAATAAGATAAAATAAAATAAAATAAAATAAAAATAAAATAAAATAAAACAAAACTACCAATGTTGACTACATTTGGGCAAATGATATCAAATAGTCAAACAGAAGCATATACAGAGCTTTGCTACACTTCACAGCAGGTATATAACAGTTGAATAAGGGCTCCATTCTTCTGAAAAAGATTATTTTTTCAATAGATTGAATTTGGAATTAATTCATGGAAGCTCGGGAAGAAGTGACAAATCTGGGATTTGAGCTATGATACTTTGATCATATTAATTGAGGACAGCCAACACAGCTCTGGAGAAAGGGTTAGCAGTCCATGGCATGTGGCTGCTGAGCTATGGCACTGAATTGGAAAACATATTAGAAAGTATATGTTACTTCCCAAAGTTATACCTCACCTTCAAGAAATGTTGGCATCACTGAGAAATCATTGCAAAACCAGACTGAGTGGAGCGTCTGCAGATGCAGAAAAGCTGAGGGGCATCTTAAAGCCACCATGGTCCTTCCTCGCTCACTTCTGGATCCCACTTGACACATCAGGTAGAAGTGTGATGGTGAAACCCAGCATAAGAGCAATGATACTAATCAGCAATGTCTGAAGCAGATTGCTTCTGGCAGAGCACGAGAGCTTGGAGGTGTCACTTGGAGAATAAATCTGGTCAGACATACCCAGCTTGCTTGGATCAGGCAAAGCAATGAGAGACCTCAGACTCCAGCAGACCTGGGGTCTCCCAGTCACTTGCATTGCTGAAAATGGTCATGCCTGGGTGGCTTCATCACGTGTGGTGGAATTATGGACATCCCTGGGGAAGCGCCAGTCACAGCCACATGTGCGGTGGGAAGGTCAAGCTTGCCAAGCTGGGGGGCCATGCCAGCCTCAGCCATCCAGGACAAGCAGAGGTCTGCCCATCCGCAGTCCAGGCTCTCTCTGTGGTTTGCTGTGGAGGACATTTTTCTATGCAACTCAAATACAGCGCCCAGTTTTGCCTGTCACACCTGTGGCAGATGCAGTGGTATTTCCCATCAAAACAGGTCTTCCTATCCCCATCACACCATGCTGTGCGTTGGGTCAGAGCCTCGCGGTGCTCTCCTGTGCAGAGCTGGTTGCATTTTGGGTCGGGAAGAGGGAGAAATGCTTTGAGCATTGCCAGTCTGGTCTCACTGGTGATACTGGGACAGAAGTCACCACTTCGCACCAGACCAGGTGATAAGTGGAGCAGGATGTAATGGTCTCCAGAATATGGGGATTCAGGATGGCAATGAAAAACACAGCAGTGGGAGAGAACTTCAGATGAGGCAAAAGTAGGAACTGCGAGAGTTCAGCTCATTCAGAAAATGCTTATATACTATATATTTACCCACTTCAAGATACAGAAAGCTTAGGTGAATGGGTGTGTTTCACATTGGCTTATCCACTATAAGACAGCAAAGAGCAATTGCTTTGTCCTGCTGTCCAGATGTGCTGGTAGGGCAACTGGTGGAGGAGCAGGCTGTCAATGGAGATGTTCAATGCCCTCTTATGTGAGAGTTTCAGTGGAAATAAAGCAAGAAATTCATGCAGACATGAACAGTGGAGCAAAAGAACATGAGAAAAGCCTGGGGTCATGGTGTATGTCCAGAGCAGCTTCCCTTGCCTGTGCTCCCTGCAAATGAAAGTACCCCGTTGCCTTCTCCACCATGCAGGACCATGAGCCGCGCTGCAAGCACGCTGTTCCTTCAAGGAAGGGGCAGCAGGAGCTCCTGGGGGCAGCTCCAGCATGTGCACAGATGCACGTGGGGTGTCTGTGTGCATGCTAAGAAGAAGTGGAAAACAGAACCAGCACTTCATTTGCTGTCGCTGCAGGTTTTCTTTGCATCATGGCAGGGAGAGATGCAAAGTAAGGTAAGAAAGTGCCAAGAGATGCCTGCCCACCTGGCCACAGGGCAGAGCAAGGGCTATGGGCCTCTCCTGACTCTGCAGAGCAGCTGCCCACTGCTGCCGGTCCTGCCTGGCGAGGTCGTGTCCCCACCACACAGAAAGCCTGGGCGCACCTGCAACGTGAAGCCATGAGTTGCAAACAGCCTTGCCCAGCCCAGCCTCATTACCAGCCAGGGGTGCTCTCAGAGATTAACGACTCTTTGTGTCAGGCCAGAGCAGCTACTCCATGTGACTGTGCTCAGACGAGTATCTTGAGGCCAATCTGCTTTAGCAGCCTCTAGACTTTGGCAGGCTTTTGCCCGAGTCACCAGCTCTGGCCCCGTCACGGCAGCCTGCTGGCCCAGTGCCCTTTGGGAGCCTCCGTGCCAAGCCCAGGCCTCCAAAGGGCACTGGCCGCACAGGCGCACTGTCCCAAACCTGCCCTCCTGCCTGCAACACAGGGTGGCCGATGCAGGAATGCACAGACGGTGCAAAGAAGCTGCCCGAGCTGTTTGCATTTTGCATGCAGATGCTGCCTGAGAGGCACCAAAAACCCGGTATAACTCCACGTACCTCTTCCCCAGTTTGCTTTTCACCCCAGGACGTGATAGCTGTGTGGGAAGGTGACGAAGCTGCTGCATTTGCTCACTTTCTCCTTCCTGTTTGGTCTCACCTTCGTGCCGCCATGTCCCAGCAGATTCTGTCTTTTTATAACTTCTAGCCTCCTCTGACAGGCCAACCTCAACATCTACCCATCAGATAATCAAGGGCTCCCTCCACCTGTCTTTTGCTAGGTTAGCCACCAAGAGGCCAGGCTTGAAAAACAGTTTCTTATCTAGATGGCAGCAATTTCATTGTTCTGCTTGGAAAACAGACCATTTATTTGTTAATTGTTTTTAATACTTTGCTGATTCAGACGCAGACTTGCAGGTGCCAGTCTTCCTTTCCTTCCTGCAGATGAATAAAGCAGTAAGGGCTACCACAATAAATATCAGAAAAATGCAACACATGCCAGCTCTTAAAGTGAAACCAAGTTTGCAAGCTCTATATATACCAACTGGTAGCCAATCTTCAGAAAACCAAAGCCAAAAACCTAATACGAGATAAATATCTTCAGGCATATTTAGATGCAAAAGCAATTTTGCCTTTATCAGTAGTCACTAAGTGAACTCCTGAGCAAAATATTTGCCTGATTTCACTGTGTTTCCGCTCATTTCCAGTAAGACCACAGCTGAGATGACAGATTACTCAACGCTAGTAACGGTGGTGACATCTGGCCTAAAGGTCTCTGAGTGTGACAAAATGGGGAGGGCCTGTGAACCTAGGTTTTTCCAGCACTGCTGTGAGTGGTGCAGTAAGCTCACTGGTAAACTCCTGTAAGACTCTATTCAGAACATATTTATCTATATTTATAGGTTTAAATTTGCATATAGATTTAGATTCTTCAAGCTTTTTTCCTCACCTATTTTTAATTTAAATTTTAAATGTCTTTTCCCCTGTTAACTCTACAGAAATCAAAGCCCTGGAAACTCAATTGTTTTCTGCGTCTCTCTAGGCATCCATCAATGGTCCCAAGCATCTTTGAAAATCTTCTGGGAGCCTAACCAATTTTTGAACTGACTTCTGTCTTTCTGATTCCTGCCTTTAGTCAGTTAAGAGCCCATCTAGAGTAGCTGCCTAACTCAGACACCACACCAGGTAGAGTATTTTAGCTTGAGAGGACAATGCATGATGCTGACACCCTCTGCCTACTGTCCAGGGCTGCTGAAGCATGGCTCCTTCTCTGCCCAGCAGAGAGAAGCAGTTACTGCTTGCAAGCAAGAGTACCTTCCTGTTGTGCTTTGCACCCAGGCCAGAACTGAGGGGTTTGCTAGAATAGTCTCATCAATTTTTAAAATTCTTCTTATTCCTGAGCCTGCATCTTGTCTTTCCTCAGAGCAGTGGTGGAGCATCACCACGGAGTGATGAGCTGGTGCTGGACTTCTTATTTATCAATTGGCACCTAAAGCAGGTCTCCTGAAAACAGCCCATGGCCCTTTTGCAAATTGTATGTATTCCCTGGCCTCTGGCTGTTTCAAATGGATGGGCCAGCCATTCTGCAAAAGTCTGCATGGAGACTGGAGAGCCACTAACCATGGTGACACAGCAGTGACCACAGCTCTGCTTGCATCAGCACATCTCCTCCCACCAGCTGAGTTTGTGCACTTAGTCCCTCCCTCCTTCCTTCCTTTGTGAACATTTTTTTAGGAAGAGAGTGAGAGAATTTAACCCTGAAAAAAATGTGTATTCTCAAGAATACTTTTAAGCCGTGCTTCCTAGCAAGTGACCTGGAAGTATGAAGTATTGCTTCATTAGACTAATGATGATCTTAACAGTAATCCTCTAGTTCCGTGTAAACCTGACAGAGGAAAAACTTGCAAAAATGCCCACCTAAATGGCATGTATGTGCCTATATGTAAAGAGTGTCTGTTTAGAGAAGGTGGATATCACGTGGCCCATGAGAAAAAAACTTTTTATAAAGGCACTGGTTGCATAGCTGTTAACAAAGTGATGGAGGCCACTGATAATGAGAACTGATGAAGCTGATAGGTTTATCTAGGCCACATAATTATTTTTATTTATTTTTATTTTTTCTTCAAAGAAGTTAACAGGAATCTTTATTCATCTGGCATCTGCCTCCCCATAAGCCCTCTTGCAAGCTCCCCTCCCTCACAGTGTCCAGCCTTGTTTGTGCTGTTCCACTCCTTGATTTCTTCGGCACTTAAGAGCTGGTGTGGGGGTGTTGTTAAACCACATGTGAAAAGGAATCCAGTGAAATACTCTACAACCTAAAAAATGGAGCACAGCCAAAGTTAGATGGTTTTAACCTGAAAAAAAATGCTTTGAAGCACAGTTTGCAAGTTAAGGAGAGGGCCAATCCCAACCCAATATACGCTGCAAGGCTTTGACTTTTTGCATGCTACCTATAGGCAATCTACATGGGATTCAACTGACTTCTTAGGCAAAGTTAGGCTTTGTTCATGCCTTTCCACAGACATACAATAGCTAGATCTGTTCCTGTGACTTATTCTACCCTACGTGGAACCTGCAAAGATTTTAGAAACCCCAAGCTGGGCTTCCCTTTGTCATTTACAGAGCAGAGGGCTGTCTGTGCTGCCTTGTCTAGCAGTTGCTGAATTTGAGCACAACGGCAGCCTTCAAGCTTCAACCTATGGTAGTGTCGCACTGCTCCTCAAGTCTGCTCAGGTGATGGAAAGCTGGTGGAAAACCAGCTAATTGGGGAAACTGGCATGGAAATTAAGCTTGGCACACAGCAAGGCTCAAATGCCACAGGACATGCTGGTAAATCAATCAGCAAGAAGGAGGTTGAGCTGGATTGCTGCTGTGTTCAGATGACCATTCAGTGGGGTACCAACCTTTTGGGTGGTAGCCAGCTGGTTCCTTGCACAACCACCTGCAGTGCTGCCGCATAACAACTAACCCTTTTGTAGCATTCTCCTAACCCAGAATTTATTGTACTGGAGATGGAAGAGAATCAATACTGCTGGGGTTGGGCATGGGTGGACCTGAAGGTAGCCAAAAGCCTGCTACATTCTGAGCAGCATCCAATCTTTGGAATGATGGATCTCTTGGGCATTAAAGCACGTTGCTGTAGAGAGTGTGCTCTTGTAGTCTACATCCATAGTGTCCATATTAAGATGCAAATAAAAGGAGAAAAATGTGTTTATGTCTGAATAGACAGGACAAGAAAAATGTAGCAATATGCAATAGCTTGTCTGAAGATACTGACTGGCACTAACAGCAGGCACAGAATGGGCTTCTGAGCTAATGAAAATTATAGAAATATTTCAGTTATAAGAGAAATCTGGAGGTAATTTTTTCTAACATCCTGGTCCAAGCATGAGGTTCAAAGTTAGTGTCAGCAGACATAAATAATATCCCCCATTTATATGACAGTGTTTCATTTCTTAGGAGTTGAGGATTTTACAATGCATGGGCATAAATGACTACGTCCACTACCAAAAATCCCTGGGGGTGAAATCCCTGGTACTGTTGGGGTGATATGCCATAACTTCTCAGCAGCATGTAGAGAAACTTCCCACAGGTTTAACAGGTGCTAAAAAAGTACGTAACTTCTCTTCTTCCTAAACCGTTCATCTCCCTCCAGTGCGGGCCATCTCACTGTTCATTATATCTAACTTGCATCATGAGGCTATCTTTATCCCTGAAAATAGAAGGTGGTTAACATTCTGAAAAAGGGCAATTTTCTAAGAAAATTTCTAGGAAAAACTGCTTGTTTGCTCTAACTCCAGACCCTGCTTTCTTTTACGGAACAGAAGAGAAATGGGGTGGGAAAAAAATATCTACAAAGTCTTCAAATGTAAGCCATTACGCATGGTCTTAGTACGTCTCAGCTATGGAAGAACATCAAAGGTCTCACTCTTCCCTTTAACAGGGCAATCAAAAGCAGTTAAACAGCGTGCTAATTATCTTCCCGGACCCATTTTTTTCACTGATTGTAATGCATTAGCTAATTACAGGGTTCGTTTGTGAATTCTCACTTGGCATACAGCCTGTCATTTCAGTGACCGTACTCAGTAGCTTTGGCTGGCAGCAAAAATAGAAAATGCCCTTCTCCAGTGTGAAAAACTCAGCTCACTCTTGTCAGTGGGAGAGTGGCCTGGGCTGCCCAAGCACTGGCCTGCTTCAAGAGGAAGTTATGTGGGATGCATGGATTTGGCCAAGCCATAATGTGAACAAGCCAGGGAGGGTGACGGCTGGCAAAAAAGCCCCAGAGGAGTTTGAAAACCCTCAGGGTTCAAAAGGAGCAAAGCTATGTTGAGGCATGTGCTCAATAGCTTATCTGAGCACCTTCTGCTCAGAAAAGGAAATCTGCTTCTTGGTTAATTCCTTAGTAAAGACAAAGTCTGGGCAGTGATAGGAATGCTGCAAAAGCCAATGTTGAAATTGGATGTAGTCACGTTTTCCTTTCCTCCAAAGAGAAATACCAGACAATTTCTTTTGAGTCACTGGGCAACCAACCAAAATGGCCAAATGAACATTTTCTAGGTATCATTATTGATAACACATGACTGGCACTCCAGCAAGTCCACACTCTCCTGGGCTGGGAGGCAGGACCCCCCACCGTGGATGCAGAGCGCTGGGTGCCCCCCAGCACTGCCCGCAGTCGAATGCCGAGACTGTGAAAACGGGGAAGGCCAGTCCCGTCTTGCTAGCTGGCACAGGGACCACGGCGGAGATATGAGTAACTTCGCCTTCCAAGTACAAACTGATTGCTGGCAGTACACCGTGAACATGTCAGACTTGGGGGAATATATTAAGAAAAGGCCCATCAGTGGTTTTCTTTCTTTAAATGGTAGCCACTGAAAAGTTATGCAAACACTTCAGCTGTGGTATATATAATCTGACGTCTGGCAGGGCTCCTCTGTTGATCCAAGGAGTGAAGTATGCAGGGGATGGCTAGCAGTTGTTTCAGTGCTTATTCAAAATGATAAACTATATTAGCTATGTTTTCTCCCCGTGCTTCTGCTCTAACTTGGTCACTCCCAGTAAATAAACCCAATTCCCTGGTTTTCTAACAATGAAACTCTCTCTTAGTGGCCACAGGCTAGGGCAGAGGGAGCTGCAAAAAGAAGCCAGCAAGGGAGCATGAGCCTGTGGCTGCATGTGAAAAAGAGCCCAAACCAGAGCCAGCTATCTGAAACATGCACCCAGGCAAACATGGTTGGTTTTAATAAAACAGCTCCCTGATCCAAACCACTTGAGTCAAGCAACTGGCCAAAGAGGTGCTGCTAAATCAAAATCATTCCTGTTTCTTCCCATTTCTCAACAAAATGGAGATGGTTGAAATCAGAGCCTGTTCGTGGAGCCTGCCCCTGTCACCACAAGCCTTGGGGTCCCAGTCTGACCTGCTCTAGGGGTTGATTTGGCAGCCTCCTTCCTCACCCTCTCCTCTTCCACTGGCTTTCGCCTCACAGCCACCAACATCTGCCTCTCTACCCAGCCTCAGTAAAAAACTGTGGGGGAAAAACTTACAGGTCGTGTCTCAAGAAGTTACTCAGATTTCACTCACTGCCTGACGAGGTATAAAGGACAAACACAGAAACCACACTTCCCACAGAAGTCCCTGTAGCACCTGATACAACACTCGGTCTGTGCAGCTCCTGAGGAAATGAAACCATGCTGACTGTGTGTATTCTTTCCCTTTGAGGGAAAAATAAAAGGCCTGATTAAAATAAAATATTAGTTTAAGCTTTTCAATATGTTTTATTTCTTCCTGTATTTCTATTCTGTGTGAATACTCACCTACTAGTTTATTTTAAAGAGTTTAAATTTTTCTAAATGAAATGAATTCTATGTACAAGAAACAGTCACGTGGCATCAGAAGTCTTACAGACCTTCTCTAAAATAAAATGGGAGAATGCACTCAAAAATGGATGTTGAGATACTCAGTAAACAAGATAAATATGAATTTGTTAGTCATGTATCATTTTTACAGGAATCTGCTCTGAGAAGATAGGTCTTTATTTGAAATATGAAGGAATTTGAACAGAATAGCTGTTTAGTCTGAGAAGGAAAATCAGTAACTGAAGAAATATGTGAAGACAACACCACAATATACTTTGATACCACCAGAATACAGCTACATGAATTGGAAGCCATGGAGTATTGTCATTTTCCGGTCAAAGCTGCACTTTTCTATTTCCTGTGATCTTCTGTTAGTTGAATTCCTGCTTGCCCGCACACCCGCTATTCAGGGCAAATGAAACTGTTGTGGTTTGATGATGGGCATCTCTTTGAGCTACGTATGTTTCTTGTAGGTTTTGCATGTTTCAGAGTTAGTCATAATAATTATTCCCATTAATTACACACTGTTGTCATTCTGGATCCATGAGCAGGCTGAATTGTCTGCCAATCCTCACCCAGACATGAGGAACCGGCACTAAAATCCAAATTACCATTTTTCTGTTGAAATTGGACCATTTGGTCAAGAGGGCAAAACAGATCTCCTTTGAGATTTCACCTTGGCTTTGGCTTTCTTAAGAAGCCCGTTGACCCTATTCTTGTTCTAAAAGCCCATGGCAGCTCCCTTTTGTCCTGCCTGATGTTAGCACCCCCTACAGTCAATACAAGAGCCTTCTTTTCCCTCAACCAGGCCTATTTGTGCTCCACTGTTTCGTGAAAATATAATTTTGTGGTTTCTCCCCAAAGCCTCTTTGAGATGATAGGGCTGATGCATGAGATGGAAACCTTAGGTCCCACATAATGCACCAGTTGGTGTTGTGTCCCCTCTTCTGATTTTTCTTTCTCATCGTAGAAACAGACTCACACCCACACACATACACACAGACAGAAACTTCATGTCCTGTCACTAGGCTTTGATATATTGAGGAATATAAAATATATGGTGCCCTTGTGGTTGAAGGAACCTATGGAAATAAATCCAACCCAACCAGTGCATGGTGACTTTGTATGAAATATTACCCAAACTAATCCTGATGCTACATAGCATCTGCTGAATCAAAGAGAAATGAAGGAAGGAAGCCATCATTTAAAACACTTAAAGGAATAAAAGATCAGGATCAGATTCTTTTGAGAATGAATTAGGCTTCATGTTCCTTGCATGTTCTTCACTCAAATACAGCAGCTATAACCAAGACGTCTGATCACGGGCTGCAGCACTGGTGATATTTGCTCCACAAAGGAAAAGCCATGCATAATTCCATTAGCTTTGCTGGGGAAAAATTACTTTCTCAGTGTTCACTGACAATGAATTACTGGTTGATAAACTGCCATGATGAAATTCAATGTTAAAAAGAGCCTTTTGCAATATGCATGCAGGGAGAAACAACCCTAGCCTTACATACATATGGATACACTCTACATGAGCAAACGTCTCTGAAGAAGAAATCCAGGAAGACTGGAATCACAGAAGACAATTCTTCACTAGCATCAGCTCCATACTAAGAAAGTTGGATGTGAGGTTCTGTTAAAATGAGTGACAAGTAAAACAGAAAGCATCACATGCCGCCATAGAAAACAGAAACATACTTATTCCAGGAATACCGTGTCCAGTACCCACTACCCCTGCTCAGAAAGGAAAAGGTTAAAAAAAAGTGTGATAAGGAAGATTTAGGAATATGAAGCAGCTTCTGTGTAGAGAGAGTGATCAATGATAGGACTCCCTGGCTTGGAAAGCAGGCAACAGAAAGGTGATGTGCTGGGCTACAAAATCCCCAGCCTGCATGAACTGTTGTCTGGCCCCAGCGGGGATGTCTGCATGCGGGTGGTTTGTGTGCTGCACAGGATGATGTGGAAAACTGGCCGGGCAGCATGCAAGGTTGCTGTCATGCCCAGGCAAGACAGAGCCAAATAGGGATTAATTCAAGCCCTCTCTCCTGAAGTGTTTGCTGCGAGGAGTGAGGCTCAGAGAGGAGGGAGAGTGTGAAAATGCACCACCTGGTCTGGCCGAGGGCTGGCAGGTGACTCCTGGAAGGGGAGCGCACCCCAGTTCCCTTCTGCACTGCACCAGCAATGGCACCGGGCCTCACTGGTGGTGAGCAGCGCTTTGCAGGGCGGGCGACCTCTCGGTCTGTGCTGGCTTGTGGCTGGGGTGGGAGAGAAAGACCAGACCCCTTCCTAGCCCACCTCCACAGGGGGCCAAAGAGCGGCTTGGTGGAGACGGTCTGCCCTCCGTGTGCTCTGATGTCTGCGATGCCCCGCCGGTGCCCAAGCTCTCCCCTCCTCTCCCACGCCGCACAGCAAGGACAGGTCAGCATCCTGACAGGGTTTGGAGGCTTATCAGAAATGCATCAGAAGAAATACAGCCTCTAGAAGGTGGTCTGGAGCTCCCACAAGAAAAGATTTATTGCGCTTCTTTCTTCCAGCTAGGCTGGAGTTGCTGTACGAACATTTTCTTTCTCTCTCTCCCTTTTGACATCTGACAATTTGACTTCTGCCTGGAGCCTGGGAGCCTAGAGGTTGGTAAAAAGTAATCAAGAAGTAATTACCCTTTCAGAAATAATTCAGTTCAGGTTTGGATACAATTTTAGACCGAGCCCTGAGGGTAACGGAGAATTTTTATTGTGTTGGAGTATTCTGGCTCTGCCTTCAGCAGCGTACGCGAGGCTGTGTTTCAGCTTGCTCATTAGGGCAGAAATACCCTGGCTCTCAGGAGTGCATGGAAACCCGTGTTTGTAACAAAGTTACGCTAAAAATCAGTGTTCATTACCATCTTCTCTGCAGCGCTGCTGTCTTTAAAGAGCACAATTTGAGTTTCCAAGCCCTTGCTACTTTCCATGAACCCTTCATTTTTAGTGAAAGCATTTCCCTCTTTCATCCTCATGTTTCATCAAAAAGCTATTTTCTGTTGCAGAAATGGAGAACTGGGGTCAACGGTGGTGCTCACACAGTCAAAATAGGGCCCGTCTATTGCACCACCACACTCTATTACCAACCAGGGTACTTCTGTGGGACCGTGCGTGGGAAAAGGGGACCTCTGACGTCCTGTCCCAATGCTGTCATGTCCCGGCTGCTTGCCCTGCAAGGAGGAGGAGGGACTGTCTCCAGTAGGCAGCGCCCGGCTGCTCGGCCGCTGGCAGTGGTGCCACGTGCTGGTCTGCACCATGTCCCTTCCCTCGGGCAGCAGCAGCTGCCAGCAGCAGACCTAATTGTAAAAGAACCTTTGGAGGCTGAGCCTGTTCTGTAACAACTCTCTCTCTAGTCCAGGTAAAATATCTGTGTCGCCCTGCACGGACCTCCCAGCTCTCCCCATCCATGGTGAAGGTCTCTGCTGCCCCAGGGATGCTCCTGGTGGCCCACACTGTGTAGGGGCTGTGGGGATGGGTCTCAGGGAAGGACTGCGCCTCGTGGCTCCTGTGCAGTGTGCTGGTGTCCCTGCCAGCTCCCAGGGCCAGTATGGGCTGGCAGGAGGCTGGGCTGGGCATGGAGCTGCAGAGAAACATAGTTCAGACAGTAGCTGAATTATAATGTAGTCCCTAGCTTGTCCCAGGGAGTAAATTGTCATTCACTCTGGGCTAGAGGGTAAATCCACAGCCTAGTCCTCAGTGAGCCCAGAGAAGGGAGATAAAGCAAACCAGATGTGTGATTCCCTGAGTCTCTGGTGTAAACCTCACACACAGAGAGGTTGCTCCTGGAGGCAGCTATTACAGTTACACCACTATTGAGAACAACTGTGTTTTCATCTTAATATAGCCTAAATTCTGTTGCAGCACACAAAACACCACTTAACGCAACATGCCAAAGCAGGAGTCGTGCGGCAGCTGCACGGGTGCGGTGGATGGGGACAGAGCAGGGAGGAATGGTTTGGCTGTGCAAGCTGGCCATAGTGCTCTGCAGACCTCACCATCATGCCCTGAGCATGGGTCTGTAAACCATGCCGTGGGCCAGTGTACTTCTTTTCCAGCCGCTCTGCCAGCTGTCCTCTCGGGACGTGGTCCTAACCCGAGCGTGTGCCGTGCTGCAGCAGGACAGCTACTGGCAGGAGTGATTGCTTCATGGAGACGTCAACTGCCAAGCTAACAGCATCTTGCTCACCAGGTACTTTGAAGTGGATGTGCTGTTTTTCCACAGCCTCTTTCTACTTCTCAGTTAGGTTGTAAACTTGGCAGTCAGTCCTTCAGCCTGGACCTGCTCCACTCCCAGCAGGATGCTGGTCTAGGACTGGTACATGTGCTTTGGGGGACCGGGCGGTGTTTTCTCAGATAGCCTCCCTGCAAGTCCTACAGCCACCCATTTGTGAACGAGCCCAAGCACCACTCTTTCCTCCACTTTATGGATCCGGAGCAGAGGAATCTGGTTGCAAACCAGCAGAGCAAGCAAGAATATGGTTGAGTTTAAGCATGTGACAAGCACCAGTGGAGCTGACAAGGGGAGTGCTCTCCCTTTCTCCCTCTTGGAGAGCTAGACGGGGCTTCATACCCTTGCATCAGCCCTGGTCCTTGGCACGGAGTTTCAGAAAGACTCCGGAGCCAGCCCATTCAGCTGGGCACTTGCAGACCACATGTACAAGCTGGGCCAGAGCACTGCACCTAAGGCCAACCAAAGGCTACCAAAAGGGGCATTGCTCCCTTACTGCCGGTGGCATGTTCCCACCCACCTCAGTGTGAAAGTGGGAACATCACAGGCCCCAGGATGTACATGATAAACATCTCCATACTCCTCTGCCTTTCCACTTCACTCTCCCCCACTCTCCTTTTATTTTACACAGCTTTGTTTGTGCCCCAGGTCTGGGCTGGGCTCTCAGCCCTCAGCCAAATCTGAACGAACAGCACCAAAATCAGTGCCACTGCCCTGGCTTTACACCAGTGAAAAAGCAAAGGTCCCTTTTCCTGGAGCTTGCATGGCTGTCCGTCCTCTCCCTGCTGCTGCCGGCCGTGTGAGTTTGCGGGGCACAGCCCTCAGGGCCAGCTCGCTGCATGTGTGCAGCCTGCACTGCAGACCCTCCTCGGGGCCCCGTGCTGCGGAACGGACCTGAGACTTCCTGACTCCTCGGCGTAGCTGAGGCGTTTTTTCTGCTAGCCTTGTCTGGCCCGCAGGGTTCAGCTGGAGGCAACAATCCTACAGATTTTGCCTTCCCATTGTTTGCATGCAGCCGGCTCATAGTGCTATGCAATCTAGCATGCAATCATTTTAATGGCTAAAACCAGGTTGTTTGACACGCCAAGGAGCTTCAAGGCAAAAAACCTGGCATGTTCCAATGCGTCCCTGTGAGCTGACGTGTCATAGCTTTCCTCCCCGTGTTTCACCGGGCCCCACTAGCAGCCAGTAGTGGGGACTTAGATCCCGCAGCTGCCTACCTACATATGGACCCTCAGGGGTCCATACTGGGACCAGTACTGTTTAATAGTGACATAGACAGTGGGATCGAGTGCACCCTCAGCAAGTTTGCAGATAACACCAAGCTGAATGGTGTGGTTGACACACCTGAGGGATGGGATGCCATCCAGAGGGACCTGGACAAGCTCGAGAAGTGGGTCCATGTGAACCTCAGGAGGTTCAACAAGGCCAAGTGCAAGGTCCTGCACCTGGGTTGCGGCAACCCCCAGTATCAATACAGGCTGGGCGATGACGGGATTGAGAGCAGCACTGCAGAGAAGGACTTGGGGGTACTGGTGGATGAAAAGCTGGACATGAGCCAGCAATGTGCGCTCGCAGCCCAGAAAGCCAACCATGTCCTGGGCTGTATCAAAAGAAGCGGGGCCAGCAGGTCAAGGGAGGTGATTCTGCCCCTCTACTCCTCTCTGGTGAGACCCCACCTGGAGTCCTGCATCCAGCTCTGGAGCCCTCAGCACAGGAAAGACATGGACCTGTTGGAGCGGGTCCAGAGGAGGGCCACAAAAATGATCAGAGGGATGGAACACCTCTCCTATGAGGACAGGCTGAGAGAGTTGGGGTTGTTCAGCCTGGAGAAGACAAGGCTCCGGGGAGACCTTATTGCAGCATTTCAATACTTAAAGGGGGCTTATAACAAAGACTGGGACAAACTTTTTAGTAGGGCCTGTAGCAATAGGACAAGGGGTAATGGTTTTAAACTGCAAGAGGGTAGATTCAGACTAGATATAAGGAAGAAATTTTTTACAATGAGGGTGGTGAAACACTGGAACAGGTTTCCCAGAGAGGTGGTAGATGCCCCATCCCTGGAAACATCCAAGGCCAGGTTGGACGGGGCTCTGAGCAACCTGGTCTAGTTGCAGATGTCCCTGCTCATTGCAGGGGGGTTGGACTAGGTGACCTTTAATGGTCCCTTCCAACCCAAACTATTCTACAATTCTATGATTCTATATCCAGTTAGACAGCTTGCAGTCTTTCTTCGGGCCAGACCCACACTAATGGCAAAAGATTAAATCCTGAGGGTTGTTCCTGGAGATTTTAATTTTACTTCCCGCATTCCTTTTTGGACAAAGATCTATTATATCAAAAGAGATTTTTGCAAACTGCAGCTATAGTTAACAGGAGTTCACCTGACTAAAGACCTTTGCTTTTAAGACAAGCCAAATATAATTAAATATGCTTTGTATTGAGTATAAACTCTTCATCACATTGGGAATTTTCCAGCTCTGCTAGTAATGGGATCCACAAAAGAGCAAAGATAGGCAGATTGACAATTTTTGAAAAATATGATGTAATTCACTAGACACCCCCCCAATTATTTCAAGATACCATCTTGGGCCTGGTTGAAGTATCAACTAAACAGAGAAATACACCATGGCTTACTTCTTTGATTTGCATTTAACTAACTCAGTGGTACTATAAATCATTCACCATGCAGTTCCAAAGTGCAATTATCAAAACTCATGTTTGCATTTCATGCGCTTGCAGTTATTGCAACATATATGCCACTATTGTATGGTGCAACTCCACAATGACTCCACTTGGCAGCAAGCATCCTCACGCATTTGCAGAGCCCCTTGTGCTGTGATTGTTCACAACATTTTTATTTCACAGGCTCAGAAATGGAGTTCTGAGGTTTTTTGGGTTTTTTTGAGGTGGACAAAAACTTCAATTTTAACAGGGAATGAAGCAGCCATATGGAGGTTTTGCTTCCAGGCTGTGTTTGCAGGCTACCACCACTGTACTTATGGTGTGGACTTACAGTAAATTAATTCATCATTATACTATACTCTCCTTGGAGATGACATCTTGCTTCCCTCATTCCTTTGGCTTCCTGGAGTAATTCTGACCCCTGCACCTACTTCCTTACCTGTTAATAGTTGGTCTGCATTAACTACAGCCCATGAATTATTTTTGCATATCTCCAAAGTTTCATGTATTTCAGCATGATAGATTAGCTACCTGAGGCTTCTTATCATAAGCATGTGGTTTGGATTTGCTATCTATCACTTATCCTTCTCTCTTGAATATCTTCACTAGATGAGATGAATAAAAAGGCCAGGTAACTGACGAGCAGAACAAAAATCATCTGTAGGGGACAGAAAAGATGAACAATTCTTGATGAATATTATCAAAATAATCAACTAAAGAAGATATTTCACAGTAGCCAGTTTGGACAACCCATGAATCAATTAGTTTTAACCTGAAAAATCTGTAAGAAGTATAGTCAGCTTTGACACCTATGACCTCTGTGGCTTTAGCCAGTGCTGGCTTCTTATGGCTCTTTGGTAGCACATTGTTGTACAGATATTTTACCAGAGATGATGTTTAGTCAGCCACCTGTACTCTTTTAAGAGAATGATTTTCAGTAGACATGCTTAAATAATGTTAGCATCTATCGTAAAATGAGGCAGCATGTAGAGAGAGATTAGGAGGACTGGAGAAAGAAACAGAATCATACTTTGTAAAAAGTCAATTCTGCACGTGCTTAAATCCCTACCTTTTAAAGACCCCATGTGCTAAAAGCTAAAGGCTTGTTTCCATTACTTGTGAATATGAGCAAAATAGTGAGTTCAGTAGAACAATTTATTTTGGACTTTAGCCCCCCCTTCTCATTTCCTCATCTCCAAAGGTGAATAAAAAACTGTAAATATTGTCTGGCTGGGTAATATGCTGTTATGGATTAGAAATTAGCCAAAGGTATGGCTAGATGATTGTAAGTGGTCAAATTGCTGCTTGCCAGGTTTTAGCCCACCCTAGTTGTGAAGCTAAAATTGTTATTTAAACCCTGAAAGTGGCTGAAGCTCCAGGGTTTTATCCCGTATGAGAAGTGGAAAGGCAGTGTTTTGGAAGTGTCCCTGTCCCCCAGGGGGGACGGCTATGTGGCCAGGGAGCCAGGGGGCAATGCAGCAGGGCAATAAAGTCCAGATAAACCTTTCCTAAGCATTTCCATATTATGGTAGCTGAACTGTTCATGGAAAATTTTTGGGTGGCGATCTTCCTTTTTAGTATTCATACTATTGTCCAGCAGTGAATGATGGCTGATTGCCACTTCCACATTCATTACAGCTTCCACTTTTACCAATCACTACTTCTGATTCATTGCTTAAGTTCGTGTGTCAAGCCCGTGCAGAACCTATCAGTTCACACATAGCAAAGGCATCAGCTGATAGCAGCTGGAAGTAGGTATGTGAAAGCACAGTTTACTGAAGTGTCTTATAGCTTGCAAGTTTGCTAAATGAACATGCAAGCTCTTATTTTGCAATAAGCTCTGTGTGGGTGTATCCATGTGCTGCCTTGCTTCAGCAGGAGTCTTCGCTTAGATCTATTTTGGAGGATTTCTTTTCAGAAATGCTGGGCTTATAATTTGCACACGGTTCAAATCTTCCTGCAAAACTTCTCCTGTTCCCTTCCTTTTACCACAGCCATTTGCCCAGTTCCTGACTAAAGTGCACTAAACTCCTCATCAGGATGAACCATGCAAGAGGGAAGGATTTTTAACCTATTTCATTTTGAACATAGCCAACAAAATCTGTGGATTAAATCTAAATGAATCAATTTCTTCTCTGTGTGACATCATATATAAACTGTTCTTCCAGATGCACAGTGACAAACATTTGGCGACATGATGTGCCTGAAAAAGACTTGGTGCAATTTTGCAAATGCATTCAATGGAAACCTTTTTTCAACCTGCTTTAGCAGCAAACAAAAACAGAATGAAAGCCTCTAGGTTTCGGCCAATATTGCCCTATGGAATCTTCCTTTAGGCCATTAAGTGTTTGGTTATGGCAGATAGGTACAGCTTGAAAGTATTCCTCATCTTAAAGCCATTCTGTGTTACCTTTTCTGCACGTTGCCATTGCCTGCAAAGCCTAAAGAGCCATAATTTTCTTGAACTGCAGCTTGCCGCCTAAGGTCTGGTATTTCTCTCTTTCCCTGTTTCCCTCATTTTGGCTCCTTCTTTGATGGTTTCACTTTAGTCAGATTAGCAAAAAAGATAAAGCTGCATTTCTACTAATAAGCCTCCTGGAGTCCCGGCCAATTGGCTGAAGGGCTGAGGATGTTGAAAATACATATCCAATTATGATCTGGCTGCAGTCCCCGTTTGGCTAATGTATCAAATGTCAGTTCCAACTGAAAAAAGCACACCCTGTCACTAATGTTGTTTTATACATAGCACAAAGTGTACTCTTGAGAAACAGCCTCATCTTCTGATACACTGCAAAGCTTTGTCAAAAAGTAGGGAAGGATAATCTATCCAAAATGCAAACCTGGACATACAGGAAAATATTTATGCAAGGTTCTCCACCAAACTAGATAATATACAGACGAGCATATTAAAAGCTACGATTACTTCCATGCCAGGGATTTTTCAAGATATGCAGCAACATGTGCCCACATATCACAGATTAGCATCAAAATCAACATCGAGAACTGTTTTCTAATTGCAGAAAAAACACTAACGGCATACACGTGTTTTATGCACCAGGGAACAAGGCAAGAGTTCAAGAATATAAAACTATGGACTGGGGGAACTGTGGTTAAGGTAAGGAAGCTGTCCAGGGAGTATGTATTATTTTATTCCTCTACTCCCAAGCCTTTCTGTTCCAAGCTGGCCTGCTGCACTGAATGCTGAAGAATTAAAGTCTTGTTCTCTCCCTTAAGTTGCCATGACTGTTTGTGTTTCTGTTGCCTTTCCCCCTTTCTACTGAAAGACTTCTATAGTGCACTGGATTTTTGAGTAAGAGAGAGTCAATATTATTGTTTAGTTTTCCAGGATGAAAGACTACTGGATAGAAAAGATCCTCCCCTCGATTTGTGGTTTGTGCTTAGTAAACGTTGGGGTTTTTTTTAAGCCTTGGAAAGGAGACTAGTGCTGTGGTTAAAAAAGGTTCTCTTTCCTTTGGTTGCTGGCAAAAAGATGATAAAACAACTATAAGCTGAGGCAGGAGAAACAAGAACATGTGAACGTGTTCCAATATTTCAGTCCCAAATCAGTCAGCTATAAATAAATGCATTAAGTCTTCAGAGAGCTGGGATCTGTAGTCATTTGTATATCTCATAAGCATAGTTTTCTTTTGCAAACACGAGATCTCATGTACTTTTCTGATTGTTATCCACTAATATTTGAGCACACAAAGTACTTGTGCTTCCCCTTTATTCCACAATACATTTATGAGAAATATAGCACATTAACAACAGAAGAGTGCCACCACCTAAAAAACCCACTTTCTGGCCCTAGTAATTCCTATGCATACATTCATCCAAAAGAAAAAAAGAACATTGACTCACACCAAGCAATGGCAATGTCTTCCTTACTCTTGAAAGGACGTTATTCACTTAAGCCCAAATGGTTTGTCACCTCCAAGTGGTATTTAGGACGCATGCCTAAAAATTGTTGTAGGCTTGCATCCTACATGGATTTCCATGCATGCAAAACCAGCTGTGGATAATATACAGCCCTTTGAAAGTCCTGGCTTTTGAAAATCAGTCCCTATCAAGCTGGACCGCTGGACAGCCCATGGGATGTGAGAGGCAGCAGCGGTGGTGCATGCTGCTAAGAGGAGAGTGACCTGGGGGTAAGAAGCAGGCTGCAGGCTCACATCCAGAGAGACGCTGGAGGAGAGCAGGTTCTGGGTTAGTTTTTCTCTCGTGCTGTCTCCCAGGTGTGCACTTGCACCACTGCTGGGTCCTGGGGGCTTGTCCTCTTTCTTTTTGGTACCCAGCAGATAACCTCCAGAACACACGAAGGGCAACCCCAGAACCTGCCACTGCCCCATCCCTCTGCGCAGCCTTACAGGGGAGGAGAAGTGGCTGGAGGGTCTCTCGGATTTGCTTCTATCGACTCTTCCCTGACTTCTGCTACGTCTTTTTAGAGCCATTGGCAATTACTTTAGTACCGGGGTTAGGCCTGTCAAGGGCAGAGTTTTGTCACTCTAAAAGGGTTGAGGAGAGCTTAGCTAGCTACTTATGGTTTCAATTTGTCTTTCTAAAACTAGGCCACTAGGGCCTGGCAAATGGCCTGGAAAAGTCTATATAGACCTCGTGCTGTCAGCTCAGTTTTACAGATCTCATTTCTGTCTGGCAGGTTTCAGGCTGCCCAGGGAGAAATTTGGCCAGTGGCTTGTTAGTGCAGAGGACATTTTCCAAGTGGGAAGGAAGCCAAGTTATCGTGAACTTTACTGATGGAGGATGGAGCACACTGGCTGTGGGTTGGAGATGTTTTTCCAAAAGTGAAACCAAAATCCTGAGCACACAAAAGGGAAAATGTTGCGACAGACAGCATGTGACCTAGACACGAACGCTTGGTCAGGCCACCAGTTTGTTGGTGGCACTTTGTGCCAGTATGAGGGCAGCTCATGCATCTGTTTTTGCTTCTGTTTCTCATTGAGTTGGCTAGGTAGGGTCTCTGCAAGCCCCTGGTAGTGGGAGGGGGCTCGGGTAGCTGCTCATCGTTTCGGAAGCTGGTGGCTGACCCTGCTGGGGTGGGAGGAGAACCAGTGGCAAGGGGCCAGGGCTGGCAGTGGCTGGGTAAGGGTCTGACTCAGAGACCTCCAAAGCCGGGTCTCAAGTGAGCAGCAGCCTGCCCCGCAGGTTCGGAGCAGCTCCAACAGCAGCCATGCTCCACTCTCCATGCCTGAAAGAGCAGGCAGTGCCACCTTACCTCCTTTCTCCTTTTTGTAGGCAGGTAATTTCACTTCCTTGTGGCAATAACACGCTATACTTCCTTAATTTTCCAGTGTACTGCTATAAATTTACAATGAATGTAGTTGTGGTGGGTTGACCCTGGCTGGAGGCCAGGTGCTCACCAAAGCCACTCTATCACTCCCCTCCTCAGCTGGATGGGGCAGAGAAAATATAACAAAAGGCTAGTGGGTCAAGATAAAGACGGGGACATCACTCAGCAGTTACTGTCATGGGCAAAACAGACTCCACTTGGAGAAATGGGTTTAATTTTATTACCAATCAAAATCAGAGTAGGATAATGAGAAATAAAACCTAAACCTTAAAACACCTTCCCCCATCCCTCCCTTCTTCCCAGGCCAAGCTTTACTCCCGAATTCTCCATCTCCTCCCCCCAGCAGCACAGGGTGAGGGGGAATGGGGGTTGTGGTCAGTTCATCACACGTTGTCTCTGCCGCTCCTTCCTCCTCAGAGGGAGGACTCCTCACACTCTTCCCCTGCTCCAGCATGGGGTCCCTCCCACGGGAGACTGTCCTCCACGAACTGCTCCAATGCGAGGCCTTTGCACAGACTGCAGTTCTTCAGGATCTGCTCCAGCACGAGTCCTTTCCACGGGGTGCAGTCCTTCAGGAACAGACTGCTCCAGCATGGGTCACAAGTCCTGCCGGCAAACCTGCTCCACCATGGGCTCCTCTCCATGGGGCCACAGGTCCTGCCAGAAGGCTGCTCCAGCGTGAGCTTCCCATGGGGTCACAGCCTCCTTCAGGCATCCACCTGCTCCAGCGTGGGTCCTCCATGGGCTGCAGGGGGCAGCCTACCTCACCATGGTCTTCGCCATGGGCTGCAGGGGAATCTCTGCTCTGGCACCTGGAGCACCTCCTCCCCCTGCTTCTTCATGGACCTTGGTGTCTGCAGAGTTGTTTCTCTCACATATTCTCACTCCTCTCTTTGGCTGCAGTTGCTGTTGCACAGTTTTCTTCCCCCTTCTTAAATACATTGTCACAGAGGTGCTACCACCATCATTGATGGACTCTGCCTTGGCCAGCAGTGTGTCCATCTTGGAGCCAGCTGGCATTGCCTCTATCGGACATAGGGGAAGCTTCTAGGAGCTTCTCACAGAAGCCACCCCTCTATCCCCCCCGCTACCAAAACCTTGCTATGCAAACCCAATACAGTATTATATTTTAATTCGACGATTAGATGAAAAATACATTGTGCACATTAGTCACTGCAGGAAAAACTGCTTGTGTCCTCTTCTGAGCACCATCACCTATTGTAATCTCCATGACCAGAGCTGTACACATCCATGCATTGTGTGAGAAATTCTGAGGTCTGAGCACCAAGGGGCAAGCAGTCACTGGAGGCGGTGTGTGTTACACACAAGCCTGCACACACAATAATTGAAATATCTGTAACAATAAAAAAGAATTCATCATCAAGCTAGAAGGACAACAAAACCCCCAAATTTTCTTAGTCTGGGATGACACAGATTTGGAGTTTGAATTAATTTACAACCCATCATTAAACTCTTGACAAATGTGCTCTAGGGTAGCCCAGAACAAGAATTTGAACTCCCACTACTAAAAAAAAAAAAAAAAGAAAAGAAGAAACAGTTGTACATTTTTCTCCTTTCTGGCTGCAAGTTAAATGTTGGGTACATTTCAGAGCCCCGGAGGTCTGTCTTATTTAACAAGCAAACAAACAAACTAAAATGCAGGTCTTTGGAAAGATGTGAACTTCCCCATTCAGCTCCTTAACTGCTCATTATTACTGGTATGCTGTTGTGAGAGCTATTAATGACCCGTTGAATTAAGTTACCTCATACTTCAAAGATAATATATTTAAAGACTTTTTGAAGAGATTCTGACATCTTTACTACTCTCAAAAGACCTTGAAAACCTGTGGGTGAAAGAACTACCTTTCATTTGTTGTATGAAATTCCTTTCAGGAGTTACAAAGAAAAAACCTGCTGCAATTCACTATTACCCTCACTCTCACTTGTGCTCTCTGAGAAATAATAAGATAGACTTCTGTGAAAGCAGTGAACAAAGGAGGAGAAACAGTCACCGCATTTGGATCATGTCCTGGGCCCTTATTCCTATGAATAACATTGTTGAGAATGTAATGGGAATGAGCCAAGAGGACTCAACAGGACCGAAAGGGGACGTTATAGAAAGGCCTCTGAGGCACTTGCACTGTATTTTAATGCTGAGATACAGAGAGTTCTGAAAATCTCCAATAGCCTTTGCTAGGAAATTATATATGTGATATAAGAATGATTATAGTTAGTTAAACAGTACTTCTGGAAAATTATTGGTTCCAGTTACATTCTCCAGGGCACTTTATAACTGGAGAAGGCTTATAACTTGAGAAGGAGTCCCAGCATCCCCTCCGAAGGTCAAATCTGCTCACTGAACCTCAGATAGGGCCATATTTACATATGTTTGTAAGGTATATAAAAGACTTTTCTTCATCCGCTTAGTCAGGCTAAGGACACAAAGGAAGATATCATGATGTTATGCTGATCAAGACAACAGCATGCCTGAAAATTAGCAGTGTCTGTGATTCTGTCTGGTGTTCTAGGGTGTATTTAAGCTCTGTGTACTATTTTCACATGCAATTTTACACATTTGAAGGCTATAATTAAATTTAAAAATAATGAAAAACTTATTTGAATTCAAATTAGATAGAAACCATGCCTTAGCCTTGAGCCTTTTCTTCCTGAATTTTTCTGCTTGTGGGTTTTTGTTGTTGTTGCTGTTTTAAAGAAAGAACAAAAGGACAGTGGAAAAACTCTACATCTGTGTTTTAATGGTAGCTTTTGGATTTCAAAAGGATTTGTATGGGACAATGGTGGTGTCCGAGATGTGATGTCAGAGGCAGAGGGAGAAAGTTTTTAACATTTTCCTGCTTTAAAGAATGTCTCTGTGGAGAAGTAGGACCCTCTAGTTGGGCAGGTGCCTAGGAGGTGGGAGAGAGTCTGACTCCTGACTCTGCCCCAGACTCCTCACTTGAGTTTGAGTGCGTCATTCGGAGCAGGAGCTCAGCACTTAGCTGAAGCCATCCTGCAGATAGGTATCTCAGCTACGCTAGTTATTTAGGTCTCCTGTATCATTCAGGCAGACAGACAGGCATCTCCAGAGTATGTATTTTAGGATAGTTGTCCAAGAAAGGAGGAATGAATCATGCTCTGGAGGTACCTGTCTTTCTTCATTGACTGTAGAGAGAGCCTAGATGACTAGCTCTGATTAGATGCCTGATTTTGGGGGCAGGTGAAGTGAGGTGAGCTTGATCCCACCATTAGCCTTTCTGCACCTCCATTCGTATGTCTGTGAAACAGGCCTGGACTCCTCCTGCAGGGACATGTCCAGGAGAAGCGCTGGAAACATCAGATGTGGCAGTCATGAGGGTCACATGAGACTCCGAGAGGGCTCTGGTGGGAGACATGTCTGGTACTTAGAATGGGAAACACCTTTTTAACAAGTGAAAATGTCCCAGGTGGGAGGAGCTTTCAAAGTGCAATGACTGTCTCTGGAGGAGGCGTCTATTGGAAATGCATCTCGCGCACACGGAAAGAAATGTCTCAACCTTTGCACACAGCATCCATATTTCTGTCTGGCAGGTGATTGCTGCATTAGAAACAGAAAATATCTGAAGTAGCTTAACAAATGGCCTTCTAAAGAGGAAAGAGACCACGTTCTGGAAATGGGAGAGGGGAGAAAAAACTAACTGCTCAAAAACATTCAGCCTGTAGTGGCCTGCAGGGAAAAGTTTAACAAGGGGTCTCACAACCAGGAGGAGAAGCAAAAGGAATGCTAGGGAGAAATGGTGATCACTAGTAAATAAGGAGGAAGTAAGGTGCTGCCCTATGCAAGTGATTGAGCATTTCAACAAATTGCTGTCCTTTGAAGAGCCATCGAGCCTTCTGCACAGCATGCCAGGCTCGCACTCTCCCACTCCCACGAGAGTGCTCATGGCTTACATAGTTTGAGGGCTGTGGTCAGCAGGAGATAACAGGGATAAAAGATGTTGAGACGTGGTCTTGTGCCTGGAGAAGACACATCTCTGTGTGAAAAGGTGCTGTGCTGCAAGGGATGTTTCTGTCGCAGTCACCCATGACAAGATATACTTGTCAAGTGACCCCATCCTCCTGCACACTGCTACCATGTTGGAGATGTGGTCACATGGATTTTCACACTTCCCATACAGGTCAGAAGATCTGAACTCATAGGACATCCCTGGTACTGCTGTGGACCTTGGACTCCCTTGTAATGAGAGCAACCAAAGTGTGGTAGGAGCCAACCCTCCTTTCTTGTAATTGGGAGATGGAAATTGCCCAGGTAGTAGAGCTGGCCAGGGAGTAATTTGGAAACAGGCTGCCAAGTCTTTTGATTCCCGGTCCATGTACTCATGCTGGAGAACAGAGCATTGCCTCTCCTTAATGTGGACTCATGTTTTCACTCCAAACTATGGATCCCAGTTCTGGTGTAAAGTGTTCTGAAATAAGAAAGATCTATAAAAGTGTCAGCGTGAATTAGTGCTTCTCTTGCTCAGGCTAAGACATCGATATTGAAGGGTGGTTTAATGGCTCACCAGTTCTGTGTATCCTTTTCCGCAGGTTAGCAGGAATCAGGTTAAAACCCTACAGTGGAAGTGCATAATTCACATTCGGTTCCAGTGCATGGTGCAAGACATGGTGCAAGGCCCACCCTAGCTGCAGCAGTTGTGTAGCAACAACTATGATATTTCTGTCTGCATTGCTTCTAAAAGACAATGAATCTGTACAGCTGGACTCCACTTGTAAAGTTTTACAAGGCATTGGGCACTTTTGTTGCAACAGATTCCATGCCAGCATGCAACTTGTTCATTTTATGTTCTGAACATAACATTGTCCACATGAGCTTCACAGTTGGCGGCCACCAGCAGCTGTTTTTCTTTATTCACCAGCTGGCATACTGAATGCACTCAGCTGTAATTCACTTCTTCATTCCCAGACATAAATACTGATACCACTTTAGAAGCTGAGTTTGCATTCAGAATGCTAATTTTTCCTAGATCTTGCAGGAGGAGGGGAAAGAAATACCATTTATTCCAGGACAGGTCCTATATGAAGCTGCCTTTTGCAAGAGAATGAGGGAAACAGTTTATATCTACTTTCATATAATGTATGTATGGCTGTGCTGTAAGGGCTTTGAAGTTATCTACAAACTTGTCAGTCCTGGGTGCAATTTAATCAAAAGCCTATAGTATGTGTTTATTTGGAAAAGTTCTGCCAGAATAATTGTTACTGTATCTGACAAATGATATCAACAGAGGTCAGCTTTTCGCATGCTCTTTCCTATCTTATTTGCCTTTTTCTTTTGCCTTCTTGTCTTACCCCACTGCTCCTCCTTTTTTCATTGACACGTTAATCTTACTGATGCCAGGGCTGACATATGATGCTTCTCAGCGTCACCATTGCTCATAAGTTTGCTTTTCTGCTACAGTGATTTTATGTTCTCCCAATATGTGTTAAACTCATGCTCTTGGCATATCAGTGCCAGCAGGAGTCTGAAAGAACAATGTTTCAAAAAAGACATTTCAAGCCACTAAGTGACCTAGATACCTGGAGTTTTAGGCAACTCCTGCAGGTCAAAGATGAATGTTGTGTGTTGCAAAGATGAACGTTGCATTTAGAGTCTTTACAATGCAAAAGGTTTCTACTTGCCTGATTGCAGGTTTCTGGCTTTGCATTGCAAGCCTGTAGAGTTGACATATGTGCACACTTTGCTTAGAGCTGCCCTGTATTCATGCCAAAGTTGGAGCTTAGGTCCTGTGACTTGGCAGACAGAAGTGGCATGTGCTTTTCCAGAGAAGGGGGAGAGGATCTTACCCCTCACCCAAAACCAGGCTCCAGGCAAAGAGTAGCCCAAACTCCACATAGAAATAAGAAGGGGAACAACCAAGGTGGCAAAGATGAAGTCATGTGCATTCTTGGTATGGTTGGCTCATGCTAGACTTCATGTTTATCTCTTTTTAGAGTGTTACTTATCTGCATCCCTGGTTTTTGTTCGCTGAATTTTCATTAAACACAGTTCTCACAATACAACTTTTAGTTCCAAGATGGATAAATAAGCTCCAAGAAAGAGAACAGTCATATTCAAATACTTCAAATAAGCTCTATGCAAAATTTTGTGTTTCAAACATGAAAAGGCTAAATAAGAGACCTGTTGAACTATAGCGTAGGCATTGCTGAGGACAAAGATGCTATTTATTGGGAAGGCACTAGGATTCCATTAAAATTACTGATTTTTCCTTGTGAATCTGAAAACAGTGCAACATGCAAATGATAATATTAAGCAACTTCATGCCAGCAGGGATTTCTGAAAAAGTGTCTATTGTGTATAAGTCCTTGCCCAAAGATAATTTAGGCCTGTCTGATAGCATGAGAGAATTTAGATATCAGGAAATAAATTAATTTCCTCTTGTAATACCAGGAAGAATTAAAAGAATTACAGCAGGCACTATATGTTCCAGGACATTGTCTGTCTGTGTTAGAAAGATGCTGACTCAAAGAAGGACAACATTATTTTCTTTCCTTTTTTTTTAACTCCAGTGTCTCCAGATGGATCAGGTTATTTCACATACAGCTTCTTTCTCAGACGAACTAGTTCCTAATGAACTGAGGTGAACTGATCCTGCTCACAGTCTGAAGTAAGATTAGCCAATCCAGATCACAGGGAAGTGCCATATGATTTCCATTATGTGTCTTGTCTCATATTCTGCACCTTGGTGAACTGTGTTCAAACCTGAAAGATGAAGTGAGTTGTAGCCTGCAGCTGCTAATGAGTAGCCGGAGCAAGCAAAGCACATCTGTGAGATTTCCAGCTGTGGAGGCTTTGCAGGAACAAATGGAGATTCCTTTTCACTAGTGGTCCTGGAGAGGATTCAGGCTCAAACCAGGGAGCAGGTGGAGTTTCCCTGCAATGCAGGTCATGAAACAGGTAGCAGTGAATTTCTCCAGTCTGATAAACAGCAGATAAATAGAAAAGCTACAGCTGCAATCCTCAAAGACAATGATATATCCCAGTCTTTCACTTCTCCTGACTTTCCTTCCCTATCATCACCCACCACTCCTTCTCCATGATCTCCTTTGAAAGTCTCAGACATTGTAACTGAGAATAAAAAGTACATACATTGTCTAAATGTCGTTAGCTGTTACCATGCCAACCAGTAGACTACACTTAACAGCAGTCAAGATGCAGATTTGATTATAACAAATGTACTGAATCTTCATCCCTCCTTAAACTAAGCTGGACCTACCCCTTTACATAGACACACAGCTTTCGTCTCACCAACCTAAGCAAAAGGTGTAAAGCAGGGCAGCCAGAGAGAGCCTGACAAGAGCAGGGAGGGCTTTCCGTGGGGTGAGCTTCCCTCCCAGGAAAACTACAGAGCAGGACAAACTGGCAGAGAGACCAGGAGGTGAGTGTGTCAGGAGAAGTGACATGGCTTCATTCAAGTACTGAGCATGCTGGTTATTTACAGAATCTTACGCATTGCCGATGGTCCTTTTTCTCTTTAAACATGCATGGAGGAGGACATACAGATAAGCAAATACACAAGCTGACCAAATGCAGCATTATTATTATTAGGGTTTCCTGTTTCTGCATACAACTGCAAGTCAGATTTCCTCTGCTTCTGCAGCACTTGAAATGATCTAATAACATCAGAACTTATTTCTGTGCCAAAACTGGTACAGTTTTGTTCACACATTGAGATGCTTTTAATAAGTGAACCCCATTTCACTCCAGGGTGAGGCAGCTCTTTAAATGGCAGAACAGCACATGCAGAGACACAGAGGGACTGGAATGAGTCTCGAGAGGTCATTTAGTCCTTCCCCCCAGCCCAGTAGGCAGAACCAATTACACTTGCATCATTTCTGACAGATGCTTGTCTAACCTGTTCTCGGAAAGTTCTCACAGATGGGACCTCATGACCTTCCTAGGGAAGGCAGTGCCCTGCTTTCCTCTCCTTAAAGGCAGAGAAAAGAAGGTATCACTCTCAACCTAAACCTCCTTTGCTGCAGTTTAAGCCTTTCACTTCCCGTGCTCTTTCCAGCAGATGTGGAGAATGGTTTATTAGCAACTGCTGTGCAGTAATCTTTTATAGAGTAGTTGGAGACAGTAATCTTGTGTTACCTGCAGCCTAAAGCACCTCTACATGAATATTCAGCACTGTATTTACCCCTAGTGATGACCTCCTTTCTTATTTTCGTATCTAACATCATAGGCAATTTACAGAATGGTACTCACAAAAAGTATAGAAAATCTGCAGTGGGAAATTTATGAAGCACCTATACCAGGAGATGTCCTTGACATAGGTCTGTTCCCTGCTACCTATCTATGTAGAGGTTGGCCTGGAAAATTCCTTAAGAAACACTTGGCCGTGAGAAGTGTGAGGCTTGGCTGCTGCTTTAGCAGTAGAGGATTCCTGAAAGACCAGTTCTTTGACTCAACAAGTCAGATGATAATTATATTGCTGTTTGGGCTAATAGTGTGTGTATATATGGAGAATTCTGTTCATTATCAAAAGACACAATCATGACACTGATTATTACCTGGTTATTGTGAAATATACCATGAGGCATTTTATGGGAACTCCGGGGTGAATGGAGTGCATAAGACCTTTTGAAGGATCAACAGAAAAGTGCAGCACAAAGAGATTTCTTTGGAGTTGTTAACAGAGAAGTCTGCTCCTTAAGTGCAGCCAGATGAGTGGGGTTAAGCTCTCTTCACACCCTAAAAGTAAACAGTTGAGGAGCCCTATAAGTATCCATTTTGTCCCTCATCTTGGAATCTGAGCCAAACTCCACAAAGGAAAAAGACACCCTTAAAAAGTAACCTGCTTATTAAATGTAACTGGGAAATAGAGATGGCATGTAAACAGCAATAAAACAGAGCTGGGAAATGAGCTAAAAAAATCTACTCTAACTGGAAACATAAATCAAATGCAATGTAACAAAGGCTCTCTGCAAGAATTTGTTTATGGCTGCAGGCTCCAGAGAGCCAAAGCCAGTGTGTGGTTGGCTCAGGGATACTCCACAGAAGTTCATCAGCCTGTTTCAGTGCCTTGCTGGTAGACTGGCCCCGAGACTCACATACTTGAATCTTTCCATTCGAGGGGAAGGATAACAAAAGAAAAGTAGTTCAGCATGTATGAGGAAGGCACAGAGCACAGAAAAAAAAAAAAAAAAAAGGAAGGTGAATGCATTCTGCTGATGTTTCCTTCATTTCTTCTGGGTTTAAGAAAATAAAATGCTGACAGCAATGTCCACACCAGAGCTAAAATGCAGCAGAGCTGTTCACCCACCAAAACCAACAGTCTCAGCACTTGAGTCACCTTCCCTCCCCATTCTTGCACTACCAAGCCCTATTCCCACTTTTCTGGTGTCCTTGAAAGTTTGCGATTTTTAGTGGTCTGAAGTTCTGGCTATTCAGACTACTTGTAATCTTCTGCGATTTTGAGCTAGGCTCCATAAAGCTCAACCAAAATAGCAGAGGAAAGACCTGAAAACCCAGCTCACCCAGCCCCAGACCTTCCACTGATCTCAGCTGCGGTAGTGCTGCTATCCAGCCATCTGCTTTTGGCTAAGGTGGTACTTTGTAGATGTTGTGGGACTTGCGAAGACTGCTCAAACTCTGTGTTTGGAAAAAGAGTAAAAAAGCTATTTCTTTACTGACGCCCCAAATAACCAGTGACCTCAAAGTATGGAGCTGCTGAGAAGAACAAGACTCTTATGTTTGTATGAAGAACACAGAGTTTGGTACAAGTGTCTCTTATCAGTATTTCCCCCTGGAAATAACAACATAGTTATTGCTGTGTACTTCTATCTTTATGTAGGAAAGGAGATGACCAGTGGAGGGGACAGTGGGAGAAAGAGGAAAAATCTCATGCCACCAGGGCAAGAGAACCTGAAAAAGAAAGCAGTGGGAGAGTTAGGACCTTTAAAAGAGCAACACTGGCAGAGGAAAAAAGCACACAGAAAAAGAACATTGAATACATTTTGAAAGTGGAAATACCTCATGTTGCTTCTGTGGCAACCATGCCTGTGTAAACAATAGACAACGGGTACAGATCAGCAAGTGACAAGTTGCCTTTTATTGGTGGCTTCCAGTTGTGATCATGGCATAAGAGAGCACAGATTCCTGACCAAAATTGAAAAAGCCCAACAGATTAACTAATGGGTTTGTCCTAGTTGAACTACAGCATCTGGTCAGGTGCTGTCCAATGACATGAATCCATATCTGCATGCAGAGGCATGCACAGATGTACCCACAACAATGCTTTGCCAATCCTAATCAGTTTATTCAGTTGCAGTTGCTGCTGTTTTCTGCCTCTCTAGTCCTTTGCTGCAGTCAAAGCTGAGGTTGGGAATAAAAGGCAAAGCTTTTTATGTCTCTGGATTGACTTGTGTTTCTCTGCAGAAAAGAATGCCCACAATAATGTAGGATAAAACCCAGCCCTCTGGAAGAGAGGCTAAACCAACCTTGAAATCCCCGTGGCAAAGTCTATGTGTCTTTGACAGCATTCTGTGAAGTTCACAGTTTTCTATTAATTAGCTTATTTCAAATGAATTAATCTTATATTTGCAGAGAATGCAGCTTTCTCCAGGTCACTCTGCTGCCAAGGAAGAAGGAGCCATCACAGTCCTCACAACTTGCAGGTTTATCCTCTCATTCTGAGAATACTTGGGTCTCTCCTTTGGCTCTGCAGCATCTATAGACATCTTTTAAAGAACAGATATGCTATTTCGCCAGAGGATATACTGTCTCAAGAGCATACTCTGCACATTTTGCAAACTTCAGCTGAAAATGCTTTTTAATGTCTTAGTATAGCAGTAATTTATGTAAAAACTTAAAATTATTTCCGTGCTTATGGCTAAATGGATGTGATACAGGGAATCAAAGAGCTTTAAAATCAGGTGATCATTTGGGCACAATGAGTGGGTGCAGTATGGGAGACCTCTGGTAGTTTGTCTGATACAGAGGATTCCCTATCCTCTCTCCACCCAACAGAACATGGTGACTTGGATAGGGAGAAATGGTGACATGTTCCTGCCCAGGGCAGCAGGCACATCTCCACAGCTACCCCACTTTCACAGATGCCCTTGCCTAATAGGTACGAGGCTCTGCAAGTAGAATCGAGCAATGACAAGGTCGATGGTTCATCTAGGTTGGAGGTGTCACCAAGGTTAAGCCAGCCTAGGCCCTGCGTCAAAACCACTTCCATAAATTAAAAAAGACTGGTCATTGTCATAGGAAACTCTCTTCTGAGGGGAACAGAAGGCCCAATATGCAGACCGGACCCACTTCCTAGGGAAGTCTGCTGCTTCCCTAGGGCCCGGGTTAAAGATGTGAAGAGAAAGTTTCTTACCTTGGTGCAGCCCTTGGATTATTATCCATTATTGATTTTTCATGTAGGCAGCGATGAAGTTGCAATAAGAAGTCCAAGGGCAATCAAGAGAGACTTCAGGGCCTTGGGATGACTGGTCAAGGGGTCAGGAGCACAAGTAGTATTCTCCTCTATCCCTCCAGTGCCAGGGGATGGTGAGGGAAAAAACAGCAAGAGCCAGCAGATCAATACCTGTCTGCGAGCCTAGTGTCACAGGCAGAATTTTGGGTTTTTTGATCATGGGTTGGTCTACACGACACCAGGCCTGCTAGTGACAGATGGGGTACACCTGTCTCAAAGTGGGAAAAGGATGTTTGTACAGGTGTTAGCAGGGCTCATTGAAAGAGCTTTAAACTAGATTTGAAGGGGGAAAGGGGTAAAACCAGGGTCACTAGAGATAAGCCTGAGGGTGGCACGCCAATGTTTGAGGGATGGTGTGCTAGCGAGGTCCTTCGCTCTGCTCCACGATGTGCTGAGTACACTGGAGCACATTTGAAATGTCTTTATACTAATGTGCACAGCATGAGGAATAAGCAAGAGGAGCTAGAAGCTTTGGCCCAGTCCCAGAGCTACAACATCATTGGCATAAGTGAAACCTGGTGGGATGAGTCCTGTAACTGGGGTGCCATGATGGACAGTTCTAGGCTCTTCAGGAGGGATAGGCAGGGCAGGCGAGCTGGGCAGGCAGCACTGGATGTAAGGGAGGGGCTGGATTGTATGGCGCTTACAGTTGGTGACGGCACGGTTGAGACTGTCTGGGCAAGGATGAACGGGAAAGCAAATAAAGTGGATGTTGTTGTGGGAGTCTACTATCAACCACACAGCCAGGATGATGACACTGATGAATTATTCTACAAGGAATTAAAGGATATCTCCAGATCAACTGCCCTTGTCCTTATGGGTGATTTTAACTTCCCAGACATCAACTGGGAATATCATACAGTGGACACAAAGAGGTCCAGGAAATTTCTGAAGCATGTTGAGGATTACTTCTTGGTGCACGTCCTAAGGGAGCCGAAGGTGCCCTCCTAGAAGGAAAGGTGCCCTCCTAGATTTGTTGTTTGTAAACGGAGAGGGACTCATGGGCAAAGTGGTGATTGGTTGCTGTCTTGGTCACAGTGACCATGAAGTAGTTGACTTTCAAATTGTCGGTGATAGGAGAAAAACTGCCAGCAAAACATCGACCCTGAAGATAGGGAGGGCAGACTTCAGGCTGCTGAAGGAGCTAGTTAGGCAGGTCCCCTGGGAATCTGCTTTTTAAGGTATTGGGGTCCATGAATTTTTAAGAGCCATCTCTTAAGAGCACATTAGCAGGCAATTCCAAAGTGTCAAGCAAGTGGGGCAGAAGGCCAGCTCGGATCTTCTTCTAGGCTGAAAAGGAAAGTGTATGGGCATTGGAAGCAGGGACAGGTGACACAGGAGGACTACAGAGATGCTGTTCACCACTGTAGGGAGAAAATTCATGTGGCCAAAGCTTGATTAGAGTTCAGGCTGGCCACTGTGAAGGACAACAAAAAGGGCTCTTTAAAATTTGTTAATAGCAAAAGGAGAATCACAGATGATGTTGGTCCATTGCTTAATGAGGTCAGTCACATCACAATTAGGGACATAGACAAAGCGGAGATGTTTAATGCCTTCTTTGCCTCTGTCTTCAACCCTTGAAAATAAAATTTCTTGGTGATTTGGGCATTTTCTTCAGTTACCATCATCATTCTGCTATCTGTGCTTTAGTTCCCCATTTACTGGGGACAAAAGCACTTTTCTATCCCACAGGGATACTTCTTTTGTGACCATAAACACATACTGGGTTGTGAAGTAGCCAGGTAAGACAGCACTGGAGTGCCACGGCTACCACAGATCATCCCTGCTAATTACAGGCCTGTCAGTCTCACTTCAGTGCCTGGTAAAATTATGGAGAAGGTTATTCTGAGAGTTACTGAAAAACACTTGAGAAGCAAGGCAGTCATTGGTCATAGCCAGCATGGGTTCACGAGGGGAAAGTCCTGCTTAACCAACTTAGTTTCCTTTTATGACAAGGTCACCCATCTAGTTGACCAAGGGAAGCCAGCAGATGTGGTGGGTTTGGATTTTAGCAAAGCTTTTGATGCTGTCTCTCACAGTATCCTGCTGGACAGAATGTCCAGCACACAGCTAGACAAGCCCATAATATGTTGGGTGAGCAACTGGCTGATGGGTGCAGCTCAAAGAGGTATAGTAAATGGGGTTACATCTGGCTGGCGGCCAGTCAGCAGTGGGGTTCCCCGGGGCTCAATTTTAGGGACAGTGCTCTTAAATGATCTGGACACAGGAGTCGAGCGTACATTAAGTAACTTTGCCGATGATACTAAACTAGGAGGAGCCGATGATACTAAACTAGGAGAGGCCTTACAGAGAATCTGGATAGACTAGAGAGCTGGGCAATCACCAACCGTGTGAAACTTGACAAGAGCAAGTGCTGGATTCTCCACCTGGGATGGGGTAATCCTGGTTATATGTACAAATTGGGGGACGGGAGGCTGGAGAGCAGCGCCCCAGAAAGAGATCTGGGCGTTTGGGTCGATGGCAAGGTGAATATGAGGCAACAGTGTGCCCTGGCAGCCAGAAGGGCCAGCCGTGTCCTGGGGTGCATCAAGCACAGCATAGCCGGCTGGTCGAGGGAGGTGACTGTCCCATGCTACACTGCGCTGGTGCGGCCCCACCTCGAGTGCTGTGTGCCGTTCTGGGTGCCTCAGTATAAGGAGGACATCAGACTGTTAGAGTGTGTCCAGAGGAGGGCGACCAAGATGGTGAAAGGTCTTGAGGGCAAGACTTAGGAGGAGCAGCTGAGGTCACTTGGCTTGCTCAGCTTGGAGAAGAGAAGGCTGAGGGGTGACCTCATCACAGCCTGCAACTTCCTCATGGGGGGCAGCGGAGGGGGAGGTGCTGATCTCCTCTCTGGTGACCAGCGATAGGACACGAGGAGATGGAATGAAGCTGCATCAGGGGAAGTTCAGAATGGGCATTAGGAAAAGGTTCTTCACGGAGAGGGTGGTCAGTCACTGGAACAGGCTCCCCAGGGAAGTGGTCACAGCACCAAGCCTGTCAGAGCTCAAGGAGTGTCTGGATGATGCTCTTAGTCATATGGTTTAGTTTTGGGTAGTCCTGTGAGGAGCAGGGAGTTGGACTTATGGGTCCCTTCCACCTTGTGGTATTCTATGATTCTATGGTTTTTTTTTCAAGCAAAAGGTTCTTAAAATTACTCAGTAGGGCATCTAAGCCCCAGTGGGGAAGGGAAGGTGGGGAGCTGAACTCAAAAAGCCCAATATTTTCCCATTGTGGGAAATCCAAGCTCAATTATCTCTTCGGAGATAATAAAGTGTGCTCAAACTGTGATTCTTTACAAGTCTAAAAAGAGTGATGACCTATTTTGGCGAGCTGTCTGTACAGATGTATTTGTTTGTGAGTGACACACAGAAGAGTGCCCCTTCTATTCCTCCCTCCAACTTCCTTTCCAAATGTGGTGTGCCAGAGTGGTGAATTACAGGGGGTATTATTCGCACGAAAGAGGTCACTTTATTTGTCATGGACAAGGAGGATATAGCACTTGCAGATAGTTTCCACTGTCCTGAAGTACAGACTTTTTCCTTAACTAATGAACTACAGCTAGGGATTTGCCACTTCTTGGGCAAAAAAAGTGCCACTCTTTGCTTTATAGGAGATGATTTAAGTTTGAGAAATAGATATTTTTCCCAAGGCTCATAGCTGTGGCTTAGTTCGGACTCCCTGTCTGTAGTAATATTAGAACTCAGTTCACTGCTGGGAGATTGCTCCTCCTTTGAGTCATGTGCTGGTCATACTGTTTGGACCTGTAAGCCATCTCTGAAATTCACTCTAAAATATACACTCCAGAACCCTTGGTCAATAAATATTATGGCTAAGCATGTTTCAGTATGAAGCCACATTTCATGAAAGCAGTGTCTCACAGGAAGTGTCCATTTCCCCAAGGCATCTGCTTAATTTCCATTAAAATGGACATCCCAAAGCCAAAAAGATTTTGGTCCTCAGACAAAATACTTAAGTGTCAAATATTTTGCTCAGAAATCTGACAATAAAAAAATTGCTCTTGCTGATTTTTTTTCCCAGGCAAAATAGTTTCTGAGCAGCTTCAGTGCAGATGCACTGTGTGCTCCAGCCCTGCCTCTGATACAGAAAAGTCAATATGAGTGACGTATGAAAGTCCTTGCTTCAAAGCAAGGTCAAGCCCAGGCACAAGTCACAAAAACATGTTTTGCTCCTTAAAATGTAGATTACTGGTAGCTCTTCAGTGGTGGGAAGGAAGTGGGCAGTTACATTCACAGCCTCTTGCATGCAATTGCTTTAATGGCATGCACAGAGGAGGAATGGGGTTTGCAGAAGCCACTCCTCCCTTGGAAACTACTCTGTGGCTACTGCAGGACACGAGGGGCCTCTCTTCCAATGTCACTATATCTGGCCATGGAGGTTACCCTGGCAGGTGTAATTCAAGAGATGCTTCTGACGGCAATTAATTAGCCCTCACAGGCAGGTGTAATTCAAGGGATGCTTCTGATGGCAATTAATTAGCCCTCACAGGCAGGTGTAATTCAAGGGATGCTTCTGATGGCAATTAATTAGCCCTCACAGGCAGGTGTAATTCAAGGGATGCTTCTGATGGCAATTAGCCCTTGCAGGCTGAGTGCTGGCAGGAGAGGGCCTAGCGCTGGCAGTGCACTGAGCAGGACTGGCTGGGGCACTATGCCCATCTCCCTTCTTCAAAATCCTGCCCCTTTCCTTTGCAGGCCTCTGACCCGCAGCTTTCTAGGGGAAGTTGCCCCAACAGCTGCCCTGGGACTGCCAAGCAAACATAGGGAAAAAATTGAAACTGGTGTTCAACTTGCCCCAGCTCAAGCTTCGGTCGGGTGGGACTCGGCCAGAGCTGCGCTGAAGAGGCTGCAGCCATGTCCTCCAGCGGGCAGCGCGGCCGGTGGGGATGCTATGACCAGGAGTACAGAGAAGAAATACAGAGATTGTGGACCTCCGATTGTCATCTCACAAGTGGCCATGCTTCACCCCATGTCATCTCAGAGCACCCATATTTTCTCAGAAACCAAAGGTTTTGTACAGCACCATGTAACTGAGTGCATTGTTCAGAGGAACATTTTTCTGCCAAGTGCCTGCTTGATTAGAGTTGTGTGAGCATCAGATTTGTGATGCTAACCCTGCTATAAAGATCAGGGCCGTTTCACGCTAGGTAAATTTATTCAGTGCCTTTACCTAACATGACCACTAGCTAGCAGTTGGAGCTATGTAACGCACTACCCGGTTGACTACTGGTCCCCATCCCCTGTGTGGCTTCAGATTCATTTGCCACTAGTGAATAATCCACAGTGGTGCATCACTTTATTAAAGAGCACAAAAGAAGAAAACTAACGAAAGCAGAAACTGAGCCTAAAAATGCCGCCTATAAACTAAGCCCTTGTAACTTTCAGTTTCAGCTCACAGGAATTAAAGTCTGTTCTGTCTGCGCAGGGCTTTCACCACTCAGTTTAACACAATTGCAGATCTTTCCCCCCTGTTCAAACCTCTGTGCCTCACAAAACTCTCCAGGATGGTTTCCATTCCTTCAATGTGGCAAACCCTCGGAAACTTGTCACCAACTGACCGGTGCATCCTTATATCTGCTTCCCATCTTCCCAGGTTTTGGAGCTTCAAAGTTACAGTTTAGGAACAAGAAATAATCCAACATAAAACTGATTATTTCCTACTCCATTACATTTTTGGGATTGTTATCCTAACTGCATTTAAATAGCATTACTTGTTCATCAGGAATAAAAAAATGTGCTGTGATTTGCTGCCTCCTTGGGAATTAGACCCTTTTGCATTTTTGTTTGTTTTCTTCTCTCCTCATCCTGATATATTTATAATGAGGAATAGACTTCTTCCTCATTAACTTCACAATGATTTCAAACACATGATTGTGGTTTATTTTTTATCGTAGCAAGTTAGTTCCTTTATATACATTTGCAAAAAACATGATTTGGAAATATAAAATAATTCATAACAAATATGAAATAATCTCACGACTGTTCTGTGAATGTACCAGCAAAACAGCTGTACTGAAGGAGTCCACAGATCTATTTAGTCCACTGCTCTGTTTCTAACACTACTGGATGCTTATAGAAGTATAAACAATGGAGTACCTGTCCCTAGTATCTGAGAGCTTAAAGACCTCCCAAGATTAAGATTGCATGGTCTTTGCTTGATGTCTCCTTTCTCTAACACTTTTTCACTCAGTTTATGCTTTTTGGCAGATTATCATGCCATGATGAGTTTCAGGGTTTGACTCTGTGCTGGCTGAAAGGGGATTTGCTCCGGAGTTTTTGTTCTTCCTTTGTGCCACGTAGTACTTGCGCTACGAGCTACAACAAATTAAGGGATCCCTATTCTCCTTCTCTGCTATTTCGGAGGCCTCTGCCACGCCACTTCTGTGCTGCTTCTTTTCCAGGCTGAAAAGCCCTTCGTTTAACCTCTCTTTACGTGCAAACCACTCCTCACCTCTGACCACCTCAGCTTGCTTCCTCTGTGCTGACTCCAAGGTGCAAATGAACCCCCCCGCCCCAATTTGTACTGCTGCCTCCCCCACTGCTGCTCTAGTAATTCATTGGGTGCAAAGGCGCAGGCAGCGAGGCCGAGCCGAGTGGTGTGCCAGGAGAGCAGGCTGCACCTTTGTGCCCAGTCCGTCCCAGTTCAAATAAAGCTCCTTTCCAGAAGGGCCTGTGGGGCTGGGTGCACATATGGCTCTGAGCAGGTGGGACAGCTGGCTGCTGGAAAGGGCCATTTCTGAGGCATATGCTCTTTTCATGTCCTTCCATGCTTCGTGGGTCCAAGGTGGCATGGCACCACATCCGCGCTGCAGAAGCCCAGCACCTCCGTGATGTCCCGTGGCACCCACAGCTGTGGGGAGCTGCAGGCACTGGGGCAGGACGGGGTCAGAAGGACCCCTCCAGGGCAGTGCCCGTTTCAGTCCCACCCAGGCACCTGCTCCAAGTCCCTGGTGGCAGGACACCCTGGCTCCTTGCACCCCTCCCCTGCCCACAGCACGGCCCCTCTGATTTTCTGGAAATCCTCCAGACTGACAGGCAGCAACAGGAGCACCATTTGCTCCCCACAGCAACCTGGCCAGTCCTGCAGAGGTGACAGACAGAAGCAAGGTGCTGGCATCGTCTCAGAGGAGGAAAAGCAAGTTTCTGAACTACCTGATGCAGCCACCTAGGAAAGAAATGGGTGCTCCTCCAAAGCTGGGGAAATTGCTGCTGGGCACACCTCTGCCTCCTTGGCTCCAGCCCGAGCATTGTCCCCAGCCAGGGGCGGTGAGGCTTGGCACAGGACAGCATTTCTGGTGCTCAGGGGTTTCTCTGTGTGGCTTCCCATTCCTGCAGTACTCCCTGTTGCTTGACCACACGGTAGGTATTTTCTGTTCTGCGTCTATTTTTATGGCAGACAAAGGGCTGAAAGTCCTTGGCACGTGTCTCTGCTGCCATCCAGGCAGGTTCCAAGCCTGCTGGATGCTCCTGACCAGGTGGCATCGGCACCCAGCCCTGTGTCATGCTGCAGTGTTGCCTCAGCCCCAGCAAGCTATGGCCAAAGCTGGACCGGGGGGCAGCAGAAACACCCCCTCGGCCTCCTTGCACTATTACAAGCTGAGATTTTAAGAGCTTGCTTTGTTCTGCATACAGTACAGGCTAGCTCAGCCTGCACCGAGTTTTCCCTTCTCTGTTTTTCATGACCTCAGACATGTACAACAGAGTAGGGAAAATAAATTGAGCCTTTCAGAGCTGAAACATAGGAAGTCCTGAAATGCTTTTGAAAAAGAAACAATATAAGTCAGCCTTATGTGTGTGCAATTTTCAAATTATTGACTGAAGTTCAAGCTACAAAGTCACCAAGATATGCAAGCACTGCAGATGTGGTCTCCCACCCCACTCTGAAGGCACCAATATGCAAGCAGCTATAGTTAATGAAAAGCAGCACTTGCATGTTGCTGGAAGATGCAAAAAAGGTGGAGTCTAAGAGAAAAAAAATCTTGTACAAAAACAATGTTGAGAATGAGACACATTACTTGCCAGCTGCTTTTTATTTAACTCACGGTGTGCTGCAGTAGCACACATTTCAAAGATTTTAAAATTTATCTTAAAAGTAGCAGGAAAATATATTCAGCAAAGCACTACCTAGAAAATAAGAGATTAGAAGCAATTTCTAACTGAGGATCAGGATCCGTATTCTATTTAAAGCAGCACTTTCATTATTATTCATAAGAAATCGCATGAGAATCAAGCTGGTATGAACACAATAACATGCCAAGTGGCTTGACATTTTAATTCATAAATATATATATTTAAAAAAAGCCCTACTGAACAGCCAGGAAGTGTCCTTTGTAGTTCTAAACACAAACACATTTATGAGCTGAAAGTGTGTTTCAGATTGTATTACAAAGTGGAATTCCATATGGCAGCTGAGATCCAGAGCTGGGATGACTCAGGAAACCAAGAAGGTGAAAAGATCACCAGTTTATTGAGCAGGTCTGACAGTTCCTGAAGCACCCTCAGCTTCACGGGTTGAACAGGCAGACGACTTAACTGGCAGAGCTGGAGACACATTTTGCAGTAGCTGGAAGACATGACTACATTTTTCAAAGATTGGCTTTCTAGTAAATAAACACATACTACCATCCAGCTCCTATTAAGGTGGTTTTGTACGTGGGATTTTATATAGGGAAACAGGCAATAGGACATCTGATTGATTACAGCTGTAAAATGTATCTGTAGAAAGCAGGTAATAAAAAAGGCCAGAAAATGGGCATGAAACAAATATTTTTATGAGACTTAGGAGCTTGGAAGCAACTTTTTGAACAGAGTTTTTTTAGGTGGTAAAGCAAGCAGTAAGCTCACCTGCCCCACATATATGAAAAATAGGTAAACACAGCACTGCCCAAACTGGAAATTACTTGTATTTACTCTTGACTATATTTCTACTTTGACAGGTGTTTTCTTGCCTTTGCTTGCCAAAGCAAAAGCTGACTTCTGTGCAAACCTCCTGCGGTAATGGCACGTGGAGGAGGCTGTGCCTCCCTCCAAAAGCCCTCTGTGATGGGCTCTGCGGTGTGGGACTTCAGCCCTCGAAAAGGCAGCCGTGCAGTCCGAGTGCAGAGTCCCACCTGCCTCAGGGGTGGGAAGCTCTTCCTGGAGGTGCCACCTCTGCCCACAGCGGCATCCCATCCCCTGCTGCCCGACAGACATCGGTGACTACCTTGCAGCTAGCTACTGGTGAATGAGAAGGCACGTGCTTTATTTTGGGGTATTGAGTGGAAAAAAACATGAGGCTTCTAGTTCTGCTCATTCTTGTGAATTTCTCTTTTTGTGGTGATTTGAAATAAATTAATTTCTTTCAAAACTTCAAGAATATAATACAAGGGACCTTTGTTTTCCCAAAGAAGCTCTGATCTCTGCCTCTTCTTTCGCAGTGGTCACTATGCACAAAAGATCCTCCCCAGGCTGCTCTGTGAGGTTAAGAGGCAATCTTATTCCATATCAAGGCCAGATGAGAGGATCTAAAAGCAATCAGCCTTTACAGACATGTCTAAGTGTAGCCAAGAAGAGATGTCAGACTATCAAGCAAAACAGCAAACAAAGGTAGGTCTGTGAAAGGTGTGTTTAACTTCAGGCCTATTCATCGCTGTCCTCAGATCGCTAGTGAACCATGACAAGGATCAGTCTGAACTTGAGTGAGGTCTTTGGGTATTTCTGCAGCATAACTATGGGTTGCATTACCTTGCCCATGCAGTATCCAGGGCAAAGACAGCTCTGTGGAAGAGGCAAAGGTTTCCTCCGGCCACCTCTTCAAGTCCTCATTTCCTACAGACAGTCAACACATGACTCCTCTGGCTGCCCTGCTCCCCAGTGCCCTGCTATCCTGAGCCACGTTGGCTTTCTCCTCTGCTCAGCACAGGTCCAGCATGCCCTCCATGGCACTTGAGGAATGGTTGTGCAAGCCTGCTAACTGAGGCATGGCCAGCTGTGCCTGGGGCCGGCATGTTGGGAAACGCTGGCCCCGGCCCCAGGCGCAGAGCAGACAGCACGCCCTGGCCATGGGAAGAGCCACTCTCCAAGCCTTGCAAGAGCCGCAGCAGCAGACGGTGGCCAGTCCATGGCCACCCTACTCCAGCATCAGGCTTGCCATTTTCTGCACCGTGTGGGAACGGAGGGGGCGAGGTGGCCGAGCTCCACGGGTGGTGGCATCAGCTCAGCGGGCAGGCTTTGAGGGGAGAGCAGAAAATGCTTCAGCAAACAAAGGGAAATCGGGTACAGATCAGCAGAGCAAATGAAGAAACAAAAGAGCACAGACATAAGGACTTAGGCCTTCTCAGGGAGCCAAGAGATGAATGCAGAGGGGGAGGCAGAGGGAAAGCCCAAGAGCCTGTAGGATGCCTGAGACAAAGCAAAGCAGAAGGAGCTCTGGGGAAGCCACCAGCCTGTCTCAAGCAGGGTCAAGCCCGTGATTCAAACCTCAGGGAATAAACAGGGAACTCTTGGAGAGCTCGTTTAAGCTTTGGCTGTAGCATGCCAGAAAAGCAGAACATGTGGCCCTTGGTAAAGGGAGGGGGTGGCTGAGTGACAGTCCAAAACCCAACAGAGCCACTGTGTCTGCCCCATCTTGTGTGAATCCATAGTGCTCCCCCAAAGCTCCCTCTGGCAAGATGATTTGACCAGCACGGATGTGTGATGATGAGTGCTTGCATTTCTGCTTCACCGTGGGGAATCCAGATGGGGATGGTAATAGCTTGAGCTTTAAGAGCATTTTAAAATATCTATAATTTTACAGTGTGTACAAAGAGCTGTTGATGTGAAAGTCCTTGACTTCTTAACATTAGAACTAAGCTTTAAGATTCAGCAGAATATATGTCTCTGTGTGTTCATAAGGTTTCTGATGCCAAAACACACATAAAATTAATAGACTGTCACCAAAGAGTCCAAAACTGAGTCTATCAGAAAGAAAGGAAAATGTACTTTGCTTCCTCTCATTTTCACAGTTGTTGCTTTATTTCATATTGCTCTTGGCATTTTAGCTGGTGATCGAGATATCCAAAACCCATTCTTGATTCTTTATTCAGTTCCACAAATTTTATGTGCACTACATCATCCTCTGCTTTGAGTTCTCTTCCCAGCAAGTTCTGATTAGGAGATTTCCTTGTGAGCTTTCTTTTATACCGCTAAGCTTGGAAGCAAAGACAGCTCTGGGTATGCAAACTCTCATGGAAACATGCAGCTGGTGGAAGAGAAAGACAGAAGGAAGTCCTAAGTCCACGGAGGACAGCTGCAGTTACCACCTTCCATGAGCCTTTTCCTCCTCCCTTGGCAGGGTATTTACATGAATGAGAAGGGCAGAAAAAAAACAAGGGAAGGGACCAGCGACATGGAAGAAGCAGGCTCGAAAGCAGCAGCCTTCAGCATGCCAAAAGCTATCTTCCTACCTTCAGCTGCATGTGTGCCCCTGTGAGTGTATAAAGCCTGGCAATCACAGCAAGTGTTTGTATCTCTTCCAATTTTCCATTTGGACCAGCCCACTGAATGCTTTCCATATCCTTTCCAGCTCTGCATTCCTGCCTGGGGCTGGGGGACATGCTCTCACATCGGCTTTGGGAAAGGGAGAAAGAGGCAAGGGGAACCTGGTCCCAAATCCAGCATTGTCCCTTTGTATGTCATAGGTGGAGAAGGGTATCATTTCAATGAGCTGCTCTTTTCACACACTTTTTGTTTTTCCCTTTTCCTGTCTCGTTTCCTGGCTGAACCAGGTCCAGATCTTCAGCTAAAGCAAATCTACAGAGCTCCCTGACTGCGGCAAAGCTACCAAAATGCCTATTTGTATCACCAGGCTCTTAATTGCCACCTTCTCCTCCCATGTTTCTCCAAGATACATAGATTGCACTCTGCAGTGTCACAGTGCATGGGAAAGCACCACTGGGGATCCTGGCAATCGCTGCAGTGGTTTTTGTTTAACTGCAGCCTGACCTGGAGCCTATAATTACAGTGTTTTAATGTAACAATATATAGAGAATATTACATAACAACAGTCCGACAACGTGTAGGCAAAGCAACAAGAGAGAAAACACTGTAAGAGGAGGGGTGAGAGGTCCACGTGCCAGGGCTGTGGGGTTTGAGCAGACAAGGGCACGGACAATGTTCAGTCCCCTTCACCTGCTGCAGGTGCCTGCTCCTGCTCCGCGCAGCCACAAAACCACCACTGGGACCTGCCGGTGCTCAGGATCTTGACGCAGAGTCGATGGCAGATGAGTCCAAAAAAGGCCACAGTGGTGGGGTAAGGGATATGCCTGTCTGCTCAGGGAGCACTGATGCCATGCTGAACCCCCTGTCCTGTGGCTGGAGGGCGGTGGGGCAGCCGGGGTGGGCACAGCACATATGGTGCTGGTGGCTGATGGGCTCTAGTCTGCTCCGGGAGGTGCCTTTTAGCTCCTAATGTCTGAGAAATCTGCCGTCAGTGGAGACCCTTTTTAGGTTTTGCCCCAAGGGGTTTCTCCTCAAATCACGATCAGAGGCTGCTAATTCATCTTCATTCCTCTTCGACTGCATAAGACAAATTTATCGCTCACAGTCTGTGATGCAGATATAATCTGAAAAATTACATTATTACCATTCTTGTCTTTTTTACAAGGGCAGAATTAGCTTCTAGCATTTTTATTTTATTTTATTTTACTTTGCTTTATATTAGTTAATCTTATTTATTTTATTTTTTGCCTGTGTATAGTGTTACTCTGTATTGAATATAGCAAGGACCTTGGCTGGGTTTCCATTTTTCTTTCCATTTTCCTTTTAGCAGAGAGACTGCTCAGCAGGAGGCTGTGACCAGTGTAATCACTGCTGCAGATGGAAAAGTGTCCCCAAAAAGGGATCAAAGAGAGAATTCCTGTCATGGCAACCATTAGCACAGGAAGTCTGGACGGCTGAGATGGCAGAGTATTTTGAAACCAGGTTAGGAAAGAGATGCAGCTTTTGACATTGATGCCCATGTCTGGGTGGTAATTACAGGGAGGAAGGACTGGCCAGAGGGTGCTGGCCACATATTGGACACAGAGAGGTTCTCCTGGTTTCATCTGGCCTGTGAGGGCATCTCGTGTCACAAGGCTGGGTTTGGTTCTTAATTGTTAAAATATCCCAGGAAGGTCTTTCCTGACACAGTGTTTTCCAGCATCTTTCTGGACATCCAGAACCTCTCTCCTCAGCTGTACCTTCCCCTGTCCTCATGAAAGAAATGGAAAACCCAAAAACCATCAAAGTGCAAACCTAACCTGCCCTGACGAGCCACATTTGTCTTGCTGTCTGAACAGCTGTCTATTATGGTTTACATGAAGTCTATGCATTAATCCACTTACTCAGATGTTTGTCTACAACATATCAATGTTTGATGGTATTCTCCCAGTTTGCTGTTTGCATCAAGGCTATTCAATTGAAATTATTCTTATCGCAGACACCTTAAAGCCTGATCTTACAGAAAGGAGGGGACATAGCCATAAGCAGATGCCATAGCCTGAAATGGTAACTAGTAGGTAAAGTATTCTTTGTAGAAATTATACCCTTTCAGTGTGCTGAAAGGTAGCACAAAATGCACACTGCCCACATATTTGCACAAGACAGCCATCCAAATCTCCATCCAAAGCCAGGTCAAAGGTGAATCTCACAAATCTAAATCCAAAGCCGGATTTGCTCTAAATTTAAATCACTATACCAGCAAATGCTCTCAAGAGCTCAGACATGTTGAATGCACTGCTGTAGATTTGAACTCCAGTGCACCAGACTGCTTTTCCCACACAGCTCTGCAGCAACAGTAAATCGTGAGTGTGTGATGAAGTTGTGCCTCTTTGTCATTTTTTTAACCACCAAGTTATTCTTTCTGAGGGAGAGGCTTTGCGATGCTGGTGATTGGAGTAAAGGGATTCACATTTATCTGGCTATGTAATGGTCTATAAAGGTGGTAGTGAGAGCTCAATAAAAGCTGTCACAGCCAAACCAAAAGGAGGATATGTCTAGCATGCAGGAATTTTGGTACAGCACAGAAACCAAATGTATGTGGAGCTTTTGCCAGGCAGACAAACACTGGAAGAAAAATCCAGTTCTTGTGTTCCTCCACTATTTGGTTAAGGGCTTTTGACTCCAACAGCTTCTGCGGCTGTTACAAAGCAGCAAGAATTTCTTGCATGATGAGAGGGCTAGATGATTCAGGAAGTTAGTAACGGGTTATGGAACCTTTCACCTTGTAGGTCAGTGGCTTAAACACAGCTCATTGCTATCCAGCTATTAAACTTTGCCTTGAATTTTCACAAGTGAAAACCAAGGATCTGGCAGTGCCATGTAGTACCAGTTACACTTTGCTGAGCCCACTATTCCTCTGCCCGTGTACAAAGGCAATGGGAGCCCACCTAGGATGATCCCAGCTGCAGACAGAAGTGTGACACAGAGAGGAGGATCCTAGCATGCATTTTTGGCATGGGGAAGATGGGAAAAAGATCATGTATGAAAACTCTGGACTGCTCAACAAGGAGAAAGACCAGAGCTCAGACACTGGGGGATACTGCTATGGAGATCTGTTGCAAAGGAATTGCAGTCTCTTGGGGTAGCACAGAAATGTCACCTTATTTTTTCCATCAAGTGCTGTATTCCATAGGGGTGGTCAAAAATCAGATCTTCTTACACATTACAGTTTTGATACTGCATCTGGACTGGTTTTTTTCCATGCATCTGGACAAGAAGTCAAATTGTCAAACTTCTTAATGCAATTGGAAATGCCAAAATAGCTGGCAGCAAAATAGCAAAATATTTTGTTCAAATTTCAAGACAAATTAAATTACTCAGAATATCTGAGCCAAAACATCTCTGCTTTCATTTTAAATTTCTTTTAATCTGTGATCTCAAGTGAGTGAGCCCTGAGTCCTCCACGTTATCATGCATGGTCCCTCCCAAAGGCTGAAAACTGTCTTAGCACAAGCCTGGCCAAGGAAAGAAGGCAGTGCAAGGTGCACCTTGGCCCTTGCCATCATTTCACTCCCCAGTCATCCCCAAAAAGGGGAAAAGCCATCTCAAGCCTCCCCTCCCCTCCCACCAGCTCTAGCACCTGCAGGACAGAAGAGATACAGCTTTGACTTTGGCCTTTGCTAGCTTTTCCATAATGATGGGTGCTCAGGAAATTGGACCTACCTCGCAACAGCCTTAGAAGTCAAGTACTCCCTTCTGATGAAATATTAAAGTCACTAGGACATTGCTGCTTAGATGGGAGCAGTTGCATTATCCCTTTACAAGGCATAAAATTATTTTATTGATCCAGTCTCAAGCACAGAGGTCCCATTTTGACATATTTACTTCCAGCTAGGGAGCATTCAAGGAAAATCTTGCGAGAAACCTGCCCCTTCTCCACTCTGGGTAGGCAGGATGGGTGACTTCCCCTGAAGGTGCTCTGAGCGCAGCAAAAATAGATTTATCGTGAAAATCAGACACCCTTTGCCCATGATCTCTGAGCTACTGAATATGTGACATGCTGCTGAAGCCTTTACAGAACTGAATTGGAAGGAGATAGAAATTTGGTAAGAATAAGTCTAGGAAAAAAATGGAAAACAAGTTTCTACATGGCCTATATCTGACCGTCTGACTGCTCTTCTCATAGATGTTGTCCCACCCTTCCACTGGGAGACATATATAAAATTGATCCTGAGAAAATCTGGCATGTTCATTGTGTGTTGCTAGAAGATAATGTGCTATATGAGTCATGGGAGAGTGGATAATAAACACAGTGGATTTTCCTAGTATTTCTGGTCAACAACTTACTGATACTGCAGCTTCTAATTAAGAACACCACCATTTTATCGTGCAAGAAGCTTGCTTGAATTCCTGTCCCCCTAAGTGTGTTTTCTTGACAATTTCTTATTATATGTTCTTGATAACTGCCTAATTCCATTATTATTCTTCAGTGAAAGGTTTGTAATTTTCTTTTCTTCCTATCTCGAAAGGACCAAGGAAATTTGCAACTGTCTTTTGTTTTTTATCAGGTGAAACATTGCTGTCAACAGAAAAAGTAGTCAGTTGTAATTATGTCTTTGCTGTAATATGTGAGGTTTTGTTCTTTCATTTACTTCAGAATTCTCCCTCATTTGTTGATTTAGCTGCTCCCAGACTTCAGGAGAACTACATATCTTTAAATATTTGTATTAGAGTAAATATTTGATCTGAACTGCAAGAGGAAGGAAACAGAGATAAATGAAAAGATGCAATAAATGTCTCCAAATGGCAAGTGAGCAGCCTTGAGAGACTCAAAGTACTGTGGTTTCTGTGTTTAGATGAGGCACTGCATGTCCAGCAGTTTGTGTACAGTGCAGATTTTCATAGAAACATAGAACCATAGAATGGTTTGGGTTGGAAGTGACCTTAAAGATCGTCTAGTTCCAACCCCCCTGCCATGGGCAGGGACACCTTCCACTAGACCAGGTTGCTCAAAGCCCCATTTAACCTGGCCTTGAACACTTCCAGCAATGGGGCATCCACAATCTAAAGGGCAATCCAAAGGGTAAATAGATAACAGATGACAAGCTCTGAAATTTGGAATAACGAAAATTAACTGGTTGCCAAGAGCCTCTATAAGGAGAAGATTATAACTTTCAGAGGACTTCTCGGTCACACTTTATTGATTAAAGTAACAATAGCGTGGGGCTTCTGCACACACACTTCTTGACCTATAACAAAATTTGGTAAAAATCATTTTGGGAGCACAAAACTTAATTCACCTCTGCAACTGCTGAGCGCAGACAGCCTGTCGCAGCTTGCAGCCATGCTCTTAAGCATCCTCATTCTGCAGAAAAGCTTCTCAGTCCAAGTACGGGCAGGGTGAGGTGTCGTTTCACCACACACACAATGTGCGTGGCCTTACAGCTATTTTGGGCTGTGGGACAAACTGAAGCCATGGGAATGAGCACTGCTGTAAAAGAAATCAAACAACTCAGCACTGCGGATGCTGACTCTTCAACTCCTATGACTTTTCGCCCCCGTGGGTGTCACGGAGGAGGAGCAGGGATGTCCGCGAGGTCCTGGGACACTGTCCAGCTGTTGCAGAGGATCCATGAGCTTAGTTCCCAAGGGCCATGTGGAGCAGGAAGGGACACTGAAGTGAAGCACTGGCAGGAGGCAGCTGGGGGTGGACAACACAGGTGAGGGGTGGGTGAGCTCTGGGACAAAAGGACATTTGACACAGGGACTGTCCTGCTGCATGGATGAGAGGGAGGCTTCCCCTTTCCTAGCTCTCTGCTTGCTCATTCTCTCCATTCCCTCATGCTACATTTATTTCCATTAAGCTCACACTCAGCTCCAGGAGGACTGGACATAGGGTGGAGGAGGTTTCTGGATGGAACTGGCAGCTCTCAAGACCTCTGTCTGGACACACACGTTGGCCTTCTGCCCCACGGGGCTGAGGAATACCACTGGCAGAGCATCTTCCTCTGTGCCACTTCTGATTTTGGTTGACACGCATCTATCTCAAATCTCCACAGATGCCTCTGTAAGTACCATCTGGCCAGCCTGATATTTTTAACCAAAGCCTAAGGATTTCTATCACAAGACATTTTAAGATCATACTAAAGAATTTTTCTTTCCTTAATTTTTAGTGTTCTTCAAGAAACAATTCAGGCAGAACACTGATGTCCTAAATAAGCACCAGCTTACAGACCCATTGCCCCCAAAACTTCCAGAAGGTCCTAAATCATGTCTCGAAGAACCAGTACCCCCAGGTACGATGGGGAAGGCTGCATGGGAGATGCAGTCAGGTCTGAACAGGAGAGACAACACTGCCTGTGACCACCAACATCCATAATAGCCTACAGACCACACTGCAGATCAGTTCAGTTCCCACTTCCGTTTGTTGCACCTCAGATTTATACCAAATCATTCCACAAACTATCCACTCTTTCACTGATTTGGGGTTATTTCACTATTTCCAATAACCCTCTGTGGCTATGCAAAAGAAAACAAGGTACAAAGTAGCGTATGTAGATGTTCAGTTCACCAAAGGATAACTTTAATCTAAACAATCCCAATTATTATTTTAAAACCTATATACCCAAATGCAATTGGACTTATTCTTGACAGCAAGAATTTACAATATCTTCAGTCATACCTGAAGGATTTTCTTGCCAGATTTCATGCAGAAACCAAAAGTGACAGGCTTATTATGTTGCTTTTAATAGAAATAATCTCAAAACTCATGAACTACTGTCTTCATAAATATTTATTATGAAGTTCCTGTTTGAATGTGATTAGATGGTAAATAGCAGTGTTCTGAAATACCGTACTCGGCTAAGGAAATTTTCAGTTTTATGACAACAGCAAGTTTAAAAAGTTGCATTTGTCTTTTGCTTTTTTTAAGAAGGCAGCTATAATATTATTCAGAATCAATGCCTTTCTACTATGGTATCTAGTTGCTTCTGTTTCTCTGAGCACACAGAAATTACACTTTGGGGGAGAGATTTTGGGTTGTGAAGTACTGACCCAGCCTGCTTTGGAAGGTGGGCATAATTCCATTAAAGCTTATTCTGCTTAAATTCCTATATCAGATTAATTTTCTTAGGTATAGTTGTTGCTAGCAAATTGTGTAGAAGAATCTAAGCCTTGTTTCCCAGTAGCTCTTCGCACTGTTAATGGCTTGTACTGTATTTATTGCTTTTTTTACTGTTGCAGATCCCAAAGACTCTGTTCAGGTGACATTTTGGCTCTGGACAAGTGAGCCACTAGGCACTAAATAATTATTCCTGCAGATACAGAAGGTAAACTTCCTGATCAAGGTCTGAAGAGACAATAGGGAACATGTGAATCATGAAGAAGAGAAATATTCCACGACAGAGACATATATTGTATTCTAAAAAGGACAATCCCTTTTTTAAACTTAAATTTTGTAATACATGAATCAATCTCAGTTTGCTCAAAATATCACTACTATTGGCTAATCATGCTTTTTTAGACATATAGGGAAAAATTTCACACATATTAATTATTCCTGCATAAAGAGCCTGATGGAACAAGAGGGAAGAGCTGCATGGGACAAGTTTTCAGAGTGTTCTCAAATAGTATAAGAAGAGAGACAAGAAAAAGAATAAATAAATACAGACATTTGGAGGCAAATGGCCATCTCAGGGCTGTTTATATAAATAATGATAATACAGGCCCTCAGCTCCAATGGTGCTGCAGATCCTAGCTCGAAGGAAAGTATACTCTGAGCAGAATACGAGAGAAGAACAGCTCCAAGGGGAAAAAAGTATGTATGTTTTGAGTTTAAAACCAGAGCTCATTCACATTAGGAGATCAATCAGTGGGAAAATCCTTTCTGCAGTGCTAGCCCATCAGCAAGCAAGCTAATTGAATGCAGAGCAAGTGAGAGTATGGGTGGCCTCTTTCCTCTTTTATGTGCACAGCAAAGCTTGCAGCAGGTCTGAGATCCCCCCTCTGCAAACTAAGTGCCTTCAGACAGGGCAACCATCCGACTGAGCCCGAGGAATTTTATCTGCCAGTGTGTAGCATCTTTGAAACCGATTTGCCTGCTTCTGAGCAGGGCTCAGTGGCACAGCATAAAAGCGTCTGCGGTTCACAGCCACCCAACAGCTCGCTACCGTGCGGGTCCAGCCCCCCAGCCATGTGGGGTGGGACTCGGGCAGCCGTGCTGGAGCTGGAGCAGAGGTGGCTGCGTCCAGCACACGGTGCTGCAAGCTCCCTAAATAAACACACTTACATAACATGCAAAATCGTCCCATCTTTCCCCTAGGTTCTTTTGGCAGGAACGCTCACAGGAAATATCCTGTTAGTGGAGATAAAAGGCTTGATTTACTCTGTTCCTGATAATGCATAATTGTTTAATCACAAGCACATAATTAAACTCCATTGGGAAGGTTACAGTGACAATGATTGCTGAGCAAAGATGAGTTCCCCTAGAGAGGCAATCTTTGCATCAGCTGGATATTTTTATAATGGGAACGAGGGGAAATGCACTAAAAAGCCTGAATATTTGGCAAGAGCTGTAGAGGCATGGGGCAAGGGAGACTGGACACAGCTGGAACAGCACCAACAGAGGGAGAGCAGATAAGCTTTTAAATTAATCCCTTCACTAACTGAGCTGCTGGTGGAAGCAACCTCTCTGGAGAAGCACTTTTTGTGCACTGAGGAGGCCACCAAGTTCAGCAAGCTCTAGAAAAGACTGCTCCAAGACACCGAGCACTCTCCCAGCTCATGCCAGCACAGGGGCCTTACCTGGACCCATCACCCCAAGGCTGCGCTGACCCTGCTGAAGGTTGTTCATGCAGATGGCATGGGGCCACTAAGCCCAGCGGGCCAAGGGACCACCACTGGGCAGGGCAACTGTAGCGGACCCACATCTCAAACAGCAGATTCAGTGGGGAGCCACAGCTTCCCAATGCAGAGAGATCACCAGCTTCTATGGTGCCCAGTCTGTCCCCCGATATCGGAAAGAGCCTGAAAGGAGCAAACAGAAAGCTCTTCCTCCCAGCGACGGGAGGCAATTTTGCAAACTGCTGCATGAGTCATGACTCCTTTTATTGAAACCTGCTCTTCAATCATCTGGAAGCCTGTGCTAAAGATATTTTTTTAAAATTCCTTTGTCATGTAAATTATGTGTCAGTACTGCATTAGGCACCCGCCACAAAGGAACAGTAGTTCTCTGAGACCGTCAGAGCCTTGTGTGCATGTCCACAACTCCGAGGCTCCCTTAATAACTGCTTAAATGAATGAAGTCCTGTTTGCACATGGAAGAGCACTGCATTCATTTTCATCAGTGATGATGAAGGCAGTCTGAGAAGTTAAAAAAAAACCAAAAACCTTCAGTACACAAGAGCTGCTGTGTTCCTAACAGATAGAAGACAGTCAGTTCCAGTTTGCGGGAGCCAGTCTGTAAGTGCAAGTGAAGAGCGTCACTTTGCAGCCTGCAGAGCAAAAGAAGAAAAATCTCTGCTTCAGAAAATGGTGCTTGCTTTGAGCTGGCAAGAAATATTTCAATAACAGGTTGTGGAGAATGTAACTTCAAAGTTTTGAAGTCGACGGAGTTTTGGAAGCAGTTCTTGAAATTTGTATCCAAAAGTGATTTAACTTCCCCAGTTAGTGATGTGTACAAATGGCACACACCACTAAACCGCATATGCACGCAATATATGAATTCCCACATTCTTGACTTCCCATTCCAGCTTTAACATTTTTTCCAATGCAAAAAGAAATGAATCAAGCTTGCAATAGGATGTGTGTATAAATGCCAAAGAAAAAATTAAAATCAGCTGTTATTTGAAAATTAGTGGGCCTGAAGTACTTTGTTTAGATACTTAATGCCCTCTTAAATCCTGTACACCATTGTGGGTAACCAGCTAAAGGTAGAGGTCTTTAAGCCAAAGCTATTTCAAGTTTGCTTGGCTTTTTTGGTAGTATGGCCTTTTATAGTGACCCAGATGGTTATAAAATCATCAGGATCCATGGGGCAAACTTTCTTCTGTGAACTGATTTCTTGTGGTGTGGTAATTCATCCATTTTTAAAAGCATTTTCGTTGCTCCTGCCAAAGAAGAAATGTTGTGGCCAAAAAAGAGAAAATGTGGGGACACGCTGGATAATACATTGCCCAATATTTTTCTTTGCCCTAACTTGCTCTGCTAAGAAAGTGAGAATTTCTGGGACCATATGGTAGCAGAATGGCAACAGCCTGCAGTATATGAAAGGTTTCTGCAGCAAAGCAGAATTCCTCTCACTCAGCCTAAAAGTACAATCAAAGCATCTCACTCAAAGTTTTTAGGAGAGATCTGTCTTTTGAGGGCTTGTCAGTGTAATTATGGCAGGAACAAATTTACCAAAACAGATCTTCACTTAATGAATGTTGGTAGCTGTCATCTTTAAAATTGTTTAGATACAATACAGGAAGAGAATGAGACAGAGAAGTGTTACATCTTGTTTAACACTCTAAAAATAACACCATCACCCTGCTAAATAAGAAGGGACATAATGCAACACTTGGAAGAAAAACAGGCTGTCATTTTTCTCTTGTTACTATTTAGAGTGAGTTCATCTGTACCTGTACAAGGAGATTAAATTGTAGTGCAGAAGGTAGAGGCTTGAGCCTCATCTCAGCTGGTGGGGCATTCTCTCTGTTACCTTTTTTCCCCCTCTTCTTTTCCCCCCCCCCCTGAATAGCATCCTGTCTTCCTTGGGCTCATGAGAATGTGTCCAATCATCCTGAAACATGTAGAGGCCAGGAAGGTAAGAGCCAGCCTGAAAGCAGAGCTAGAGGAAGCTGCATGTCACCTTCTGCATTGCAAAAGTAGCATAGCCATCTGCTGTGTTTCATTTCCATGACCACGTTCTGAATCCTTCCTTTCAAGGGGAAAGGCAGTGCTAAGGGGCAGATACAGGCTGGCAGGTCTTAATTTGCATCAGGATTTAATCATCTTAATTTGCTTCAGGACTCATCCCAGCAGTGAGGTGAGGAAAGCAGCATGTGCTAGAGCCAGCGTCTACCTGGCCTCTGCCTATTACAGGGCAGGAAAGTGGATCTGAGTGTTACAGTGGGAATGGGGAGGAGAAGGACACATTTTTCAAGCAGAGCTCCATATATTTTACTCCCTCCCTAGTTCCCTCACTCTTGCATTTCTGCAGGCTGCTACCACCTATTGCAACATAGATAACAGCCAGCAAGGACAAGCACATTAGAGGTTTTGGACCCAGTAAGCATACCACTGGCAAACAGGGATGCTGTTATACAGGGACCTAAACCATATGATGTTGGGCATGGACCCTGAACCTACCTGCAGCCTGCTGGGCATCTTTTTGACAATACCCCCGCGGAGTAATCACAAACCATTTTGAGGTAACAAAACCCTCCTGGGAGAAAATGCAACAGCACTGCAGTCAGTTGCAATCACTTACCACAGCTAGAGTTTTGCTCCAAGGGGGATGGGAACAGGACCTGAAGTATCAGGGCCCACTGAAATACCTCATGGTGGATGTCAATGATGCAAATGCAATTAATACTTCTGCCTGGCCTATGATGACACTGCTCCCCTAATGCAGCAGCATGGCTAGAAGAGCAACCTCTCTAATGGCACATAAACACTTTCCAAGTGGCTGTCCTATTAAGGTTATGCAAGACCCAGGGCAGTCCTCCGCAATGTGATGTCAGCTCTGGCTCCTGGCCTGACACACAGTTACACAACAGGACAAGGCAAGGGGAGAAAATGGAGATGCTCTGGGGCTGTCAATTTTTTGAAATACAGTTTAAGCACATCATTTCTATTGCCGTCATTGGCAAAACGTCAGATGGGTAAACAGCAGTGGGGGAAGTTAAGGTTGATCTAAGACATGCTGGTTTTTTTCCTTTTCTTTACATTATTCTTTATTCTTCTTTTCATGTATCTGTCCTGATTTTCCCTCTCTCAGTGTCTTGGCAGGGTAGCAAAAGAAGCTCAGAAGTACATAGCTTAGGCCTGAGTAATGCTCTACTGAAGGCAGGGAATCTCTTTTTTTTCAGTTTTTCATGGTTTTTCTTACTTTCTGTGTGAGCTGTTAGCCTAGAAGCCCTCCTGATATTTAGCATTCCTTCCACACTGGTTAATTTGTGCTGGTTGCAAGAAGCACATGGTGGGGATTTGGGGCCGGCATTGGTGGAGACCTGCTTGTTATCACAAGCAGGGAAGGAAAATATCATTGTCATGTTGCACAGCCCCAGAAAAGGGAACAAAGGAATCAACACAAACCTTTTTCCTCACTGCCCACATAAGCCCACTGCAGCATAGCAATGAGCGCTGAACAGATGTGGAGGTGTGTCTGAGGTGGAGACCCTCAGGTGCCACCCTCGCAGGGCAGGTTGTGCTGCTCTCTCTTCCCAGTGCTGTTTGGAGAGATCAGGGCTCTCAGCCAAGAGAAACAGGGCTCTCTTTCCCACATTAGCCAGACTTTTTGAAGGCTTTTTTGTCCTCCCTCAATTTAAAGCCATGTAGGTGACACTGGCTGAGGAGGAAATTGCGTGGGATGAGTGGGGTCTATGCGCTTCTCAGGGCACAGACAACGCCTTGCAGAAGGATGTGCTGCAGCTGCTCAGAGGGCTAAGGGTGCATGAAGGAACTATGGATTCTCTTTGCCGGTGTTGGTGAGAGAGGAGCAGCTCTCCAAGCAGCGACTGCAAGCCCTGTCCTCCACATGGGTGGGCACATGGGCATTGGCCTTGCCAGCAGGTCTCGGCACTGCAAGTTGGGCAGAGGAGTGGGCTGACAGCATGACCACGAGCAGGAGAACAGGGGCCCAGAACACATGCCATCCGAGCAGAGAGAAGAGCGGTAGCATGCACCAGCCTCTGTGGTCCAGCTCTTGGACTCACTACCCAAAGTGAAGGTCTCTGCCCAGCCAAGCTCTCTGGGAAACTCCTGATAGCTGAGAGCCATATGGAGCCCAGAGCTACCCTGTTCCTCCTCAAAACGCTCCCACCCTGCTACTTAAGTCCCTTATTTTTCCATCAGCCTGTATAAAGAGCTTTTGACTGTTCACTCAGTCACTCGATCAAGAGACTGCATTTGCCTGACATGTTGGAGTCCCATCTACTCATATGTAGCTGTCCTCTCCTCTTATGTTCAGATTAAGACTTGTCAGAATAAAGCTGCAAAACTTCTCAGACAAAACTAATATCGGTAATGAAAGTTTGAATTGTAAGCACTGAAAAAGTTCAGTCTGAACTAAATCTTTTTTCTACAAATTTTTTCCTACAGTTTTCTGTCTTCTTTTATCTCTGATACATGCCAGCTTGCATTAATTTATTTTGGTGATATCTTGGGAGAAGACACCACAGGAAAACCACCCAGCCGAAGATTTCCCAGTAGACAAAGAAAGTCAGACCTGGAACACAAATCTAGCTATTGTGTATGAAATGGGAGAAAGCAAAGCCTTGGATTAGAAAACCCCTGGAGTTTTGTGGAACGTTTCATCCTGATCTGACCCGTGTGGCTCAAGCCTTTGTAGCTCATTGTATGTCTTTTTATGATGAAGAAAATATGCAGTAAAACCAGGCCTGTATGGTCAGGATCCCTGGAAGTAAATCCATTAAAACAGAATAAATCAATTCAGAAAACTGGCTGTCTTCCTTTTTGCTCCAAGTTACTTCCTCAACATCTGCCTTAGCTGTCCTTGGTAACAGAATTTTTCTGCAGGGCGTGTATTTTATACTTTGACAACTTGGTACAAATATTTTATTGTCAGAATTGGGACACAGTTACACTTGCAATCCAACTACCTAGTCTGAACTGCATGTGTCTGAACTTGTGCACGTCTATGAAAAAAAGTAAGCCTTTGTGTTCCCCCTCTAGTCCTCAAAATTAACTTGGAACCAGCAGTATCATTCAGGCAAAACAGACCTTCTCAGAGAAAAGCAGCTTGCTTTCTCCTGCTTTATAAAAAGAACTGTATTTCTCTGAAGCAATACAAATTCCTTGCATTAAAAAAAAAATCCTTTCCACATGAATGTTAGTGCTACCTCCAAATGACATATGTGTGTGCAGAGTGCCTTTGAAAGAAGCCCTTCACAAAATCTGTTTGCATCAGGGGATGCAACTGGTGGACTTCCATCTGAATGTTGCTATTGTTCTAGTCTCCATCACATTTGCTTTTCCAGTCAGTCTCAGATGTAACTTCCCAACCACAATAAATTGTTTTGAGTTGTTGGCAGTCTAATTCATCTAGATTTTCTTTGTTCACAGGAAGATTTTAGTGTCCAATGAAAGGAAGGGATTTTATTGCCAGCTCTTAGTCATTGTGGGGCAAAATGCAGGCAAGAGAGTAGATTTCCACAGGTCAAGGTCCATAAGAGATGAGAACTTTTTGTTCAGGTTACTGGCTTTAGCCTAGCAATAACTTTGCCATGAAGTATCCATGCTGTGCTTAGAAACAGCAGGACTCAAGTCATCTGGTGCTAAACTGAGCCAGCATGTCCTCAGCTCCATTTGTATCCTATTTCTTCAAACTACATGAGCAGAAACCTCTGTCCACCCTCCTGCCCCATGGCAGGCAGAGCCACACCGATGTCTGTGAATCCTGGCACGGGTTTGTCTAACCTGTTCTTTAAGACCTCTGATGTTGGAGAGGCCACAGCTCACCTTGGCAAGCTATTCCAGCTTTTGTCTGTCCTCACAGTCTCCACTTTCCAACCTACATCTCTTCTATGCAGTCTAAGATCCTCAGCTTGTGGGAAATGAGATGAGCTCTGCTGACATCAGTAAGTTTCACCATTAAACATGCTTTGAAGATATGACCTAGTACTGTCAAAACTCAGTCCTTTCACTTCCCTCTTAATTTTTCTCTGTTCCTACTCTTTCTCTCTTGATAGATTCACAATGTTCCTTCCACTCACTTTAACATGTAAGCAGTGTGAAAGTGCTGGCACTCACTCCTACATACCGTCATCAGCATTCAGCTCTCTTTTTCTGTTCATATTTCTAAAACTTTCAGATCTTCATCTTCACACATGCCCACTACAGCATTCTGCTGGGGATCTAAAAAACACATCAGACATATAAAGAAGTTTCTGAGATCATCTTCCAGCCTTGTCTTTCTGAGCAAATAAACCTTCTCTTTGTGACCCTCACCTGGCTTCCTAAGTTCAAATTTTCAGACATTACCTTTGATACCACTCATAGTGCAAGAGCTCAGACAGTTCCTCTGTTATTATGTGTATCCTCCCACCTCTGTAGTGACGTCAGTCTCCCGTGTCCATTTGATCTGTTGCCCAAAAGATACCTTCACGTTTTCTTCACTTTGTCCTTTTTGAATGCACAGCTTTCCAGAGGTGTTCTTTGAGGCTATTCTTCTTTGTGATCTCAGACCTTTCCTTAAAGCCCACTCTGACTGCAAATGTCTGATTAAAAGATACGAGGTACTACTACCTTTTTTAATTAACTTATTTGACAAGTTTGAATACAATTAAACCACAAATCATTGCCAAATGCCCAGGTGTACATGTGCTAACTTTTGCAAGAATGACTTCCCTATCACTGCTGCTTTAATCTTCCCCCTGCTTCTTCTAATTCCTTTGCTCACCCATTTATTAGGTCTTGTCTTGAATTAGCAGCATGTGCCACGTAGGTAATATCTGTGTGTTTGCACAGATGCTCATATCTCTGCATTATTTCCCACCTCTGCCTGGGATGTTAGTAGTATTAGAAGTCCAGCACGGCCTAGGAGTTATCTAAAACCCCCACACCTCAGCCTGCATCTTGTCATGACATCTCTGGGATGTTCTTGCTACTTGCTCCTAGATTCAACAGTGCAGAGTATGGCAAAGGTCTCATAGTCATGGTTCAAATTTTGTACACCAGCAGTGGTGCACAGGCAGACAGTGCTAGCACGAGCAAGGCACCCTCCTTGGGGAAAAGGCTGCCTTTATCTTTTGACCAGTGGGTAAGATACAGACATGATGAGCAAGTCTTCCTTAGTTTTGCACTGAGGACAGTTGACAGTGGGGTCTTGCCCCCTGACAAGGGGAGCACTGAACATAGAATTTGCATTTGGTAGCGGTTCTTGCAGCCTAAGCTTTCCTATCTTGGAGGCCTGCTATGTAGACTGTTTATTTGATTGTTGTTTGGCTGATTGTTTACTTTGGACTTTAATTAAATAAAAATATATTAACATTCAGAATTCATACAGAACCGCTCACAGGTAGCAGTTTGCAAAAGATTTAAAGACAGAGAAATTAGAAGCTTGTCCGCAAATCTGGTTGGTCATAGTCCACATACTCTCCAGGTATTTTTAGGTTTTGTTGTTGCTGGTTTTACTGTTTATTTTTGTCCTATCTACAGCTCTACATAGTCTTGCTTTGTCCATTAGGCTCTGTATCTATTGTTATACACACCTATTGTGAGTCTGCTGCAATCTGTACCTCTGCATGCCTTCACTTGCTTTCCTGCTTCAATGTTTCCTGTGCCTTCATCTGATATAATTAATCACTTCACCAAAATAAACCTGATACTGATACCCTGCAAATATTTACGCAAGTACCCTAACCCAGAGAAAATACTGGACTTGTTGAGAAGGCACCCACAGTCACAGGGCTGCTTCAGTGGGAATATTTGCCTTCAGGGACTGCTGGAATGGCAAGAGATTACAGAATGGGCCAATGTTGGCAAGTGCCATGTAGGAATAGCTGATGTGCTCACTTATCTCCATTGAAGACGCAGTCAGCCTCACCTTGCTTCCTCTATCCATCTGAAAAAGCATCTCTGCAAGGCAGCCACAAGTGGTTAAACATCAATGACAGCCAGGCTTGTCTAGTCCTTTCAACTCTTGCAGGAAAGAAACATTCAGAAGGCTACTGATAAACTAATGAAAACACTTCTGCTTTGGGCCATGAGCAGAGAAACCTGGAATCAAGGCAAAAAAAGCTTCTTTCTGTTTTGTTCTCCGCCTGCAGAATCAGTGAATATCTAAACGAGAACAATATGTACTGGCAGCTCCGCTCGAGCACAGGCATGGCTCGGGTCAGAGCCGAGCCTGGCTGCTGTGCCAAGCAGCCTCATGCACCAGTGATCTCTGAGATCAGCTCCTCGCAGGGAGCTGAAGGCCACAAAAATCTCCTCCCCCACACCCTCCCCACATTTCTCAACAGCAGGCCAGGTCCACCTAATTAAATAGACTGTCTTCCAGGAACATCAGGGTTTACCCTGAAAATGGAGGAAACTGAAACTGCCACAAATACCTTGTTATTTGTAGCACTGCTGGCAAAACAATAATGCACATACATACAAAAGCAAAGCAAAATGTAAGCATTTTGTGCCCCATCTGAGTGCACCTCAACATGCTGGTAGTGTCGGCATTTTCTCATCATGCTAGGTGGAAAAATACTGTGCAAGGAAACTACGTTTGCCTCACTGTCAGTGGAAGTGTGTTATTACGAGCACAAATACAGAGAATGTTTTCACCTGCTGACATTAGCTTCAAGAAGCCCTGGCAAAAAAAAAGAAATAAAGCTCTCTGTGGCCTGTGCCTGCTATGCAAAGAATAATGCTTGACATGTTAAAGCAGGTAGCCGAAGCATTATGAAAGAGCATTATGCACAGTTAGACGGATTTGGCTGAATTCAGGTGGTGTGTAGGGGCTGCAAGTCACTTGCTGGTAAAAAGACATGAATCAAAGGAGTTTGATCCTCCATTTATACAGCCACATGTGAGAGAGCCAGGGTAAACTTGGTTATTTCAAACATACCTTTGAGTTTGGCCACTGTGTTCATTTACTTTGGCTCTTTTCTCAGGACAGTTTGAAGACTCATAATGTTTTGTAGCAGGGCTTTGTTTGCAATGTATTACACTGAGAAGGTCAAAGGATTTAGAGTAACACCTTGAAGTTCGTCTCTGGGCTCTTTTCTTAATACTTTCTATCCCCTGCCCTTCAATTGTACAGGCAATTTGCACAGGCCTTTAAAGAAGCAATTACACTATTGTTTAGCAAAAGCACAATGCCAGAAGTGAGTAATAAGCAAAACAATGCCACCTCTTTATTCCAGTGGAATATGCATTTATGCCATTTCAAATTTCTGACTTCTAATTTTCCATTTTTGTAGTGTTACAAAGCTTTGGAAACTGCACTGTAGCTTCTGAGGCCCATGTGCTGCAGAAAGCTTTTGCAGTAAACCAACTTTGCTTGGCAGTAGGTTCATTTTCCTACAAAATCAGTCAGAGCACTCACCAAAATGAGACCAGTTCGGGAATGTCCTCACTCACCCTGCATTCACACAGAGTATAAACCTTATCACACCTTGCCATGCCAACTGCCTGCATGCCCATCACTTTTTCTAATTAGCTCTTAGGCGAAGAAGACACTTTATGGTTGTTACCTGTGAAAACAGAATCCCAGATCCTCTAAGGTATGAAGAAATGGTCTGACTCCTCACTGTGGACTCTACCTATTGCTGTGGCACACAATGAGACTTAGAGTGCTTGGGTTAGACCTTCTTCATTGTGGTTTTGCAAATCCTTCAAGAAAACGTGGTACAAATTTCCTGTGGTTCTTTCTTCCACGGCTTCTGCACTTGCATTCATCTCATTTTTAAGAACCAGATACATAGCTGAAAGTATTAAGCTGTTGAGTAATGAAAGTACAAAGTCATCTGCAGGTTAGGTCAAAGGTCCTCCAAAAGGATCACATTAGGGAACAAAGTGACAGGCAGGCACCACAGAGGAGGTCAGAACAGGCAAATCAGAATCACCAGCTTTGTCATCTTAAAGCTTTTTATCCCAAGATATGCAAGTGCATCTGGTCTGTGTTGGGTATTGGAGTACTGCCCATGGACATGAGCAGACACACCTTGAAATGCATTAAAGAACAAGGACCAGTGAGAGGTTATAAACAGTTTTTAAGTGATGTACAGATCTCAGACCTAAAGCAGGGGACATTTTCATTTTCTTTTTTCTTGTCTATCCATCTCCTTTTTTAACTCACACTTTCCATGGAAACTAAACCTTGCTGAGACAAGCACTGACAGAAATAAGCTTGATTTCATGGAAGGCAGAAGATGCTCTATTATGCCAGCTCTCACTCTGACACCATGGCCTTTTTTTTTTTCGGATGAAATTACAATGAATGGAAAGACTTGCTCACCCTTGTGCAGGACTCAGCTCTGCTTGTGCTCTTGGCCTTTTCCTGGGAGGAGAAAGACAGGCCACTGCTTTTGACCCTTCTGATACACCAGGAGGAAGAGAGGCAGTTTAATATGATGAAGAACCCTGAAGGTAATAGGTGTGACCGCCAGTGAGTCTTCTGAGTGGTGGGACAAGGAAGAGAAGGAAGAAGCAGCTGAGTTATGTCCTAAGACCTGGAGTGGTTTGGGAGTAACAAAAGAAGAAATTTTGTCAAACCAGATGCGAAGTTGTGAGGCCTGGGGAAAGAGGACAGGACTGGAGAGGGGACTGGGAGGCGAAAAGGTTCCTTGCTGTGTGGAACAAGTTTTGATGCTATAGATCTGTGACTTGCTGGAAGTACAGCCTTTCTGTATACTTCTGCCAGGCTGTTGATCTTGGGCTTGAATGGGAGAAATTGCTGCAAATCTTGACAACCAACAGTCACACTGCTCAGATATTTTGATGTGCTTGGGCTGTGGCTTCTAATGCTTGAAGAGTTGCTGCCTTCACTCCTGGAGCCAGACAATGTTATTGCAAGGGTGGGAGAGGGACACTCTGGTGTAGTGCATGCAAAGAAAGAGGATATTACTCATTACCACTATGAAGCAGAGACATTTTTGGGAAAAGAGTGGTAGAGACTGTGAGCTACTCCATTCCCCTGAGTCTTAGGGCAGGAAGTAATCCAAGGATGACAGAATAGTAAAATAATTTCTGCCCTTCGTTACTATCACAGAATGTTTTGAAGAGATGCAGAAGACAATTAAAACCTGAATGGATTTCCCTTATTTTGCCCTCAGAATTGAAATGCTTATACAATATAGACAATACGCTTATCAAGCATCGATTTCCCTCCTCCCTGCCATCTTCCTCCACCACATTTCTTACTTGTTTATAAGAACAGATCGTCCTCGTGAGATGTCTCTGAACCTGGCAATGCCTAGGAAACACGCTGCTCAGTTATACAAGTTACAGTCATGAACACCAAAGCTGGCTAGATACATTATACACCGAGTTTATCCAAAATGTAATTCAAGACAGGCCATTTATTCAGTTCAACTACATGTAAAGCAGAGCAACTGTGCAGGAATGCGCAAGATCAGGAAGAAGGCCTTAAGTGGTGTTCATTCATGCTTGCACATGTCTTCTCCACTTATAAGGAAGTGCAATATGCTGGCGATTTTCTTGGCCAACTGCTTTAAGTTGCTTCAACTTACTATCTGCTAGATAAACACAATAAATCACAAGCTCGTTTAAAGGTAAGGCAAGCCAATTTCTCTGATAAGCAAACCAGCCTCTGCAAAGTTATATCCATTTGATTCAGTCTCGTTTGCCCATTGCAAAACCAAATCATGTGACATTTAATGAAAGAGCAGGATTAGGAGTGAATAGTACAGCAGTTAAATATTTCTTCCATCGCCCATAGATGTGGGCAAAAAAATCAGATGTTGAGCTGTGTGCTCAGATACCCAAAGACAACTACAATGTCTTTGGTTTGTATGTTAGCTCTTTCTCCTTGCTCTCACCTCATTTCTGTCCTTACCTACCTTGTTTTAGCATGTACCAGCACATTGGTCTGTAGGGCAGGAACCATCATTTGTAACCCTTTGGGAGCTACTGATCTTGCGTAGATGATAACAACCTCCATTCACTAAAAACAGCCAAGGAAAAAGAGAGTTGAGTCCACTGTGCAGGGAAAGATGGGGCCTCAGGGCAACGTGGAAGGAGCCTGCCGTGTCCCTGGGCAGCAGAAATGGTCAGGTTAGCTGCAGAAGTGGTCAGGTAAATCTGAGGGGGCACTCAGATCAGAGCAGGCAGGAGAGACCCAGGCACAACAGGGAGCCCGTGCGGTCCCTTTGCAAAGAGGCAGAAACAGCCTCTGCCCACGCTGCCAGCCCGGCTACGGGGACTCGCAGAGACGGGGGCCTCAGGACTGCCAAACACAACCCTCCAGACCTCACGGCTTCTGAGTCTCTCTCAACCTTTGCTACCAGGTACTAGATGCTCTGCAACGAAGAGCTTAGGTTGATAATTAATGAGAATTAAGCCATGTAGAAGGCATAAAATCCCACATTAGAAAGCTAGTTTATGACACCATTCATTAGGCAATTGCTCAACATCAAAAAGAGACAGCCCAGTGTGGCATTTCCATTACCTGGTTTTATTATACTGAAGGATTTTATAGACCACGTACTCCCTGCCAGGAAGTGTGACTTCTGAATGGCTTCTTCACTCTCCAAGGGTGTTACCACTCTCTTGGGTTTCTGGAAATGAGTTTTGCATTCAGAGCACCTCCAGAAAGACTTTGACTCATGCACCTACACAGGAAAAGAGGGGTTTTCACACAGGAGAGGAAAAGTCATCCTAAGCCCTCACATGCTTTTGGAGGAAAAAACCATCCCACCAGTTCCCTTTAGCATGGAGTTCCTTGATATGCTGACACTCATATTCATTTCCATATTCCCACCATGATATCTTGGATGCTTTCCTAGAAGCAGTGTGAGAGCCCAGGAAGAACTCATGCTCACTGTTATCGCCCACTAAAAAGGAAGAAGTGGACAAAAAAGTACTGGGATGTTTGAGCCACTTGTGAGCTCAACAGAGCATTGCTGCCCTCCTGGGAGGAAGAGGCATGGCCCAACAGCAACACTGGCCATGCACAAAATACACGAAACCATTTAAATCCTTATGGGTATATATATATATATATAAATCCTTATGTATATGTAGATGTATAGACGTATGCTACAAAACATGAGCTACAGCTAAAGAGACTTAAAAGCAGAGAAACAAACTATGAGGAAGGTGAACAGGAAAAGGAAAAGGTCAAAAGGGGGCAAAAAGGCCTCACTTAGGCTATTTGCACACTATAAAAATGTCTCATTTTGCCACTTTTCTGGAGGGAGGAGGATAAGAAGGCAAGTATTATATTACTCAATCGATAACAGTTGCAAATGTGAAACAGATTAAAAGAATGAGTCATTCCCATTCTCATGGTCAACTACCAAAGTCTGCTGAGGCAGCTGATACTAGAAGTTTTGTCAGTGCAATTTCACGACCCATAGTCCTCAGGGTGACGCAAGTTATGAGCAGTCAGACCTCAGCCCATCACACGCGGGATTTGGAAAGGGATTTCCTTCCCTCGCCCAGCCGAGGGGCCAGGAGTGACGGCGGTGACACTGCCTTGCTGCCCTTCCTGTTCCAGGGCAGGGGAAATGCCGGCCCCATTGCAAAACCCCAGCGCTGCAAAGACTATCAGTGCCACTGTCCATCCTGTTTTTTTGGAAGAGGGGATGAAAAAGAGATGGAGCACAACCCTAACTCGGCTTTGGGCCTTTCTCTTCCTAGATTTGGATGCTTGTGAGTATTCATGTTTGATGTTTTCCAGAGCAAGAGGAGGGGAGGGGTGGGCAGGAACCAGGATTTGTCTTCTCAACTTTTTTGCCTCCCATCAGTAAATACAGGGGCTTTTGGGCCAGTTTCTCAATGGGAACAGGAATCAAGACAGACATCTCAAAATATTTCCCTGTGGTCACTTGGGTATTTACAGCAGTCTTGGTTCCTTGAAAGAGCACAGAGGTAATTTCAACCCTCAGAAAAAACCCAGCCCTGACTTCACTGTGCCTCTTATGAAGGAGCAGCTCCACTCGGTCATGTCTATTCAAGAGCAGCTACTTATAGCACACTTCCCCTTCCTTCCCTGGACTCAGAGGTTGCTGCTAGCTCACGGCCCAGCAGCTAAACGCAGAGGCTCAGCTCCTCTTTCTGCAGCTGCCCTGGACCAGAGGAATCAAAGAAAGACTGGACAGCACAGACAATGCAAAGGGAGTGTTGGCGTGTACACAAGATCTTTACCAGCTCGGAAGTCTGGTTGCCCTTTGGCAGCTTAACTCCTCGCACAGAGTTTCATCATGGGTGCTTTTGCACTGAGGACGTTTGAAGTGAAAGGCAGTAACACTTGATGGAGTTGTATTGCAACACCATCTCCCTTAAATAGCCACAAGCCCTTATCATTCCCATCCCTCTATTTTATTCTAATAAGGCATTACCCCTGTACTCCTTTTGCACATTTTGGCAGGGAGGGGATCTGTTAATTAGCCAGACGTTGCATTTTTAGTGGAAGTCTGCTGCAAAAGTCTTGTTTTTCTAAATCTGACCTGTTGAGTGATTTATGAGATCCATATTAATACATGGCACAGTACAGCTCCATTGGTTAGCATCCTAAATCTGCCAGATGGCTCAGTAAAAAGATAAGGCAGGAGAAAATTCACTCTCAAAAATAGCATTGTGACAGCAGCATCCATTAGCCTGAAGTTCACAACATAAAGCTACCATGCTACGGCATTTTTGAGTACACTGCACTCTCAACCAGGATGCAGGGGAAGATCAAATTTAGAAAAGAAGGGCTTTAAATAGACATTCAGTTGAAAAATAAAGTGTACCCTTGGAAGTTATGTTCCTGTAATAAATTTAGAAACAAGAGTAGAATAAAAAATTTACTAGCATTCTCAGGTGACAGGCAGTGTAGTCAGGTGGACATCCCTGAATATGACATGCTGTTTCAAATACAGACTTCCAGGAAAAACAGGGGCAGGACCATGTCTTCTTTTTCTGTTTATTATACAGCGCTAAGAACATTGGAGATGTGTGAAAAACTATAAATCTTCATATGTAGGCCATCTGGCTTGAATGGCATGACAGCTCATATCAATAGTTTTGTGTACTCACTGGTTGTCTCCTGGTTTCCAAGTAATGAGTATTTCTGTGGCCAATTTTTCAAACCTCTGCTTCCAAGGAGGCACACGAAGAAGTGCCTATTCAGATGTGCTCTGCCCATAACAGCTTCCAGTCTGACATGCCTGGACAGACTTCTACAAGCACTTGGCAATAATATTCCATCAATAGCCTGAAGAGAACCGGGTGAGATACTGTGGCCAAAACTTTTCCAGTAGAAAATGTACAATATTTCCAACACTTAAAATTAATTTCAAAGAAGCTAACTTGTTTATATCAGAATCCAGGGAAGAAGGAATTGAGCATGGGAAGAGAAATAAAAAGGGTGTTTATATTTGTTTTGCCTGCAAAAGGGATTTTTTCTGTTCACTGATACTTTACTGGGAAATTCCATCCAATGTTTTGTTTAATTCTGAAAAATATTCACAACCAAAATGCAATATTGTGTGAAATATTAGCAACACATTAGCTCTTGTGAGTTTAAACTACAACAAAAATATTTTCTGCAATCTTTCTGCTTATTGAAGATGTTGAAAAAATATATTTGTTGTTGACCTAGGCTGATTTTTTTCCCAGCTGTTGGAAGAACTGCCACAAACCTGAAAATCAGTTATTCACATGGCTTGAATACTGTTTTGTTTGTTGTTTATTTTAAACCTATCTCCAATTTTAGATGGGTTTACGATGAAACACAGAAAATTCAGTCCTATTCATTTTCCTGAAAACACAATTCACTGGATGAGCTGGGGAGAAAGAATTTCCTACCCCTGCACGTGAGGATCTCTGCCAGGAAACAGAACGGACTGTAATTTTTACACAGATAATTAAAGTATAATGGAGACACTATTTAAAGATGTCCTGTTCTTCCTACTGTATTTAAAGAATTTGCTTAAGAAAAAGAGACAGGGTGGGTCTGTATATTGCACTTGTCATATTATGCAACAAGATACATGACACTGCATTAATCATATTCCTTATTGATGACTTTTTCACCAGTTCAACTCACTGATTGTTTAGACTATTTTTAGAGTTGAAAAAGAAAAACTTTCCATGTATATTCTCTTTTCAGGAACAGAGAGTAACAATGTCATAAAGTTTATTTTGGTAACAAAAATGTGATGTTGAATATACGAAAAAATATTTTGTGCTGCATTACAATCACTAAACTTCTGTTAATTCTAGTAATACTTCTGACAATTATTTTTCCAGATATTGAATCTGGCATAGGTGCACCTTTAATTTTGTAGTAGATAGTTTACTCTTTGGGTATAATCTGGAAATCTAGGTTGGACTCTTTTGATTATTTCAGTTGTGCATTGACCTGTAAGAATAATGAATAATTGAAAAAAATTAGCAACATCTCCTTGTGGGATGTCCAGGGATTCAGCTCCAAGTCAAAAATCTGGAGACCCAGAAGCTGATGAAACTCTGGCTTTGTCAGCACAATACCAAGCCTGGGCTCCTGGCTCCTTGGCAGGGGGTATGGCAGCCCTGGCAGTCAGGAACTTTGGATTCCTGGCAAAAATTCAGTTAGAAATTGTCAAAACGCTATTAGTCTCAAAATTACTATTTTTGAAATATCTCTTCAGAAAAAAAAATCTAAATTTCTTTTGAAAATAAAATTTCTTGGCGATTTGGGCATTTTCTTCAGTTACCATCATCATTCTGCTATCTGTGCTTTAGTTCCCCATTTACTGGGGACAAAAGCACTTTTCTATCCCACAGGGATACTTCTTTTGTGACCATAAACACATACTGGGTTGTGAAGTAGCCAGGTAAGACAGCACTGGAGTGCCACGGCTACCACAGATCATCCCTGCTAATTACAGGCCTGTCAGTCTCACTTCAGTGCCTGGTAAAATTATGGAGAAGGTTATTCTGAGAGTTACTGAAAAACACTTGAGAAGCAAGGCAGTCATTGGTCATAGCCAGCATGGGTTCACGAGGGGAAAGTCCTGCTTAACCAACTTAGTTTCCTTTTATGACAAGGTCACCCATCTAGTTGACCAAGGGAAGCCAGCAGATGTGGTGGGTTTGGATTTTAGCAAAGCTTTTGATGCTGTCTCTCACAGTATCCTGCTGGACAGAATGTCCAGCACACAGCTAGACAAGCCCATAATATGTTGGGTGAGCAACTGGCTGATGGGTGCGGCTCAAAGAGGTATAGTAAATGGGGTTACATCTGGCTGGCGGCCAGTCAGCAGTGGGGTTCCCCGGGGCTCAATTTTAGGGACAGTGCTCTTAAATGATCTGGACACAGGAGTCGAGCGTACATTAAGTAACTTTGCCGATGATACTAAACTAGGAGGAGCCGATGATACTAAACTAGGAGAGGCCTTACAGAGAATCTGGATAGACTAGAGAGCTGGGCAATCACCAACCGTGTGAAACTTGACAAGAGCAAGTGCTGGATTCTCCACCTGGGATGGGGTAATCCTGGTTATATGTACAAATTGGGGGACGGGAGGCTGGAGAGCAGCGCCCCAGAAAGAGATCTGGGGGTTTGGGTCGATGGCAAGGTGAATATGAGGCAACAGTGTGCCCTGGCAGCCAAAAGGGCCAGCCGTGTCCTGGGGTGCATCAAGCACAGCATAGCCGGCTGGTCGAGGGAGGTGACTGTCCCATGCTACACTGCGCTGGTGCGGCCCCACCTCGAGTGCTGTGTGCCGTTCTGGGTGCCTCAGTATAAGGAGGACATCAGACTGTTAGAGTGTGTCCAGAGGAGGGCGACCAAGATGGTGAAAGGTCTTGAGGGCAAGACTTAGGAGGAGCAGCTGAGGTCACTTGGCTTGCTCAGCTTGGAGAAGAGAAGGCTGAGGGGTGACCTCATCACAGCCTGCAACTTCCTCACGGGGGGCAGCGGAGGGGGAGGTGCTGATCTCCTCTCTGGTGACCAGCGATAGGACACGAGGAGATGGAATGAAGCTGCATCAGGGGAAGTTCAGATTGGTCATTAGGGAAAGGTTTTCCACTGAGAGGGTGGTCAGTCACTGGGACAGGCTCCCCAGGGAAGTGGTCACAGCACCAAGCCTGTCAGAGCTCAAGGAGAGTCTGGATGATGCTCTTAGTCATATGGTTTAGTTTTGGGTAGTCCTGTGAGGAGCAGGGAGCTGGACTCAATGATACTTATAGGTCCCTTCCAACTCAAGATATTCTATGATTCTATGATTCTATTGTTCTATGGTCTCATCTCATCTCATCTATTGTAAAAGCATACACTGCTTTATGAGTAAGAAGACTAAAATTTGAAAAAAACTATATAAAAAGGGAAAATAATAGTAGAGCTGCAGAAAGAGGAAACAGCAATGTAACAGCTTGCATCTGCAGCTTTTGATATTCTTCAGGATTAAGCAGACAATCCACTACGAAAAATATGCATAACCAGTCTCAGAAATCTGTTGGATCTACATATATGCCAACATCTTTGACTAAAATTAGACTTCAGCTTTTGGTGAAAGTGCATGTTTGAGTGCTAGTTGAAAATTTCTCAGAGAGGCCATTTCCTCTCATCCTAGAGAGGAAATGGCCTCAAGTTGCACCAGGGGAGGTTTACACTGGATATTAGGAAATTTTACTTCACTGAAAGGGTTGTCCAGCATTGGAACTGGCTGCCCAGGGAAGCGGTTGAGTCGCCATCCCTGGAGGTATTTAAAAGACGTTTAGATGAGGTGCTTAGGGACATGGTGTAGTGGTGGTCTTGGTAGTGTTAGGTTTACGGTTGGACTCGATGATCTTAAAGGTCTTCTGCAATCTATACGATTCTGTGATTCTGTGAAAATCCTGTTGAAAGACAATTTTGCTGATTTTTTTTTTAAAGTTGCATCTTCAAGGTCACATGATTTTCATTGAGAGATGTGGCTTCTCAGCACATTTGAAAAATTAAACAGGCTAAGTATGGAGGTAAGAATCTCACCAGAAATTGAGGGGGTTATTTACAAAAGTCTTTCAATTGAAATAGGCAGTTGAAAAAAGAAGCAGCAGTCATGCTACACAAGAGTGAGAGGTAAAAGCTGATCCACTTAACAGTAGAATCAAACTGAGAGATACCACAGAAGGAATTACATCTGTCCAAAACCAGAAGGCAACAGGCCCAACTCAGAGCATCTGAGTTTGGGCAGGTACAGTAAGCATTAGAGGAGACACTGGCTAGTCACTCTGCAGTTCTTTGACCATGAATAATCCGAATGAAGTTTATTCAAGAAGTGCTGGGGAGCATCTCCCTGTGAGCCAGCAACTTCGCCTGTGAAAGGGACCGCAAAGTACAGAAGACACACAGAAAGCAACAGCAAACATACAGATGGTGTACCGTCATACAAGCCGACCATACTTGAAAATCAACTTGTGCATGACAGAATTTTGCTTTTACAAAGGAGAATTCACATGCCGGGTGGGCAAGGCAAAAAGCACACATTCTGGAAGAAGTGTGGAGATCGATCAGGACTTGGAAGCAAAACAGGGCATAAAGCAACCTGACATTATGAACACAGCCCAGCCAGGCACTGTCTCAACAAAAAGTGGCAGCACCTGAGCACTGTTCCAGAAAACACCGCTAGGCCTGAAGGGTTTGCTTGTGTTTTCCCAATGCTAGCAGCTTCCTCTCTGTACATTTGAAAGTGAAGGCAGAAAAGAAAAAAAGCAAGGGACAATAGAAAAAGAGAGAAAGAAAACCCCAAAGAGAAAAAGCAGAAAAGCTTCGCAAGAAAGCAAAGTCAAGACTACACATGCTGCCTGGCTAAAAAGAGAACTCAAGATGGTACAAGAAAGCCCTGATAGCTTTCCAAAAGCAAGAGTAAAAAAAGGTGTTAAAACATGCAGAGATGAATAGAGCAAGCGAAGATCCTATGGCAAGCACAGACAAAGAGAAATGCTTTGCCAGTACATCCTGCCTTCTATTCAGGGGCTTTCAAGGACACCAGAAAAGAGAACAAGCGAGTTAATTGAGGAAAAAAAAATTCCACCAGCACCCCATTGATCCAGGAAGACTGCTGGTGGCAAAATGCCTTTGAATCATACCAGTTTGTATGAAATCTGTTCAAAGCAGGGTACCTCAGCCCCACTACTGACACTGCCAGGCAAGGAGACTTTTGTATGTGATCAAAACATGGGGACATTAATGGGTTTCACAGCTGCTGTGGAGATGGTACCTTTCAGGACATGGTATTAGGGAGGTCCATGCACAGCTCTGCTGCTGGATCTATAAAGCAGGGAATGGAGGAGCACTTCTCTGGAAGAGCAGCAAGAACTGGCTTACACTAATCTTCATGGTCACTTCAGAGATTTTCTCTAAGCTCTTTCTTCTTCTCTTTTGTCATCTGAACTATTTATGAACCTGTCCCAAAATAAGCCCTGACTGACCCCCGCAGCTTCCTTCCCCTGCATTACAGTGTGATCCCAACCCAGGAGAAACTCCCTGCCTGAGCACGAGGCTGCTGCTCTGCAGACGAATGAAATGGATCACATGCCTTGAATACTGCCCACGTCTTCAGGGCTTGTCCTTCTCAGATGTAGAGAAGACAGGGATGGGACTGTTCCTGCTTCAGTAGCTGCCTGGAGACAGTCTCCTGGCAGAGCTAGCTGAGCTGGTGATACACTGACCAGGACACCACCTTGCACACTGGTGTTAGCTAAGCCATTGCCAGCCTCACCACATCTCCCAGCGATGGGGTACTCAAGCCAGCCTTTCCCCACATGTAGGGCTAGGGTCTGTGAGACCTGAGACAGGGGGTGCTGCAAGCAGCAAGCCCAAAAGAGGCCGAACCACCCTGTATAAGCAGCTGCTGGGCCTTTCATGGGCTGCATTCTGGTCATTTTACCTGCAAGCCAGAAGAGCGCAGTACAGTTGGGAATCACCCTTATACCCATTTTAGAGGGACAGCAAATACAGTGATTATTTTAATTACATTAAAAGCTATGTGTCAGGAAGCTAACCTTGGGCAGCCGCTTTTGCAACTTGGCTGGATTTGAATGGATTCAATTTGCACTCAGATTTGAATCTGGGATTACCCCTTAATCCTCCATCTCTTCATCATTTCATGTAATTTCATTCCATGCAACCTCCTCAGCAAGAGCTCCAGTCATGACATAGAGCACACTGGATGTCATTGCGCCATTCACTTAATCTGGGCTCTCCCCCAAGATCCAGGATGCACAGTTTGTTTGTTTGTTTGTTTGTTTATATATTTAGCCAAGCTGTGAAATCCAGCTTTTAGGGAAGGACACAAACAGCCTTTGATCTTTAGCAACAATCAGCAATGAGCTTTTGATTCCTGCAACTGCTTACGTTGATTTGCCATGGCTCACAAACTCAAGGCTGTCTTCCCAAGGAGCAGAACAAGAAACATCCTCTTTGTCCTTGTTGTTCAATTTGTTTGTTAGTTTTTAAGATGAAAGTTTAGGCTTTCTTTTTGATTTTCTGGTCCCCAGAGCTGGAGAGGAGAAGCTGGGGAAGCAGGGAGGCTGGGGGAGGCAAGGGGGAGAAACAGAAGAGGTTGCAGCCTGGAGAGGATGCAAAGACTCACTCTGCTGATGATTGGACCGTATGGAAAAGCTGAAACCAAAAGATTATTCAGTGCTGCAGCTTTGCCAATATACTTTTGGATGTCTTCTGACTTCTTCAGGTCAGGCTGGCAGACCTGGACTCCTTCCTCTCACTATCTGATTTTTACTTTAAAATGCAGACTGCATTAGGTGTTAAGAAGTGTTTCATCTAAAACTTGAATAATCATTTGGCTAATACCTTATCCTAGAAGAAGCTGAGAAACAGTCTGTTCCAAAGCCCTAGGTCATGTGTTTTCTTAGAAGACAATTTAGAAATTTCCATATTGACTAAGGCTGTGCTCAACTCAAGAGACATTAAATAGCAGCAAACTGTAGACTGTGACCCACTTGCTATCAGTCACATCTGGTTTAAAAGAAAACAAGAAGCAGTCACACGGTACATTTTAGTATCACTTCTTCACTGTGGGATCGCATGAAAGCACTAGTTCCTTGGAGCACTATAGTGCATGAAGCAAATGTCAGGCAGCTAAGTGATTTCCACAGCTTCCTAAGGTATAGAGATTGCACTTGTTTCTTACAGCTGAGATGAAAAGAGTGGTTTGTTTATTCATCAATGGAACAACAGAATGGGAAGCGATGGGGAAACACCACTGAAGGATCACCCAAAGCAATAGATTTCTCCTCTTCTTAAGAGAGATAACATGGAGTTAAATAGAATCTCAGAGTTATAGCACAAATCAGCCCTCCTGTCCCCACAAACAGCACAGCACTGCTGCAGCCTCATTCACAGAGGCTGCCCTGTGCCTGTGTAACTGTTCCCCGCAGGCTGCAACTCCTTTCTCCAGGCTGGCCTCAGGTACCCGTCTCCAGAGGCTGCTGTACTGCCCTGTTTCCTAGAGTTTTTACTCCACTCTTATGGCTTTTATTCTAGCTCCACAGTCAGACTCTTTTTCTGCTTTAGAGCAATGACTGCTCTCAAATAGTTATCAGACTTTATTTCCTAATTAGAGAGGTGTAGGCAGTACAACACACACAATGCCAATAATGTGGTATTATCTATGGCTTATGGATGTTTATCTAGTATCTGCCAAAACTGTGACATTTTTTCCTGCCTGGCATAACGTCTTGGCAGTCTTCTGACATCAGAAGGAGAGATAGCTAAGCCTCATCTATGCCTCAATGAAAATCAAAAGATAACACTCCTCCGTAAACCTGTAAAGCCGTTACCACTCAATGCTGCACAGAAATTACAAAACAAAGATAGGATTTGATTTGAAAGTTCTGCCTTAAGACCCCAGAATCCAGTTCCATCCATGCAAGTGTATGTGATCAAAAGTTTTAGCAGCAACACGTTTTGCTAAGTAAACAACAGCAAGTTAAGGCAGAAGAAAAGTATTTCCATTCCACTGATGTCTAAACAGCAATAAGATATGCCTAGCAATAGTGAAGTTTCATGTTCTGAATCTTCACAATGCTCTTAAATTTTAAGTTGCCTGTATTTCAGGATTTTTTTTTTAAACTAAAATGAAAATATGAAAGCTGCAGAAGTGACCGCGTGGTTTTCATTACACCTACAAAAATATTGGTGTTCTGTTTTTACAATCACATAGCAGTTTACCTTTGCTAACAAACATTAGTTTTATGAATCCACATGAAAAAAAAAGTGTATTAAAATAATTTCTACCTAACTGATTAATATCTTGTAGTTCTAAAAATTCAGTTTCAGTTTTTAATTTTTTTTGTCATCCAGCAATATTGTTTAAAACCAAAGTCTCAGATAAATTCCTAATGTGAATACTGAAAAAGAGAAATAGAAGCAATAGAGAAATTAGTCACAATAGAGAAATACATACAGAAAGCAACACTCAAAATTTCCAATTTCATGTTTTGCAATACCTTTTGCAAATGTGCCTGGATCTTTCAGAGTAGTCTGGGGAAGAAGGTCATAAAGATATCCAATTTTGTGGTTTTGTTCTTAGTGGAAAGCAGTGGAAATCTTCTGGAATTGTATCTGACAGGAGGATTTAGCTTTCAGATTGTATATGGAAAGTATTATCCGTGCACTTAAAAAAATATGCATGGCAGATCCTATGTAACACTATATATAAAACAATAAATACATGCTATGACAAACCTAACAAGCATTATGACAAAAATCTGCTCATTCAGGGCAGGGTATCAGAATAAGGAACTTTCAGTCAAATTGTATCCTCATTAAGTACCTAAATCTGCAGCAACATCGAAGTAGGTGAAGATCTTAGGACATATATAGAAATTGTTTCCTACTTAGTGCGATGCTTCTACCTCCCTCCTACAGAGCTACCACTTGTGGGCTGGCATGTAGAAAAGGAGAGGGATTGTGGATTCTAAAAACAGACATCCCTTGCACACAAATAAGTGTAATTCCAGCTAAAAGGATTCCTGGGAGAGACAACAGCAAAAGAAAAAATACCACAGACAGCACATCAGCATGCATAACCTGAGGTTGTCTCAACAAAACTTCTGAAGATGTTGGGTATTTGATGGATGTATTTTCATTAAATAATGAAAATATTCACAGACCCAGCCTTTCACAGCCTTTCACTGCCTCTCTGGGCAGTTTAACCATTCCACTTGCATGGCTCTGCAAGCCCACACTGCAGATGCTCCTTACCTGATTTGCAGTGGCACTACCATATTTCACTGGTGCAAGCCCAAGGAACAGGAACTCACATGGCTGTGGTAATTACCACAAGCTCCCTGGTGCCTATTTCAGACCCATGAAGTATCCTTGCCGTGATTTTTTTAAAGAGTTGCTACTTGTGACCTGCAAACTTACATCCCAAACAAGGACATGCTTTGAGTGTATTTTGAGAACTGGCAGGAAGCATCTCGTGATTACACAGCTTTCAGCCACTCACCCTCCTTGGCATTCAGCTTTCTAGCAAATTATTTTCCACTAATATTTCTGTGTGAAACTTCTAGTACCCTATATAGAAAATTTCCTTTCTGTGTGAGGGCACGGGAATCTTAGAAAGTGGATCTTGTGAATAGTTAGAGACAAAAGAGATGTATCAGATCAAGCACACAGCAGAGGGACAAGAGGCAACAGTCACAAGTTGCAGCAAGGGAAATTCCAGTTGGATATAAGGGAAAAAAATCTTGCCATGCAAGTGGTTTAAGGACAGTATAGGTTGCCCAGAAATGTTGTGCAATCTCCATCCTTGGAGATTGTCAAGACGTGATGAAACAAATTTCTGAGCAAAGTGAGCTGGCTTTGAAATCGGACCTCCTTGAAGCAAGAGGCTGAACCAGATGACCGGCAGAGCCCCTTCCACCCTCAGCTACCCTGCGGTGCAGTGGCCCCACGTCCTTCCCACAGCACCACCCCTCAGCACAGCTGGCGTGCCAGGTTACATCCCAGAGCAAATCCTAAGAACGAGCTTACCGCCTGGCACTGCTCAATTCACAGTACGAAGATTTTACTAATACTCAGGCAAAATTTCCCTCTGTTATTTCATGCTAAGCTTTCATGTGATGGTTTATCGTTTGATTCAAACTCGAGCTTTACAGCTTTTAAACATACAAAGCATTCCCTTTTGTTATCTCTAAAGTAATTGTTCATATTTAAGCTTAATCTTCCCTCTTAAATCACATCTGAACTCCAAGATTATTTTACTTTTTTTTTCTTTTATTTCTGCTGCTGTCCAAAACCAGATGGTAAGGGTAAAATCGTGGCCCCTTTGCATTCAATGGGACTTTTAAAAATTGATTTTGATTAAATAAGATTTTATCCTATATCTCAGAGCTCTGTAAAAATTATCTTTTTTCCCCCAATTTACAAGACAACACTATGTACTTAGTACTACACCAGCTAATTTTTAGGCAGTAACACTTGCTTAATTTCATGTCCACATCTAGATCTGCCATACTAAGTGCAGAATTAATATCTGTATCTGGGATTATTTTTTCTCACATGTTTTAGTTAACATTTTTTGAAATTATCTCAATTTATTATTTTATAACTAAGATTGCAAACAGATAGTGTTTCTATGTCTCTGTACGCATGTCTGATTTCTCAGTGCAATTCTGTTCACAGTTCTCTTCATTTGTCTCTCTGGAAACTCTGTGTAAGATGTCCTCAACCTCTGCATGTCTATCAACTAAGACTGGACTTAGCCCTGTTCCCAGAATCCAATTCCAGTTTTATCAATTATTTGCTGGCAAAAGTTCTGTATGTCCTTAATCATGACTCTTTTTCATTCTTTCTATTAGGGAAAATGCCAGTGCAGAACATACGCTAAAATATGTTCTGACAGAATGTGACTTCCCAAAAGGAAGACAGGCCACAGGGCCAGTCTGACTTCCTTGGTGATCTGCTTTTACCACATCTGACTTTCTTTTATTAGATATATGAAAAATTAGATCTGTAATTATGGCTTCTATTATCCTGCCCTTTCTAATCTAGTGACAGATGTTCCCTCCAGCATTTGGTAGTTCTTCGGTGCACGACAAGAAAGATAAGTTTAGGAAGGTAAGTTATTAGCTTGGATTGTCAACACACCATTGCCCGATAACAAGTAGAAAGGCTAGATGATCAGCAGAAGTGGAAAAGGAAATTGTTGTACCCATAGACACTGAGATTCTAACAGGGATGAAACAGTACATGTGAGCACATATATGGAAAACCAGCAGAGAGCTGCCTGATGGGTGGAGGTATGTGCTCAGCAACATTATTTAGGAAAATGAAATTGGCTGGAAAAAAACAGGAAAAAAGCTTACAGTGGGGGGGGGGGGAAAGGAAGTATAAATGGAATTTGTTCTTCACATCAACCAGCTTGGTTTTTTAGCGTTTCTCCCTCCTTCCCAGATTTCTTTCAATCTTTCAAACTGTTTGGAAGATAACAGGTTTTTCTGAGATTGCCAGGAGGCACGAGTACCCCCCATTTTAGGAAACAAGGTTCTGTCTTCAACGTAGGCAGTTTAGGTCATTCTGTAGTGTGTATGTTAGGATCATACAGAAACTCCCAAAGAAGTCATATGAAGCTGCAGAAGACTCAAAGGAGAACATCTCAAAGGAGAGGTGCTCAATATGTGATTATTCCAGAAAATGTGGAAACAGGGCTCTATTTCCAAGAATAGTCAGAGGCAGCAAAGAACCAATCAGGGGAATCTAGATACATGCTGTCACCTATTGCCTTAGCAATCACGGTGAGGCAAACCTTCATACATCAGTTTTGCATATTGAAGCTGGAGTGCTGGTTCCAGTATAAGAGGAGAAGGAGCAGGGAAGAGAAGTATTACGAGTATTTTTTTCTGGTAGTAACACTCCATAGAAACTGAAACAATTAATAAAGATTCCTACAGCAACTTCTTAATAAAACAGCATACAACTAACATAAAAGCCCCCAGAGTTAAATCAAGCCTTCTGTGAATTGAGCCTCTAGGCTGAACTGCATCTTCCATGGCCAGTACAGATTTCTGTCTGAAATATGCTTGTCCAGCTGGCCTAAATTTTCTGTGCCAGAGTACGTTTCTGAATAGCCTAAGGAAGGTCGTCACAGGCTCATCAGACTGCCGTCCAGGCCAAACTTCAAGCTTAGACTCCTTCAAAGCTGGGGCAAACAATATAACTCTTTCACCCCACCTTTAATAAAACATTAGTCATCAGTCCCCTGCAGAGGCAAACTACACTAATACACTAGTTTGGGACAAAATAAGAAAGCATGGGAAGGCTTAAAGCAGAGAGACTGCTGTAGACCTGCTGTCCCATCTAGGCTGCTTTTTGACCTTGCTCTTCAGGTCCACCCTGGGGCTGTAATACCCTTGCTCCGTCCCTGCTACAGGCCCTTAGGGCTCATCCATAGCATCTGAGGCATGTCCGGGCTGCAAGCAGCTTTCCCACTTCTGTCCCACAAGCCTCTGTGGCTTGTTCCTAGTCTCTCATAGCAAAAAAAAAAAAAAAAAAAGAGAGAGAAGAAAAAAAGGGGGGTGCAAAGAAGGAGAGGGAATGTGAGCCAGAGACCAGTTCTCTAAGCTGTCAACCACTCATTCCCATGGCCCCTCTCAGGCAGCAGCAGTACCTGTTTGTGCCCATACCTGGCATCCCACACAGGTCTGGTAGGCTGGCACCTGGTAACGAGGATATGTGAATGTGCGTGCCTGTGTGCACATGTGCATGTGTATATATGCATATGTGGAAGGCTAATTTTAGACAGAAGGTTCCTGCCTGGATGCTGAGTCAGGAAACAAGCTGCTCATTGTGAGGTAAAGCACACTTTGTCCCCAACAGGAGGCAAAAAAAGTCATCGCTCTCTAGGGCAGCCCACGTTTAATTTCCTCGATTGCAGAGGCCATTGGGAGAGAAGAGGTGCCAGAGCCAGCCCCTGCACAGCCCCATGCTCCCAGAGCCATGTGGAGCACCGGGCAGGCGAGCTCTTGCCTCAAGTCCCCCACTCCTGCGTGCTCTGGAGCTGGCACCTAATGGGAAGCCAGGTCCAAACGCCTGGGATGGAGATGGCAATGGAAGAGAAGCAGTGTTTAAAAAGCTACTTACCTAGTGCTGGACACCTCCAAGTGAAAGAGTTTTGGAACTAGCGGTGTTTTGCCCAAGGAAACACAAGCCCCTCTGAAAGCCATGTGTCATTGTGTCCCTTCAGATCAGCCTTCAGATCAAAATGACAGCTCTCAGCCTCGGAGATCCAGGCATTTGACCTAGAAAGAAAAAGGCAGTGTAGTTGCTACAGGGAAATTCTGGGGTAAAAAGAACAACATAATGGCACTGTAAGCTCCCTGTGGCTGTCCTGCCTTCCTGCAGCTGCCGCCATCAGCTGCCTAGTGTTCCCATCCCTGGGGCTCCTGGACCACTGTACGATCAAGCCAATGGGAGACCTGGCCCCAGAGATGATCCGGGGAAAGCTGGGAAGGACTTTTCCCAAACACAGCTCTGGGTCTAACACTGATAAACCCTTATGTCCTCCGAATCCAGCTGACGCTGACAAAAAGGGACGCATCCCCCACCTTCTCCAGAAGGGTGAAGAATGAAATGAGAGTAAACATCAAGTGTCTTGTGACAAAGTGGTTTGGGTGGAAGTCCCTAGTTGTGGCTCCGTGGCCTGGCGTGGATGCCTGAGCATGGGGAGGGTGCGGACAGGAGGACGGGCGCTGCTCGCAGAGCTGGCAGTCGACCACGCAGTCATGTCCTCCAGCTCACACCACAAACACACACTGCAGCACATCGGCTCGGGGAGTGCTGACAAGGAAAAAGGAACCGGCGCACAGCACAAAAGCAGGAGTGCAGGAGGGTTTGTGTCTGTGTGAGATGATACACACCTGGTTTTGATTTTGAAGTGCAGAGGTATTTTTTTAAGGGAAGGCCAGTGCAAGGACATCACTTCTCTGCCTTAACTGGAGATCTGGCAGGCTGATCCCTGCGACAAGCCAGAGTAGCATGGGTTGCATGCTCCTGAGCTGTCCCACCCCTCCAGCAAAGCAGCTCTGCCAAGCAAAGGGGAGGAAAAGGGTGTCCGAGGGAAGGCCTTGTGGGGATGACAAGGTCTGTGCATCCTGAACAATGTTTGATGCCCTTGACAAAACCACTGGCGCTTGGCTTTCCTCCACATGCAGGCATGTCCGTTCTTGTATAGCAGCTGCTGGCAGCCATGCTTCTTGTTCTCAGCTGGTGCAGCAGGGTCTGCTCCACACTGCTGCTTGGCAGAGCAAGGGCAGACGGGCGGGATGCTGGGTGACTCTGCGGCAGCAGCCCTGGCAGTGACAGCAGCTGGAGGGAGAAAATAGGGTGCCATGAGCATGCACGTAGGCAGCAGCGGCTGCTTATGACTGCTGTGAATGGCCTGTGCTATACAGCTGGCGGCTGAGCAGAGCCGAGTACCCCGATCACAAAAGCGTGCATGAACTCTGCTTCTCTGTTCCATGGAGACTTCAAGGAGGGTACAGAGATGCTCTGATGTGGAGATAAAGGCTGTGCTGACCTGTTTTGTCGGATGCGTTGGTACATCACAGCCCCTCTGACATGGCCGTTCCCAGGGGTGATGCTCAGGGGGACTCCATAAGCCTGGAGGGTTCTGCCCAGAGTTGCACTTGGGTGTTTCCCTGATGCCCTGGCTGTGATCCAAGACAGGACTTCACAGAGCTGCCAGATGAAGTTGTGAAGCTGTGGTAAAACAATCAGGGCCTCACCGCCTCTTTAGTGACCTCGAGCCATTTTGTTCCTTTTGCCTCAGGTTCTCAGCTATAAAAGAAAAATAAATATGCCTTGTATCTCAAGGGTAGTCTTAAGTTAAGCCTGTTAATTACTATAACATGTACAGTTATTATGGTAATGGAGCCTATATAAACAGATAAGAAATTCTGCAGTGCTTAAGCAGAGGAAAACATCATTAAATAGTTGCCAGTATAAACTGTAAATATCTTGGTTTCTTCACAAAGCAAGCCGTCCAGTGCTGTGATCTAAGTAAGTGCATCCCACATGAGCTCAGTCCACATTGCATGGAAATAAGCGTTTTTGCAAGGCTGTATGTTTATATACTATAGCATGGGCACATGTGAGCTCTGTCTGCTCCTACTGCAAGCTAAAAAACCAATGAGGCTGTATTAGTGCAGATAACACAAGGTAAGCGCCACAGGTAAACCCCAAGAGCAAACTGTGACTATCTGCACAAACTGATGGCTGAACCATTCTCCTGGCCCTCATACCCACAGTATGACAGCTTTCTGCAGAAAGGCCCTGCATTGTCTTCTACTCCAATGCAACAACAGCTGGTCTGGGGAAAGTAGTTTGAAGCAGCAAAAAAAGAAGCAAGCGAGAGGAGGGAAACATAGCTCTCCTATGCCTATAATGGCTGTTTGCTAACTTCTGTTCATAGGAATATTGCAGTGATTTTTACTGAAGTCAGAGGAAGTCAGCTTTAAAGAAGAAAATAATGTTTAAAGAAAGGCTGTTTGCCTTCACACCAGACTGATTTTTCACAGTTTGTTTCTATATATCTGAAGCCAGGCATTGATAGTGGGACCCCTGGCAGGGAGTGACTCTCTCAAGTGAGCGGCACCAGCAGCTGCTACTGCTGTGGACTCCACAAACAGGGAGCAAATCCTGCAGCCTCTGTGCAGCCACGGCTCCATCGCTACAGATGGCCGGATTTGTCCTAACTTACTTTTTCGTTTTCCTCCAGTGTTTCCAAGTTCCAAATGCTCCTCAAAAGATTTCCACTTTTGAAAAGATGGTAACTAATTGACAGAAGTCTGTAGCTGATAAAGTATATTTCTGAATAATCTGCTGGCATTTGTTCAAGAACAAATATGATCTGATGTTAAGTAAGTGCTCAAGGAGTTTCTTTAAAAATATTTTTTCTCTTCCAAAACCTCTACTGCCAGTGCATTTTATGAGAGAAAAAAATCTTTAATCTTATTAAAGAAAGACCTTTGGTTAGACCTCCCCTTTTAATCCAGAAGATTTCTGACATAAGGACATTTTCTTGTTTAATACATTGCTAAAGTATGCTGTTGACAGATACTCTGCCAGTAGTGATTTCCCCTGGGAAAGTGAAGTAGTATAGACTTCCTTCCTCATCTGAGAAAAAAAAAACACTGAAATGTGTTTTTCCAGGCAGCTGGTCAAGGAAGCAGGTGTCAGGCTCATAAGAAAGTCTGCAAGTTCTGCATCATAGCCCCCTTCTTCCCCTGCTCAGCTGATGGCAACACCCGACTCACACTGAGACCGTTCCTTGTGTGAGTAAGAAAATACTTCCTTGTTGCCCTAAGGTGCATTTAGCCTATGCTATATATAATTTGACAGTCATTTCTGCTGCAAGTTATGAAAACAACTTCCAGTTCACGTTGTCTTTATTTCCTGCCACAGCTATCTGTCATTTGTGGAAGCTAATGTCTCTCTGCAAGTTGTCTGTCTGCTTGGTTTGGATACTTGGCAGGCTTGGCTATATTTTCTAATTTCATAAATCTCCTTTCCAGTCTTCCTCCTCTCCTTTCTCCCCTGCAGCATTCACATTTAATCCTCCAACTAGTCCACTAGTCTCCCCCTTTCATTTGCAGATCAGTATCAAAATCCCCATCCAACCGCACATTTAAACCCTCCGAGGACTTGCTTTCCTTACACACTGGGCTCTGTTATGCCTGCCCTTGCCCTGCTCCTCCTGCTTGTGCAGTACCAGCCTCCTCTCTACGCGGAAGCACAATCTCCCCTTGTTGAAGCAGCCACCACCGGCTCACCCGCCCGAGCCATCTGGACCTGCAGCCCTCTGCTCCGCTGAGTCCTGCAGCGCTCGGCTCTAGGAGCTCATCTGCACGCCTTTCCCTTGACAATTTCTTTCCTCCCTCCGCTGTTTTTCGGGCTGTAAATCAACAATTACTATTGCGCTCTGCAAAGCGTTTTAGAAAGCAAGCTGAATCAGGCGCTCTACAGATTGAGATGAGATCACGTTGTATTTTATTCTCTTAAGAAGTGTTTGGCAGGCAGGTACTACATTGTGTACCATGGTAACAGCTGATGGAAGGGAAGATGTTATAAATATACGCACCACACAGAAGTCACTTGAAAAGTTGGTATTTGCAAGGCGCTATATAAGACATCATTATTTACTTCCTTTTATTTCCTTCGTTTATATACTCCAGCTTTGCAAAGAGGAAATAAAAAATGGCAGCTTCTCAAATTTAGGTAAATTTTGGCAAAAGTCAGATTTATAATGGTGATTATTGTATGCAGGTGGTTTCCTTCAGTAAGGGTTCAGAGTGCCTTTTGTTTTTCAGTGGAGAGCGTGAGGTAAATCCCTAGAACACAACAAAAGGAAAGAAAGAAGGGAGAAGATAAAAACAAGTGGCACACAGACTTAGAGAAAAGGAGTTACCACACAAACAAAGCACCAAAATCCTGTTAGTGTCCATGGGAGGTGCCAGCAATAACAGCTCAGCTTGTCATTTTGCCATTGGTTCTTTTCCTTAAGGTGCATTGCTCAAGGAGCTACTTTAGCCTGTTTTCCTGCAAGTCTGTGTTTTTTGTCTCCTGTATCTCCATCTACTACCAGAGCAAGCCAGCTCCCCCCAGGCTTGCGTGCATCCTCACCAGGTAAGAGCGTGCTCAGCGCTTGGTCCAAGCTGGCCCTGGCCACACGTCGATGCATGCCAGTGGGAGCGGCGCGGGGGACCCGCTGCTCTGCTAACAGGCTACTGCCGAATGCTTCAGGACTCCTTATGTTTTAACTCCCAGAGGAATCACTAATTTTGTTCTCTCTTCTATCTGGCCACTCACTTTCATAAAACTTAAAAGAATTTATTTACCTTTAAGACTTCCGCTCCTCTTCCAAATATGGCTGCAACTGACCAACTTACTAGGCAAACCAGCAGGAAAATGGACAGAAAGAGAGTTAACAAGACCGCCAAGGCCTTGCTCTGGCAGGAGGCCATGCTGCCGCTCTGATGGCACCACTGCTTCATGTTAATTTTAGCAGTCCTCACTGAGCAGGTCTGACACCCCAGCAGTTGCACCCTCCAGGTACAGCCGGAGTGTGTGTGAGGAAAGGAAGGCAGATGATCTTTGGTTTGTGCAATTAAGCGAGATACTCGAAATTGTGTCTGTGTCTTGGCTGTAGGGCTGGATCCAAAAAACGACTTGCATTTCCAAAAAAATGTAGGAGGACTTTTCTGTGGGACACTGCAGTCCAAAGCCTGCCTGGTCAGTTTAAACTTGACAGGATCCCCTCGACTGAGCTGCCATTTGCACAGATGCCGGCAGGTCTGTCTGCAGGGCATTTCTCAATCCAACTGACTGGAGTATCGACAGCTGCATCTGTTCTAGGAAAACTTCCCAATTCTGGGACACCGATGGATGAGCCAGCCACATCCCTTTGTGGTATTGGGGTGAGACCTGGTCACCCTTGAGCCCCAGAGAGATAACTGGTATGTGTGCCATCGCTGGGAGATACAGTACTCCTCTGGGCTAGTGCCCAGAGCTGGGATTTTGAGTCCCTCTCCAGGAATACAGTGTGGCAAAAAAGCTGGAGACATTATGTGCTTCCTTGGATCGGCACTGCGACCCCTCTATTCCTCATATCCCCCTTTAAAAAATACAGATGGTAGTAACACTTCTGACTCACTATTTCTCTCTTGCCCGGAAAGCAGCAGGGACTGTCTCTAAGCCTGTGTTTTGACTGCACCCAGCACAACCATACCTTGACACTGTTTCGGACTTTTGCATGCTACTTGAATGAAAAAGCATAGTAATGTTACACATTGCTAGTGACAGGAAAGTATCTGTATGTGTGATTCAAAACCTAGTTCCAGCTTTGAAACCCATTGGTGTAGCTGTGCCTTCCACAATTTCCAATCAACAGCACTTTTCTGACATTGGTAAGAAGGAGGGGAGGATGCTTGCCAAGGTCAGATGGCAAAGCGGGATAAACCTTGCTGAAAGGCCAGGCAGACTCCCTGCTGGTCCCTTTCAGTTACAGTCAAGGAAAATCTGCTGATCTAGGTAAATCGCTAATGACAAGGACATTTGTTCTTCCCCAAGAACCAGTTCATACATGTGACAAAGCACCAGGAAGCTGACAGTGACATTCTTCTGCCACACAGGAGTCAGTACATCATGTGTCCAGCCTGCTTGCCACTTATTTGCAGCGTGAGTACATATAGCAATCATAGCTGGCGTGTACTTGGTCTTCTTCCAAGAACCTCTAGAGAGAAACAGAATTAGATCTCCAGTGAGATAAAAACACCAACTTCAGCCAATATTCTGTGAGACTGTTGGCCTGCTGCAGTTTATAGCCAAACCAAATCCTGCCAGTAACATGGACAGAAGTTTAGCGTGTCATGTAAATAGTTTGCATGATGTCTGCACAAAGCCAAGAATGGGTTTCTCATTTATTTGGCGGGAAAGCTCATGAAATGTTCCATTTCCTATCAGTATTGCCTTTTATGGGTGATTTTCAATGACAGTCTTAGGCTCCCTGTTATGCTGATGATTAGCGTGGGAGTAACAAACCCTTTAAGAGATTAGAACATTCATTTGAAGCCGTAGCTGCAAGCGTGAGTGAGAGCTAGCAGCCTGATAAAGAGGAGACACAGAGATCTCTCACAGTTCCTTATGTTATTTTCCTCATAATTAAAATAAAGAGTCATCCTAGTTAATAAGCTTTGAGTCAAACTTCCCTTTTGCCATTATGAAGGAACACTGCCATTAATGAGCTACGCATGTAACTGCCAGTGAAACCCTGGAAATTATAGCTGAAATAAGGAGCAACCCTATCTGAGTGCAGCTGTATTTTGCTCTCCTGCAATCTAAATGCATTTTTTACAAATATGTTCCTGTATAATGCAAGTTTTACTTGTAAGGACTTACTTTTTATGTAATCAAACTTACATTCAAAGCAGATTCAAAAGGCTCCCAGTACCCAAGCTGAGAAAATATGAGCAAGATTAAAGCAGAAAGTATATACATCATCTAAAATGATTTGAGGAAATGAAATGAGCTGTGCTATGAAAACTAGAACTAAGCAAACTTCATCTTCTAAGGATTTGTATGCATTGCCTCATAACCTATTTCAAGCAGTTTCCTTGAAATAAACCCAGCTCCCTACAACCCACTTCTCCTCTTCTGCCTTGTCCTCCATGCCATGAAGGGCAGCAGGTGTTGTAGCCCAGCCAGCCACTGCCAAAAGCAATATATAATAGCAAAGCTCTGCCCCTCATTCCCTCCATGGGGTATTCATTTGATTCTCTCTCTTCCACCCAGGCACTGAGTTTCCAAAAACTTGTAGGACTGCCCTTGCTCACTTTTCAGATGTCATCTTCTGTACTGCTCTTCCTTGAAATCTGTGAACAGTTACCGGGATGGAGAGGAGGAGAAATGCCAGCAAAAATAGACAGGCAGGCATATGGTCAATGAGGCTGGAAATGTCTTCTTCCATTAGAAAGTCTGGCTAAAACTGAGTAAAAGTTAAAAGTTAGTTATGAGTCAGCACAGTGGAGGCACTTCCTGAGGTAAGAGGGACGTTCTTGAACCACATGGAGAACAAGATCAGTATTGCTGCTTAGCCCATTATTTTATCATTCTCTGTATACTGACCCCTCTTGTTTTCCTTTCCCCGACCTACTGCCTGGAAAACTGGGATGTTGATTATAGGATCATTCAAGAACTTTGAATGTAATGTAGTTTTTGAGGTTAGTGAGAAAGGAAACAGGGGTATTTCCGTATCTTTAACAGCTACAATAGTCTAATAATTTGCTGTTAATAATAGACTTTCATTTATAAACTTAGTTACCAGAGTATTTCTGATGTGTATTTGCACGTCTTATGCGCTACTTCCAGCTGTTGCGGTATTAAGTTAAAGATGGGCTAGAAGTATTGCATTCCTGAGAAATAGCCCCTGTGATATTTTGCAGTCAGGGTATCTGTGTTGCCAGGCATGCTCCATAGTGAAGTGATAGGCATATAACAAGCTGGTTGTCTGGCTGCTACATACCACAGATTAGTTGTCATGCCTCGGTCAAAACAACAAAGCGTGAAATACTTTTCCCTTTACTGAGAAATACAGCATGTCATAATAAAAGACAGGCTCCTCTCCACTCTTACAGAAGCAACTTCCATTATACAGGTTTTTTTAGGAAACTCTCTGAAAAATCAGATAAAATGAAGAATATCTGCAGTATCTTGTGTCCATAATTTGTCTTGAGTTACACGAATTAAGAATATCACTTGTGTCTCTTCTGTCATAAGATAAAAATGACCACAGATGAATGCAAACCATTCATTTTTATGGACTCCATGTTGAAGAGAGTTTCATCAATGTCACCGCATGCTGTAATTTGCATCTGGATATATTTCAGCTGAAATAGGGCTAAAATCACAAGTAACTAGGCAACTCCCCCTCATATTCTGGGGGTTTGTGCTATTCCAGCACACATATAGAAAGTGTTGGACTTGTGAATTATGCTAGTAGGAGTACAACTGTAACAGAAAGACAGCTAACACCTTTTCAGATTTCTTGAATGTGGCATTTCCTAATCCACCCTCAGAAACACTCGATACTCTTTGCACCTTTTGCCCAGATTTTTAGAAATGTTAATTAGGTGCATAACCGATCTGCAGGATAATTCTCAAAGGTCATTTAAAGGACAAGCTTTGATGGGAAGAAAAAATGTACAGTACTAAAGAAGCTGTTTACATCAGTTCTAAAAAAAGTGCAAAACTTTCTCTTTATCTCATAGAAACACAGGCATTTTGCCTCTCTTGGTACATTGTACATGAATTGTAAGATCAGAACAAAACCCTCCCTGAGATGAATCTGGAGCAAGGAAAAAGTTAAACAAATTTTTCACAAGCAAACAAAATACAAAGAATCCAGGGGACAATTTACAGTTCACTGAATCAGTTCTGTGTGTAATTTGTGAGACACTTTTTATACTAAGTCTGGCATAACAGGCTTAAAAAATTTTTTTTGGTCATTGTGCCACAGTTTTCCTGCGTATTCTCCTGTTCATTTACTGTGCAAATGTACCATAAATCCTTTTGCTATACCATCTGAACAATGCAATAGGATAATGGTAGGCTTGCTTTGGATATCTTACAGTAATTGTTACTTCTTATCTACTGAGTCATTTTCCAGCTTATTAAAAAGTGACAGTCCCCAAGGAGTGCCTTGTAAAAAGCTGCCTTGTCTGTCATTGGTTGAAAGCCCTGTCAAAGACCTGTCACAGTGGTAACTGCAGTCTTGCAGCAGCTGTGATGGTCTGAGGACGTAGATGAAGAGAGGTCTGTGGGAAGGGAGAGAATTTATTTTAACAGGCCAACTAGTACAGCTGGAGAAAGTAGACCAAGCTTGCAAGGCCCATATCCTTCTCTTCAGGTCAGAAACATTAGGAGCAAAATCAAAATCTAAATACAGGTCAAATAAAAGGAAGATGATACCTAAGGAGTAGCAAAGGTTAAGATTCTCACTGGCCTTACCCTTACTTGATGGAGGTAAAAAGGAGTAGCCCCAGCACTAGGAATATCTTCCTGACTCCAGTTCCTCCTAGGTCTTTCATCCACACCTGCTCCCTAGGACTAGCTCTTTGAACTCAGCAGACACCCTCTGTCTCGTCTAAAGCTGAATTCGTACCTGGGCATGCCACTGGCTGCATCTCCCCATCTTCCAGCAGGAGAGCATCTTCTTATTAATACTGGGTTTCCACTACGCATATTTTTCTTGAGCTTTGTTTCTAACTTGCAAGGAACTTTTGTTACATAGAGAAGAGTGAGCATGCACCACAAGGGACCACTCAAAAATCACAAGCGATGCTTAAACCGGGAATGTGCATTTTAAGGTTACTGCATGCGTCAAGATTTTAGCAGTTGTTTTGAAAAAAGAACAGAAATAGAATTATGTATGAAGCAGCAAAGAAAGCACTCAGTGTGAAGGAAGGCTGGTGGTACAAATTTTAGATAATATGGAAGAAGAAATGGACTTCCCTGTAGTTCCCTTTTATTTTGCCCCTTCATGGGCTTAGCTGCCTTGTCTTTTATGTTTATGTCAACAGTCTGCTCCTTGTTTCAACAGTCTGTTTATTTTTGTGACCCATAGACTCATACAATACCAAAGGCTCTTCAGACACTGAAGAACCGTGAGCTAGGGAAGCTCAGGAGCTTATCCATGTGCCAGGGTGGGGGACATCCTGGGGCAGAGCTGTGGCACTCGTTGCACCTTACAGAACTGGCTTTTGCAAGAGGGACAAAGAATCTGGAACTAACTATTTTCAGAACAAAACACAAAACTTGTGTTCAGCTTGGCTTTTCACACACTCAAAGCTAAACAACACGACTACTCCCTCATGCAAAGAGAGACCACAAAGCTCACAACTAGAAATGCACTCACAGCCCCTCTGCCACCTAACCAAACTATTCTTCAAAGAGTTGGGAAGGTGACCAGGAGAGAGACACTTTAAGGTGATGGGGTGAGATGCAGCCCCTGACGGACACACAACAGACAGAGTAGACGCAAGACAAGCTTATGAAAAAATCCCATGTGCACACTGCATAAGGGACTACCCAGGGCACACATCTCCATGCTTCATGACAAATAAGTAAGTTCAGTCACTGTTTGGGTGGTCCTGGCATACTCCATCCTCTCAGTTTTCTATGCCAATTCACATGCTATTTGGGGCCTTTACAGTGAGGATGAAGCGGTTCATTTCTCTTGGATCCACTGGCTCTTGTTTTTTGCTTTTTTTTCCCCAGAAATACACAAAAAGCAAGAGAGTAGAGAAAACGTTCAAAACTTGCCCAAGCCTTCGGAGTCATTCTACTCAATGATGAGAGCTGCCTGGCCCAAGAACAAGGGTATTTGCTCAAGCACATCAGATTCATCAGCCCGTAGAAATGAAAGTGGCGAGTACGGGAGTATGCTTCAGCAAAATAAAATCCCAGTGAAAGGATAACTTTAGCCACAGCATACATCCACCAGCTCCTTTGCTTCTGTTTCTGCTGATGATGTCACGATGGAAAGCACATAAAAAACAAGCACAAGTGCCTCTTCAAATTCTCATGTTGTGATGACATAAAATTCTTTCTGGATTGTAAGATGAAACTGGAAGATGCTATTGCTGTAGGTAAGAGAAAAAGAGGCATGAGTTACAGATAATGTGCAAAGGAGCCTATGAAATATGTAGCTCTAAAATGAAAAGTTTCCGATTAAAAGAGAGAATTGTTAAAGGACTGATGACAGTTCAGTTGCTAAAAGAAAGAAAAATCTGACATTTTATAAATGATGGTCAAGCCTGTCTCTAGCCCATAAATCTAATACGTACACTATAAGATTGCAGCAAGAAGTTTTGAACAGTACTCACGTTAGTGCCAATCTCCTTGAAATGACAGCCATACCTGGCCAGTGAGTCCTGTGAATAGTTACAGCCTTCTTCCATTTCATGGGACTCGAGGAATCTGTGGCAGTGCTTTGGGGAGAACTTCTGAGGGACTTTGGTTTACAGCAAGTGCAGAGGGTGTAACCTTTTCCCCAGTGTGAGAGGTACTTGCAGCGTGATTAGAAGGAGGATCTCCAGAGTACATGGTTTCCAGTTCACTAAGAACATCAGAGAGAAAGAAGGTGCCGCCCTGTATCAAGCAGCAAGGGCTGGAAAGCACAGCATTCGAGGAGTGTAATCTGACGATGTGAAATTTCACCACAGGCACAGATCTAATTACAAAGTGATCATCCACTGGAATGAAACAAAACCAATTTGACATTTACCAGCTGCACACTAAAATTGACTGTTACTGGGACACTTTAACAAAGTTAACAATCAACAGATTCCTATATCTAAGAGCACTAGTGTACAGGCAGCAATGTGCCTTTGTTGTATTTTTCACCTGTAACTTAAAGTAGCATAAGAACCATGTGTTTTGAATTAAAGTTAAGGCAGAGAAAAGTGGATGGCTTCTTTTTAAGGAAAAACTATTTTACCATTAAACGTGATGTGTAATTGAATTATATTGTTTTCTCCTCTTAAAAATAAGTGTAAGTGAAATTAGGTGTGAAATTATGGCAACCTACATTAAAGCTTAAATATATTGTGACTTAAGAACATACTTAACATTAAGATTTAGGTAGTGTCTAATTACTAGCAATATTTTAAAGAAAGTAAAAAACCCCCAAACAACCAACTAAACTAAGAAAAAGCCACTGGAGTTAGAACAAGTTTGCTGAAGTGATAATCTAACTTTGGACAGACTCAGCCTCCTCAGAAAATGCAGAATTACTGTTTTCTTCATTTTATTTATTCAGCATGGGTCATGTCAATGAGGTATTCTCTCAAAGCTGAGAAACTGCAAGTTAAAAGGAAACCATGCTTTCCCCAAAACAAGGTGTGGGTGTCAAGAATCTATTAATTCTACCATCTGAAAGAACACAAGCTCTATGCCAGCAAATGCTCAGATCCACAAAGTATTTATGGCTTCTAGAAAGAAGTTAGAAACCTGAAGAGGAGTTAGAAGCTTAAGTATTTAATTAATTCAGTTCTATAATGTTTCCTTTATTTACAAAATTGTTCTGCTTTAAGTGCAGAAACAAAATAACATTCAAAATTAAACCTCAATATGCAAAGAAATGTTGAGTGGCTCAGATGACAGTGCACAACAAAGCCTGTCCAGAGAGTCTTCAGAGCCATCCTGGGAAAATGGAAGGGCCACCATTCTGAAATCCTGGATAGCACGTTAACATGTTTTCTCTTAATAAAGAACTGTTTCTAAAAAGAACAGCATGTAGAAGGGCAGGCATACTAGAGGAAAAGCAAAGAGGAGGTGAAGGGCCAGCACCTCTACCCCTCAGGTATAACCATTTCAGACGATACAGGAAGCTATGTCCCGTGGCAAGGCTTCATGGCTATGCAGAGACCTCCTTAAATGCTTGGTTAACATTAAAGAGACAATGTTCCTTCTTAGTAATACAGCTGAAAGTGAATGAGTTTCTCTTTGCCTTCTCCCTAAACCTCATCCCATCTTACACTGTAGTAAAAAGCTGTGTGACAGCATACTGTAATTTTGATGCAGTACAGTCTGCCACATAAACGTAAGTGGGGCAGGGAGGACCCACAAGACATGCTATGATTCAAAACCTTTGGAGACATTCAAGGAGCAAGTCAGCAGCAAACAAGGTTGCCCTCCATCATTTTCTCTTAGCCATGGACTTCAACCTTCTGTCTCTCAGACAATGTAAGTTTGACTTGCTTTATGTAGTTTACAGTAGAGATCAAGTTGCATATTCCATCACCCAGGCCATGACTGTTAGTATATTAAGCCCACCACCCTTAATTAGTTAATTAATGAATTACCTAACCCATCAGGAGAGGAAAGAGATGCAGAGTGGAACGAAGTTAACTGGTGCTCATTTGGCAATACTTACAATTTTGCATCTCTAAATATTCAACTAATATGATGATGAATGCAGGGAAGTGGTTTATGAATATTCCATATTTTACAACTTCAAAAAATACATGTAGTATAATACTGTTTCTAGTATAGAAATAACCATTACCAAAATGTGTGGACAATGCCCAAGCCGCCAGTGTCAACATGCCATAGGAAAGCAAAGCTGAGAGCAAACACAAGTATGGCTTGCATCAGGAAAGTTTCAGTCTCAATTTATTTGCTTTATTAGAATTAACAGAAGATCTAACCAAACAGATTTTAAAAGAGTGAAACAGATCACAAATATGCAGGTTTTGTGCCTTGTTAAGCTGAATATGTTTTCATCACTACATTAAGATGACAAGCAGCTTTGATTTTCCCTTAATAAGCAAATGGCCATCTCTTGGAAAGAACACATTTTGAGAGATGAATAGCTCGTGTGCATATCTTATCTACTTTGAATTGATTCAGTGTAGTTTCTTCAAACCAGATTTAAAGCTGCAAAAATGTTAAGGTGAGCTAGTTGTACAAGCCAGAAGTAATTAATTTTGATCAGCAAAGTCTCAGCAAAGTAAGAGATGTTGAATTAAATACTTTGAGCCTCTTCAGTCTATTCTGAAAAAGGGAACGGAGTGACCCTGATAGAAGCAGAGTATTTTCAATACTGTTGAAACAGAGCTGATTGAATATCTCTGTGTTTTGAACGTGGGTGGAGCTATCCTCAATCTGTATCTAACTTTAATGCATTAAGATGATCTTTCATTCATACTCATCAACAAGAAGACTTTAGCTGTCAATCAGAAATCTGCAGCAGAACAGGGAGAAAGCTGATCAAAACCAGACTTATTTCCCTTAAAACTAAACAAGGAACAATTGCAACCCGCTCAGAATGGCTCTGAAATGATGAGGCACACAACAAAAATCCAAGTTTTGTTCCAAATAAACAGCACTTTATGCCATGTGAACTCTAAATTATATTAAGCAGTGACAATGCAAATAAAACTGATCTGTGGAGAGTTATGCAAACATCATACTACAATTAGCCATCATCATTTTCCATTGTAAATATTCATAGGAATATCCATTCTTACCACACTGGCTGGAGGCCAGCTACCAAAAGTTATACAAATGCATTCAAGACAAGGAAATCCTAAACTATTACTTCTTAGTAGTGTCTATTCCCACTGAACTTGATGACACCAGGACTTTGGCTCCACAGCAATGAGGCCATATACATAATGTTCACTAGCAGCCTTCATTTTCCTTAGAAAAGCCTGCTTCCTACATCTTTCCTAGCAGTAGCACAGGGTTAGCACATCAGGGCAGTTTGGACTTTGCAAACTTTCTATAATCTGAATTTTTGTTACAGGCACATGAGAAAACACTAGTTATTGATTAGAAAAAAAAAGAACCTCTTCTTTCCGGACCTTTTTTCTCACATATACTCCATCCCTTCTCTGTTTTGTCAAGTTGTAGAAAGACTCTCACACTCTTTCCTTTTGTTCACTTTGCCTGAGCAGACACTGACCTCTGTGTCCTATGGTCCTCTGACCAACCTGCTTCTTCAAGGATGTCCAGGCTCTGCCAGTTCCAGTTTGGACCATATTTAAGTCCAGGAAATTATTTCCTGTGGCAGTGATGGATTTGAAACAGACTTAAGCAGCACATACTTGCCCATCACTGACAGCCTCTCCTTAGTGTTAGCAACCACCGCTGCCATTTCCCTCCCAAATTATTTGCTACCCTGCATTTCCCTCTCCTTCTCTATGTCTGCCACCAAGATAATGCTCCTTTGTTTCCAGTCTTCCCTCTCTTGCACTTCTCTCCTTAAGCCTGTCCCAGTGTTGCCGCCTTTCCATTTCCCACGCCACTGAATACCTTCTTTACTTTCTTCAGGGGCTTTTTTTTTTTTTCCTCTTTTCTATATGTTTGAAGCATCCTCTCCACCTGCACAGTTCTCTGTCTCTTCACGTCCTATTTCCCTTCATGGTTAGTAGAATGTTTTATCTGTTACAAAGCACCACAAACACTCAAGCTGCCATATAAATTACACAACGTGCCAATGAAAATAAAGAAAAGAAAATACTGCAGCCCAAATACTCACTGCTCAGCTGCCAGAGCTTTCCTTGTTCTTTTAGAGCTGCCTCAGATGCTGACTCCCATTTATACCCACTTGATTGACCTGCTGGCACTGCCAAAATGGTATAATGTGGTTTAGACATAAATCTGAGTCAAGCCGTAATTCTGCAGTGCAATGCTCTCTCTGAACAGGGCCCTATTCAATGGACTTGGGGGCACTTGGGATCAGCAAAAGGGTTATCCACAGAAACAGCGGTGCCGCAGCAGGCCCTCGGTGTCACAGCTGCAGTTGCATGGACAGGATAGCCATGCCTGGTCTGGGCCAGGAGCTGTTCCCCCTGCATGCTCTCATAAGCTCTCCTCTTCGTCTTGGTGATGGCAAAATTATATTTCAGCCACCGTACAGCAGCATATGGCAGTAACAAGCAGCAGCTCCTCAAACACATGGATCTTTTAGTTTTGTAACTTCCAGCTCACTACCACAGATAATCATCCCTGTCCCTGCCTCCCCATCTTGACTCTTAACATTTTCTCAGACAAAAGCACTCGTGCATCCATCCTCCCAGTGTCAGGCAGCAGCACCTTCCCGCCCTGTAGCAACACAACACACTTGTGTAGGATAAAACACTTTGGTGGATAGAGCTAGTAACACCTCAAAACCTGACCAACAGAACCCCAACCAAACAGCACATGGCTATGACCGATAAAAACATGCTTGCAATTTATATTTGCTTTGAAATGTATCCAAAAAACTCTCAAAAGCAAACATGCCATACAAAAATAGTACACATTTTCGCTATGCAAAAATGGTACTCTAGTTCCTATTTTAATGCTATTGAAAATCATCCCAGCTTAACAACTCATCTCTCAGGGTATAGTGGGAAGAAATCTTTGCCATGGGATTGTTTCTGAGGCTGGCTTTGTAAGCTTCAGAAAAGGATTAGACATTTGTATGGGAAATAAGGGTCTTCACAGCTGAGATATCTAATGTCCTAGATCTAACAGTCCCAAGGAGCCCAGGAATGGAAGCTTTCTGTGAGACTTACGCTTGGCGTGCCCTTCCTGATTTGGCATGTAATGCCACGCCTTATCCTTTCCTAATTCAAGCTCCTCTTCCAGACCTGTTTTCTTTCTATGCAGCCGCTTATTATTTACCTGACTGTGAGACTCATTTACTTGGTTCCACTATAAAACAAACCCACTGTATCTTAAAGTGTGTGTTTCATCATAACACAAAGGAAGAATTGCCATGGTTTTACCATAAGGTGCAAAATTCTTATTTTACAGGCACCACTTTGTCTTTTTTTATTTTTTAATTTTCTGCTGCCCACAACTATCTTGTTATTCCCTTCAATGGCCATTCAGAGCATGCAGATTTACAGGATATGCACCATGTATTTTTATCTCTTGAGAGACATCTAGAAGGCTCTTGTGTCTCCATGATTACTAATAACTAAAGGTCATATAGCTCATCTTCCTGCAAATGAATCTCTTTCACACCTACTGTTGTCTTGTCCATTTCAGAACACGTTGTGAATCCTAAAAATAACCAGAAATAAATGTCACCAGAATAAAGGCTTTTACCTCATGTTTAGGGAACCTATCTGTCAGTGCAGTAAAGCTTGCTGTCAGTACTTTACTATAATTTAACCCTGCATTTTACTATCTTATTCACGCCATTATTTCTAGATCTCTAAAAAACTATGCTAAATAATTCTTATGGCAACTGCATAACTCTGGAGTACATCCCAGCTCAGCCATTCTTGTGAAGCTGTAATTACTGAGATTTGCCCTGCAGAAGTTACTACTTCTCCTCTAGGGCAGACACAGCCCTTGCAGCTCTACCAGAACTGGCTGGATGTGGGCTATTGCTTGAACTCTCAGCTGCTAGTTCTCACCACTCAGCTGAAGCACTTAGCATAAGCTCTTCTTTCCCACTTCAATCCAAAATCAAAGGGATTAGCTTACCCACAACAGGGAGGCAGTGTGAGTTAACCTGACTGCCTTGCCCCAAAATGGATTAGGCTCGCTCACAAGATCAGCTGTAGATAATAGGCAGCGTATGAAGATGGTCTCTCCCCTTCTGCTCTCTGCCTCTTAGCTATTAAATGCTGCGTCTTAGCTTGAGTCTCTGTGCAATTTGCATAGACTCCATCTGCCGTCTAGACAGTACCCAGGAACTCACAGTTGCCCAGCAGGGTGGTCTCTCTCCTAGCCCTTGGCTCCAGGAAAGTCTCAGCAATTGGAAAGGGTGAGTGTCAGAGGAGGGTCAAAGCCATGCATGGCTTATGAGTTAGAAATCCAGGTTGGATGCAAGCTGTGCTTAACTAACAAGATGAATAAACTTTATAGGGAATATTGTCGCCTATTGTTCACACTGAGTTCCTTATAATCTTTCCTTGTAAAAGCTCTGCACAATGTGACTTTACCATAACACCCATATAAGTGCCTAATTTCAGTATTCATCAAACAGCAAGCTAAGACTTCCAGAGGGTTCATGGTAGCTTCCCAGTAGCAGACTAGTAACATTTCAGTGTTCAAAATAAATAGCATCTCAACACTAAGTTACATGCAAACATAGCAGTGCTGTGGAAGTGCCATCATTTTTATCCATATCTCAGTCAAGGGAGACACTGATACCTAGGGGCCTGTCTACATTGTGCAGTGGAACACAGTGCAGAAATTTTCAAACTAACATCAAGCATGATAACCTCAAAGAAAAAGCTGCACAGTCACTTCAGCATGTCAGGCCAAGCACGGAAAATACACCTGTTTCCAGGACTGCTTTTAGTAACTGAACTGGTATCTTTTCTTGGCACTGAACTGCTTGCACAGCTTCCATTGCACTGGGTAGACACGGCCCAAACATCTTTTGTAGTAACCGCTGTAGTGTGGACATTTTAGTGAAGATTGATGTGCCCTCTGCATTCAAGAGTATACTCCTATAGCAGGCACATCATCACGAATGACACCAAATCCCATGAGACTGTCGATGTGCTGTAGCAGCCACCACCGTCACAACCCTGTTCCCTGTGATGCCACCAGCACCCCACCGGTGACATCATGCTTTGGCTTAATGCTACTCCTGCTGGGTGACAAAAAATCCGTTCACTCCAATGGATTCAGAGTTAGCTTTGTGCTGAGCACTAGCCCAAATTCATGAGCTGGGAATTTCCACCTGCCACTGCTGAAATGAAGGGCTCTGCTGGAGTAAGAAGCAGGAGGTCTACTGCTCTTACGAAGGTTTGCTCACCTTGTGTTCCCAATGGAGCTGGAGAAAGGGTCAATCACATAGTTTTTAAAGAGCTATGCTGTCTTGCAAAGAGGTTAGTTATCCCTCTGAGTTATCCCAGGTTCAGGTAGATCCTGAAAGCTACTTTGTACCCCACCAATGCCAGCATTACGAAATTGATCCTAGTATTCACTCTAGTGGGAATGTAGCAAGTTACATGGTGATAGTCAGCCATCTAGGCATGAATAATGCGGGATTTTAGTTGCAGTCACCATGTCTTAGCTTCCTGAGCTAAGACATTTCATGAAAAGTGTTAAAAAAACCACAATACAGTTAATTCCCTGGGTTTTATATGACTTTAATTTTTACTAAGGCTCAGCCCTCACAGAACAAGTCATCTAGGAAGGATAAATCTCTGAATCTTCTGTGCTTGAGGAAGTGTAGGGACTGCTCCATCAGTCTGTTGCTGTATGACACTTAGCAGGACTACAGCCCTGCTGCTGTTCAGGCATTAAGGAAAGGATTGTTTCTCTTTCTCTTCATGGAAAAATCCTTGCCTGATTGCTCATGAGTAAGTAACATCTGCCCTTTCCCCCACCCTAATGCCACAGCTCCGTGCTGTGTCAAATAGAGCAGTCCTCAGTTGCCTCTTCACAGCAAGAACATCAATATCATTAAAAGGTCTGCAATGGCCTTTTAAGCTCAACACCAGGCTGACAAATTATACCCTGGATTAAAAACATGCAGACTTTACCGTATGTCAACAGGTGGAAGATTTTACTGTTTCCAGACCTTCCTCATGATGGAGAGTAACTATTATGATTACATGGCAGAGATACAGCAGCACAGAGAGACACGACATCTGTGAGTCATTCACAGCAGTAGAGTTAGCAGAGTCACAGCCTGGATAACGGGATTGGCAAGGCAAGACAGACACATGCCTTGGGAGCATGCACACGTGTGTGTGCTCATTAGGTGTCAAAATAGATAATTAAGGATTACATTGTATTAAGAAGATCAAGTAGGACTTAGGGCACATTCATGTCAGCTGCATTGGTAAATTGATCACAGCACCTACAAAGTACTTTCCTCTCTCCCCCTCCCCACACATTTTCCCTGCTGTTTAGTTGACTGAAAAGCCTCAATGTCAAAAATAGAAGCTTAGGCAAAAGCATTTATCTCAGTACATTTCCAAATTTCATACACTGCAAAATTAAAGACTATTACAGCATATTAATACAGAAACACGTAAGACAGTGCTACGCATTTCTCCTCTTCTATTTCCTAAAAGCTGGCATGATAAAACTTTCCTTCCTTCCTTTCTTCTGTCCTAGAACAGTTTTTTTCTATTAATGATTGTATACCCACATGGGGAGGGAATCAATGTGACTGAGGGGTCAGGTATCCCTCATGGCAACTGCAGACTGGAATAACTAACATGCAAAGCAAATTCCTGAGAGAGGGACAGGAATATGCATCAGAGCACTTACTTTTTTGATACATACACCAAATGGCAGCTACGACAGGGCGCTCAAAAACCTTTTCTCTCTGTTTCATTTTTGCTATTCTTTGAGTATGGCTGTGCATTGCACAGACTGTGTGTTGGAACTGAATAACAGTTCTCCTCAGTTTTTTCTCCAGTTCTGTTTTATAAAAATTTCCTTCATGTAAACTATGTGCTCGTGTCATCTTTGTTATATTCTCCTCTTGCAATTAGAAGCAAGGTGATAAAACCAAGGCTGTCTCTACAAGATATTAATATTACACAACAAAATAACTGCTGTATTGTTGCCAAACCAAATATTTGTAAATAGTTTGCATCTCCCTAATTTCAGCATATTTTCTATTCATTACATATCCTACTGCTGTGTTCAGCTATAGTTCAGCCATCGTGCGATGGAAGCAGCAATGGTCGGAGACAGTGCCTGTGTGGAGAAAGAAAGTTTGAATAAAATCAAACGAGATCAGCATGCAGTAATGCTCTGCACTGAATCTCAGAGCACGATTCTTTGTGCTTTCTCCTACCAGTTTTAAAAATGCATGGTGGTGTTATTTGGTACATATAGTGTTATGTTCTCAGCTAAAGACCCATAAAGCTTTCACATCACCCTATCACGCATTTCTTATGCGCTCTGTCTTCGACTGAGAAGCATGCAGTGTCCCTACCAGTGGGGAGTGTACGGCTGTCGGTGCCTCTAGCACAAAGCATTCTCATTAACTTTTCATGCTCATCAAGAGCTGCTCTACACCCGCATATCTTCTCTAACGTGAACAAATCCAGCAGTTCTGATTCTAATCAGAAATGTCAAAAAGGGACAAGGTTTTTTCCTCCCAAAGCAGGAGGTGAGCAAATACAGCCTCTCAAGAATCTCTGGGTATGCACAAGAAGGTTGCTCCTCCTCTGTGGACCATCTTATACCTGACACAGTGTAATCCACAGAGCAGAATCCGTGAGATTAATTCAGCATTTGTGCTCTCTTTCATTCACACAGATAAAAACTGGGAATTACTCCACCAGACAAATGTCGTTACAGTGGCGTAATTAAGAGAAGAACTATGCCCTGGGCCTCCACGCTCACCTGTATCCCCAGTGGGAGAAACTGCTGGCCTGAGCCACTGTGCCGAAAGTGAATGCAAAGCTGCCCTGTGGCAGGGAGGGTTTGCTGCCTGCCCGCGGCAGAGGCTGCATGCTGGCAGCCTGCAGCACCGGGACGGCACCCCCACACCGTGCCCCCATCACGGCGGCCTCATGCAGCTGCGGCAGCTGAGGGAGGAAGGGAGAGAGGGAGGCAGGGCCTTTGCACACAGCCTTTTTAAAATGCCAATGAGTAGGTTTCAACTGAAGTGCACGAAAATAATCTAATTCCACTCCTACTCAAAGAGGGTAGCATATAGTGTTCTTTCTCTTCATCTATTTCCCCTGAAAGCTTTCTGTACCCAATTGCATTAATGAAGGCTGAAATGATGATGATGCAGATCAGATCAATAGGGATGTATGCAGAATTAGGTCATTCTGATGGAGAGCAGGCCCAGCTGCCCCAAGAGCACTCTGCCAGATGAGAGGCAGTGAGCCGAGCCCTCGTCCCGCACTTTGGCTTTTCTTATATGATATGCATGAGGGTGAAATCCAGCACGCTAGTGGTGCATTTTGCAGAGACAGAAACTTGCTCTGAATGTGAGCTTAAAACACAAGTATCTTGTACGCTAAAGTACCAATACTTGGCCCCTATCTGCAGTTGTTGAGGCCTCTAACAGCTAGGTAGGAGCTACTCTTTACAAGCAAGAAAGAGGGACAATGTGGGAAGAGAAGACAAAGATCTGTTCATATACTCTGTGTGGGGAAGTCACAAGTCTTCAGGACTGGGAGGAGAGCAAGAGTGAAGCCAAAAGGATCTGTCCCTGGACAGATTCACTGTTACATCCCATCTTCTGCCCTGAGTGAGGTGGGTAGGACAAACTGGGAAGCGCAAGGGAGTCCCAGAGGGTCAGCTATTGAAGAAAGAGATGTTCTAGACAGAGCCATCTTAGGGCAGAGCCATTGGGAGCAGGCAGGGGTTGAAGAACAGGTCTGAGGTGACCCTTGTTGCTTCATTATATTTCTATGCTGGTATCTCCACCTCCCAGAGAACAGCCCATGTTTCAATATTAAAGGCTATGAGCTTTGTTTCTGAGCAAGCTGGAAAAGGCACGCTCCTGGACTTTACCTCAAAGAGTTATGCTGAAAACTCCAGAAGGATATCTTGTGCTGAGGGTATGATATACTTCATTAATAATAAAAAAGATATAAAGTCTGAAACCGTTACCCAGCAACACTGCAAACATGTCAGGTATTACGGCATGTAAAGCTACTGTTATGCTGGCACAGCCACCTCCTCATACCTGACAGTAGCAGTACTGAGAAGAAGCAGGTAGCTTCTTGGAGCACTACAGGACCCCGCAAGCTAAGGGACCTTAGGGGACAGTGGCAGCAACGCATCCCTATTGCCCTGACCACAGTCCCACCATAAACTGCACAGACTGTGAACGAAGGGCATGCCAGTGTCTGGGATCTCCACCCTGTCTAAGCTCTCAGCAGTGCAGATCAAATGGGAAGTTGATATGGACTACAAGGGCTACCACGAGGTCATCACCTATTCAGGCCCTGAACTATGATCTTACAAAACTAAGCAATGAAATTTGAAAGTCTTGGTTACTCTCATGAAGTTAATTACGATGACAATATTTCAGTCCCCATATGGTCTACTATTTAAATGAACCCAGAGTTTTCCTGATGTGAAGAATGAGAATATGAACTGCACACGGGTGTATGATCAGTAGATGCTCCCAGCGGAGGCATGCATGCTGGCTGTCAAGACAAACAGCAAAACATTCCTGCCTGTCTGGAGTGAGAAACACAGCCTATGCTGTATTAAGTGGCCAGTATGAGACTGAAATTTGGTTCTAAAAAAGCCTGTGCTAAGGAAGAATGAGGGGGCTGGGATTTTTCATTTTAAAATAGATCTTTTCCCCATTGGTAGGTTGGTCTCATTTTGCAGCAGCTATATTCTGCACCAACATGTGGTAGACCAAAGATTAAGTCTCAAATTCCCAGACACTGGGTTAGAAGAGGCCAAGAATGTCACAGAAGTGACAAGCTTAGTGTCAGGAGATGGGGATTTGGTTGCCATACTTTTCAGCACCTCTTGTTACTCAAACCTTCCAAGAACCTTGACATTCGTAACAGAAGTGGATAATTCCGACCTCTCTCTTCCCTAGCAATCAGCTCTCAGTGGCAGGCTTAGCTAAAAAAAGTCATGTAGTTTTTTCAAATGGTTGTGGCTTACACCCTCCCACTGGCAATATTAATGCTGTCCTTTGTTTTTTATGAAGTGGTCAGGACTTCATCAGAGTGCACAGACTTGGAAGCAGGAAAATATCAAAATAAATACTACAGTTATCAGCCAGAGTTCAAATATGTGCCAGGTAGTCATTCAACCGTTTTATAAAATGAACACTTTGTTTTAAAATCACTTGTAGCATATGTGTCTGAACTCCTTTTGACTGCAGAGAAAATGATTATGTATGTTTTCAAGGCCAAAATCTTGCCTGAAGTTAGCAAATACAAACTAGGTGCATAAAAATATAAGAAAGATCAAAGGGATACAGCTACACTACAGTGTGAAGGGCATTTCTAGGACACCCTGCAGCCCATATACCCTCCAGACATTTGATCAGAATCGCAGCGTAAAGTATGGGCATAGGGTGCTCTCAAAGGGATGTGGCCCTGCTGGTGCCTGAGCTCACCTAGTGGCTTAGTACATTGCAACTACTTTTTTAGGTGCTTACACAAAGTTCCTGTTGCCTGCAAGATATCAAAGTGTACAGGACACATGTGGACGTGGGGATCACGTTGTTCTTCTGGATGTTCCTGGGAGCACTCCATAATGGCAGGGAAGGCAGAGCCCTCCAGGACTGTTTGAGGCTTTTTTAAGATATCACGAAAACAAGAGTATTCCTCGATATCAGTCTTGCTCTTTAATCCACGTACTTAATCCTTAGCTCAAAAATTCTAAACTTCAACTTTTTTGCTGTTCATATGGAGTTAGGAAACTCCTAACTCACCCATTTTTATCTGCCAGTGCCCAAGGATGGAATGTTATCTAGGTTCAGTTCAGGGGTTTCTGATTATGTGCTTCCCGCTCAGAAGTGAAGGGCTGAGATATGCACTGGCTAAGAGCCTACTTCAAACCACTTCAGCAGAAAACCAAGTTCAGTTCTGTAAAAGGAATGTAGGATAGTTTTCAAATATGTTTTTCCTGGATTTACATACTCTAGAGTGTCTGGAGAACCAAAAGCCAGCTTCAGATCTCATGGGAGATGGCAGAGGAATGAGCCCAGAGCACCTCAGTCTTTGCCAAGCTTTCATACCTTTTCCTTTTACAATCCAAATGCAACAGCAGAAAATAACATTTAATTTCACTCACATCTCTGAATGGGAATTTCCATTTTTTCAAAAGAAATGCTCATCTATACCCCAAAAAGTGATCAACAGTGCCTTGGAAAGCCAAACCCATGGAAGTCGCAGTAATCTCCACCCACCTTTCAGACCAGGGAATTTTTCCCAGATCATTAAACAAACTGAGTACTGACACATCAGCCTTTTCTGCTGATACTCTCTGGTCCTCTCTCTCAGCTGCAACAATCACTCCAGCCCACACCATTTATCCTACTGTTCAGCTCACCTCTGTGCTCGTTAGCACACTCTGCTGCTGTTAGTTTCCAGCAAGGCTCTGCATATTGCAGCTATTTCAGGCTACTGTCAGCATCAGACTTGCAGAGTCTATCTTATGCCACCATTTGGGGTGCTCTGATGTTTACTGAAGACTACAGAAAGCAGAAAAGCTCTGATGTCTCCTTGTTACAAAGTCATAGCATCACAATGGCTAGATTTGAACCTCCATTTCGAAGCAGGGTTGCCAGTAAAAGTTAAATTTCCTAGCTGCTACAGCTGCTACCCTAAGGCCTAGTCTAAAGACCAGTGAAGGTAATGGAAAACTTCTCAACAGTATTAGCATTCCTCCAAATTAAGGAACCACTTTCCAGAACTACCTGTTAGTCTGTCACTGTTCTCGTATTGACTATGCACTGGTTGCCATAAAAGTGACCAATATGCTGCAGCACCTCTCCACTGTATGTTTATATTTCACTTGTGAATTGTCTGTGAACAAACTAAAACTTCCCCAAATTCATTCTCTCTTCAGCATTCTTCTTTGTTTTCATAGCCATTGTGTTAGCCTATAGCTAATACAAATAGCCTATATTTGTTGTCTGCATCTTTGTGTGACAGTTGCCATTAAAATCTCAGGCTGCTTTGATTTAACATGTAGGTCATGTTCATTGATGTAATAATAATAACAACAACAACAAATAAGGCACCGTATTTTCAGTGCAGATTATCATTACTATGAATCTGAAATTTACTCTCTCTGAATGTTCTCAATAATAATTTAAAATTCACTACTTTCAAGGGTATTCCTCTGTACAAATTTGGCTGCTAGAACATTAATGGAAAGTGGACAAAAAAGAGGTATAAAGCAAGCTGAAGCACACATTAACAATTGGAAAGATTATCCATTAATATGTTTTTTGTTGTATTCATTGAACTTTATGGATACTCAAATGTGTGTTTGAACCAAACTGACATCTAACTTATTCAGGGAATAAGGTCATCTTTTACTTTTTTAATGAGTCATTAATATAAATCATGAGTTGTGAATACCAAGGAAATATAAAAATGACAATGCATTTATTTTATATCATCTGTGATTTCCTGTTCTAACATTTACCTTTTCCCACTCCCAGATCACAATTGACTTTTGAGCATATGGAGAAGCAGATGTGTCAGAAGTATCCCAGGGAGTACTAAAAACAGGGGAAAAAAATTATGCAGTCCTGCATGGTTTAATAAGGGTGATGTGAACACAAATATTCACTAGCTTAATAGCTTTAACTAAAAGCTGAGGATCATAGTTCCTTTTGTCTCCTGTGCTGACTTGCCCTTTTGCATAATTTTACTGAAGTTGCACTAAGTTTTGTATTTCAGCACATTCCCACTGTGTATTAAAAAAGTGGAGATGTGCCACGTGAAGATGTCTGATATACAGCTAAAGCTGGGCAAAACTTTTTTGGCCAAAATGTTTTTCCTGAATAACGGTGATTCAATTATGTCCATTTTTTGTAAGCTGCTTGAGGGAAAAAAAAAAAAAAAGTCTTGAACTGGAAAAATGTCATAGAATCATAGAATGGTTTGGGTTGGAAGGGACCATTAAAGGTCATCTATTCTAACCCCCTGCAATGAGCAGGGACATCTGCAACTAGACCAGGTTGCTCAGAGCCCCGTCCAACCTGGCCTTGGATGTTTCCAGGGATGGGGCATCTACCACTTCTCTGGGAAACCTGTTCCAGTGTTTCACCACCCTCATCGTAGAAATATTCTTCCCTATATCTAGTCTAAGTCTACCCTCTTGCAGTTTAAAACCATTACCCCTTGTCCTATTGCAACAGGCCCTACTAAAAAGTTTGTCCCAGTCTTTGTTATAAGCCCCCTTTAAGTACTGAAAGGCCACAATAAGGTCTCCCTGGAGCCTTCTCTTCTCCAGGCTGAACAACCCCAACTCTCTCAGCCTGTCCTCATAGGAGAGATGTTCCATCCCTCTGATCATTTTTGTGGCCCTCCTCTGGACCCGCTCCAACAGGTCCATGTCTTTCCTGTGCTGAGGACTCCAGAGCATTTTAGCATTTAAATGTTAGCATTTTAGTTTTGAGATACGTCGATTTTTAGCTCAAAGCATTTCGAAATCAACTTTGGTTTTATGAAAGAATGAACAAGGAAACAAGGAACCCTTCCCAAAACTGTAAACTTGTTCTCAATTAAAAATTATTATTTTTCCTGCTTTTCATTTGGCTGAACACTTCATTCCAAGTTGATGCAAAATGAATTCTTGTAGATCTGCCAGTGAGCCCCCCAAATCAATTATTTGCCCAGCTCTGGATACAGAAGTCTAGTTAGGAGCATTTCTCTGGCAAAAACACCGGCTGTAATTTTTGTGTGTCTGTCAAACTCCTAGGTTATTTTCAGATAGATGAATGGTATGCTTTCAAGTGGCTGTTCTTCCAAACACTCTCTCTGTTTGTTTGTGCTTATCATGCATCAGTAGTTTTGCTCTCACATTGAAAATGTACAAAGATACAATTCATGGTCATGAAATTGTGCAAGAATGATGCTAATACGAGGACAAAAAGGAATATCTGACTTTGAATCTACAGCAATGCAAATATGAAGGCCTTGGTGGCTTAAAGGGGATGGCAGAATCTTCCACTTCTCTTTTGCTGTTTTGAACCCTCGATCCAGCTCCTCATGATATAAAGGGTGAATGGAAGAATTTGCAAATAAAATTTGTTGGGATTATCATAATAATACTGGTTGAAATAAAAATCATGGACAACTAGGTGCCTGAGGCAAGATAAGTACTAACATCCCTGTTACATAAAACCCTTGTTCTCCTGTCAGATGGCAGCAGGAGATATGAGTGCTTTCCTCCTCTGAAAATCAGGACAAATCCTTGTACAATGATACTGGCATGCCACAGGCCTATGCAAAGCCCTCCCAGTTGTCCAGGGCAGCACAGGGAGTTAATGAACAGCGAAGGGGGAAATGCCACCTGTCTACACAAGCCACGAAGTCAGCATTTGTGAGAAGCAAGTCACTTTGTGAAAGGTGAGAAATCATGACCATTTGTGAGAGGTGAAAAGGGTCTAGACAATTTCCAAAGTAATCTTTTCATGAAAGAGTGTTGTCAATAATGCTTTTAGCATTACTCACTTTGTGGCAGTGCAGACCTGAATCTACTGCTCTTTGCCTAGCTGCAGGAGATGGCAAAGCCCACTGAGATATTAGGGGTGGAAGAAAAGATAGAAGTTTGTATGGAGGTTTGCTATTCAGTGCAAATGGTGGCAAAAATCCAGGCCTGCTGAATTCAAACCCAAATTATTTTCCCATTGCGATAAAAAGCAAAGCACTGCACACAGCCATGGCCTGTAACACAATACTTTGGACCAAACTGTCTTCAAGTTCCCAAAATACACTAGTCTTTTGCCAAGCACAGGACAATCACTTAATCATTTGTAATGCAAGCTGTAGAAAATCATTCTCATTGCACAGTAAGTGTTTTTTACCCATACTGAGTAAGTAATGTGCAGCCAAATACAATTAACCAGCAACATCAAGTGTCATGCCTTCCCCAGATCTCCCTGAATCCTCTTTCAAAGGACTATCAGACTGCTGAAGTTAGTTGAAGAATAACTCCTTGCTGTGTCAGCCTCAGAAAGATCAGATTTACTGTTTCTAGTGATGGGGCTGACTTTGTCAAAGGTATAAAGATGCCAAGTTTACCCACGAATTGGGTTTGACTCATTGTTTAAGCTACTGGTACAAAATGTTTTTTATTCTCTTAAGTCCCAGCAACACCTGCCAGGCACTGCCAAGAATCTAGCTGTTCAATTTCATTCTCTTCCTCAAAGGCAGATGAATTCTCGCCAATCCTTTTCTTATTTAAAAAAAAAAAAATGTTCATGAGAGTAAATGGAACAAGATGTACAAGCAACACAAATCCCACTTTGCAGAGAGCTGTAGCTTCAGAACCTAGAAAGGTAGTTCAAAGCTACATGTGGCTACCGCCCCATGGGAAGCAATGCTATCTTCAGCACAGTAGATAATCCACTACCAGGTCTGAGCTGACATCTTTCATCTACCTAGCAAGAAGTGCACAGTTCTGCCACCAGGATATTTCACCTAAAGGGCACCTGCCTCTTTGCATCTTTCAGTGTCCTCAGTGGGACACACAAATTTTCACAGAAGAATCTTAATATTCTCCAAGGTTCATGTCTCTAGTGAAAAAAAACCCAAACCAACCAAACAAGTTTTGTTTGTTGTTTTACAGTTTTGGCTTCATAATTCCCTATCTTTGGTGTGCATGAAATAAAATGAGGAGGATACCAAGTCAGACATGAAACGCAAATAACCTGAGACTGAAGTGTCATTGGCACCTGTCAAGGCGCCGTTTGAATGGTTTCCTGTGTGCTCCCTGTTATGGGCAAAGTTCACAGCTATGTAATTGATCTCTGTGCCAGAAAAGCACCCAGCATAATGGAAGTAATTCAAAGGCAGGCACAGGTAATTATTAGAGCAGTAAAAGAGATGCTGTGCCAGGTGAGTTGGGAAAAACTGGATGCAGGTATGTCAAACAAATGACAGTGAAGTGCCTCAGGAGACTGTAGGCCAGAGCAGCCCATGCTTCGCTTCGCGGTGGGAAAGGGTGAAGCACGTGCTGGCCCCAGCCAGCCCAGCTCTGCTGTCCGGTGAGTCGGGTCTGTGGGCTCAGAGCTCCCCTTGCTCTTGTGCTGTGCAAACAGCATGATTACCAGCAGTTTCTGCACATGGTGACCGGGGAGAGGATCCTCACTCTTTTGGCCCTCATGCACAGGCTTAAGCAGACGAGTAAGTGTCCAATGCAAACCCTCATGTACCAGCCACAGAGACCCTACACAGCAATGTATAATCAGGGTCCTTTTTCTGTTAAAGGACTTTGAGTAACTGAACGATGATTCTTCTTTTCCCTCCCTTCATACCTTTTTTGTTTGCTTTCCTTTTTGTGAATTAATGCTAGATTTATTGCCTTGGGTGAGTTTTTCAAAGCACTCACAGTTGGCCTAATCCTGTTGCTGTTGAAGCCACTGGGAGTTTTGCCAATGCTTTTAATGAGAACAGAGTTAGGCCAGTGCTGTCAGCTTTGAAGCCCCCGCTTTGTGTGTACTCATGTGAAGGTGGGGAACAGCGTGCAGATAAAATGAGAACCAGTCTAAACCTGGATCCAGCAAGGAAAAATTATGCCAACAAAACCTTTCTTGTGGTTCAAAGGAATCTCTTCAGCCATTTCTTGCACCATTCCCAAAAAGCATCAAATTGATTTTGTAATCAGCACCCGGTCTGTGGGGATGCTCCACTCTGTGGGCCTATAGCTTGGTTTAATGGTGATCTAATTTACCTTTTGAGGCTAGCTGTTTTTCACTTAGGAAAAGTGCGCAGAATCCACCTTTTTTCTTCAAATGGACCAATGAACAGTCTGCTAATAATCCACATTTAGTCCGGAATTTTAAAACCAGAAGGGACCATCATGGTCATATAGTTACACTTTCAGCATAATAACAGTTTGTAGAGTTACAGTCAATAATTTCAATATTCACCCACAACTTCTGTTTGAGTTATAATAACATACAGAATATTTAAGCATGTGTGTTTTCAGTGATATAAATAGGGAAACACACACAATCTTCCTGGGTTGGGTGTGCCACAAAGAGAGAAAGCACTACCCAGACTGAAACAGGCAAATGATTGTGAAAGACAAACTAAAACAAAACAGGGATTTTTTTGTTGTTATTTCTGAATTGCAGTAATATTTTCTTGTTGCTCTTGAATATAAAAAATATATTGATTTTGATTGGCATTGCCTGTTAAGATTGCTAGATTGGACAAAGATTATACTCATCAACACAAAATGCTTTCATAAGTTCAATTTCTTCATCTGCATCCAAGAGTAATATTAAGAACAGCATTTCTCCAGAATAGATTACTACATTGCCCTGACTTAGGCATTGCCAAGAGAGACGATAAACAGGCTTCAACTTGATTGAAATACTCTTGCCAGTGTTAGCATTTCATGCAAGAAAGCAATGACAGTTTTTACAGATTATAGTATTTTTCATAAGCTATCAAAGGCAGTTGATTATAAGATATTATTGTTTTAAAAGCCCCCAAGCCCTAGAGAATCTTTGCTAAGAAAATAGGAGAAAATGTACAGTTCTGGACTAAGAAACCTCTGAATTCAAATCCTGGTCCTATGGTCAGATGCTCTGTGGCCTTCTCAGTGTGGCCAAGTCTCATGATAGCTCAGTTAACTTCCTAAAGCCTTTCCTGCTAGTCAAGTGATTGCATGAGAAATACAGCTTTTAGGTCAAGAAAACAAAAAACTGTGGCCTTCGTGGCAGTGGAGGATATCTTCAAAACAAACTCTCAAGCCTCAACATTGTACAAGCAGTTAAAAACTCATTTTTTTTCAAATCCCAGTTAAGAGTGTAGAGTAGGGCTGGAGTACCATTTGCACATATTTAGGCCAATCAAAGTTCATGCTCAGTTTCTTATCATTATAGACAAGTATTCATGTTGTAGAAGCTATTAAACAGAAGGAAACAATCTCTACCTCAGAAAATCCTTGAGGACAAAGTATTAGGGCGTAGGAAGAGACGTATCACTCTCTGATCGGTTTGCATGTTCTTATACTCCTGCTCCTGTATTCTTAGCCGAAGGAGCTGGATGCAATGGTTCTGGTGGATATTGGGCTGCGTGGACCTTCACCTGACTCAGCTGGTATGTCTGTGCAACTAAACACAAGAGGCCCAGGGAACAATGTCCAGGTTTCTGGAAAGAGGGCCTGGGACTGTGTAAAGTAATGTGAAGAATGTGCTATGGCAGAGTGGATTTTTATAGACTGAAATTCAGGGTAATGGCTGCATGCCCCAGGGTGTAGAAAGGAGGTATGAAAGGACATTAGGGCCTGATGGAATTGTGTTGGAGGACTGTGTACTGTGGAGGGAGGGAACTCTGGTGCAACACCTACACTGCCGTTTGGGGGGAATGGTGCCCGAAGATACCTATCCCTAGAACCAAGAGTAGCTTCATCGTGGACAAGACCAGTCAGAGTGGCTCAAATAGAGCAAAGGAAAAAGTTAGTAATCAATCTGTCTCAGCAATCAGGAGTCCAACACTCTTGCTTGCTTCCTGGACCCTGTTTATTTAGCAGTTTAAATGTAGCCAGTGTGGCTATTCTTACAAGTTTTGGTAAGAACATTTAATTAGCAATTACATTGTGCTCTAGCACTGTACAAAAGTACTTAGTGTTATGCAAAATCAGGGAAAAAAAAAGTTTCTAAAAATGGTTCTTAGAATTACTCTTATCATGTTTGATTGTTTTATTGTCAAGACCATTCTCAGCTCTAACTTGCAGATACCTTGTCTAACATCATGCAAGAGCCTGGAAGGGTGTCTCTTTGGAAAGTGTTTCCTAGTCTATTTTAAACCATGTTTTCACTTCTGCTTTAAATGTAATATTTGGCTGTGTTTCTTTAAAGGGTTTTTATGTACTCGTACTGTAAGGGCTTTGAATGTGCTTCTGAAAACCACTAAACAACAAAGTTGTTGTTGCCATTGCTGCTCGATCTTTCTGGGAGGACAGTCCCACACAAACCTCCTTCTCTCTCCAGAATACTGCATATTGTAAATACAACAACAACTTTCAGTTTAGTCAGAGGAGAAAAATGCAGTAGTTTCATCTTCTTTCAGATCATGAATTAATTTTTTGTTTCATGAATACCAGTTTCAATAGATGCACAGCCATTTATGTTAACCAAAAGACCTCAGATATAACAAAAAGCATGAGGGATGTGGTGAGATGCCATTTCAAATTTGCCATTCTGGGGCTGAACAGAGCACTGTATTTAGATGTGTTCCCAGATTTTCATTCCTGTTTATACTTTTAGAGTTCTTCATGTGCTGTAATCACAGGTATTTAGTTGAGAAATTACATTAAAAGGTTATTCTCATCATATAGCAGGGAGATGTACGCTTTCTGTCCGAGTCAGTGAACTCTGACACTTGGTATTGTGACACGTGGTACTAGCGCTATTCATGTGATTGAAGAGAAACTAAGGCAAAAGCAAACTAAAAGAAGAGGAAAGAACAATATTATTCATGTTATATCTGCTCTCCAAATCTAAATGGAAAATTATCCTCCCATTCCATAAGAGTTTTGGAGATTTTGCAACTTTTTTCCCATGCTGAAATGGGAGGAGGAATTGAAGGGTAGGGAAATATAAACAGATACACTGGGGAAAAATAATTTGGACCAGATTAAAAGTATCATTTTATTTAGGCATGTTAGAAATCTTTCACCTTGACTGTGGCCTTTTTAATGTGATTATTTATTATTGTGAGGTAAAAGTTTTAAGGAAAATTGTAAAATTAAGGGGTAAATTGAAACTCATGTGTGTTTGAAATGTTTGAGAATGGTGTTAATAACTTCCAGTAAATTTGGAAATCTAGGATAGTTTTTGAATCAGAAGAATTGTTGAAATAGCTCTCTTCTCCCTGGCAGCTTCATTTTGACTAGTTGACACAAAAAATGTTAGAAAGTTTTTAACCAGCTCTACCAAGATCTTCTTCCTGTCCTCTTTTCTGCCATTTGCCACCTCTGGTCATTTTGGCTACGGAAAAGGTGATTATTTTGAAAATTGTTCTAAGCCTTACAGCTGTGCTGCTCCTTTGAGCACCACTCTGCTTGCCCTGCTGCTGCACATGCAACACTTCCTGACAGCCAGGGAGAGGAAACGCTGGCATGCAGCTGAGATCCGGATGGGCACAACACGGTAACAAGTCCGCCAGGCAAACACAGAGGGATGGGGCAAGGAGAGAGGCATAGGGAACTTTCCTGGGTCACTGTTGCCTATTTTGACACTGTATCCAAGCTACAGATAGGGAAATGGAAAACACAGGAGGAGGCGAAAGTGGGATTGGAGATGGGGTGGCAAGTAATCTGGGACAGTGAACGAAAATACAGAAAAGTGGATCAGAGGTCTGAAACAGTTTGCGGAAGACAGCTAAGAATGAATCCAAATCTGGAAACAGAAAAGAGCAGACACTTCCAATTGTATCTCATCTCCCAGGCTAATTTTATTACACATTTCTGCTCAGCTAACTGTTGCTGCCGGTCCTAATGTATGTTTAAAAACTAACAATATTTTAGCATGAAAGATGGATAACAGAGCTACTGTGCTGTTATTTCAGGTTTTTTAGCTCCAACTCAACTAGACAATTAAGCATGTTCTCAATATGTTAAGGTTATCTGTACAAGCCAGAAAGGGCTGCAAACCTCAGACTAGAACTGCCCCATGAACTTCACTGAGTAACGCAAGTGAAAATATCTTGCTCTCATACTGAAGCAAAAGCCGGAGTACTGACAAGGGCAGAAGAAGGTCTGTTTGGATTCTGTGTTTGTGGAGACAGTGGGCACCTGGCTATGAAGATGGAATGAGGGAGGGAGGGAGGAAGGAAAGAAAGAAGGAAGGAAGGAAGGAAGGAAGGAAGGAAGCAAGGAAGGAAGGAAGGAAGGCAAAGAAAACTACAGTTACGTAGTTTTACATTTACGTAGCTTTACATTTACAATGTAAAGCAAACCAGGCTCTTCTAGTGTCTTGTGGCCTCCTCTAATCTCCTCTCTCCCCTCCATTCCTCCCTATTATAGTCTGAACTAATCTTGCTCAAATATGACACCCAAGTTTGAATTTAATTGTATAAAAGAGGTTTCATGCATTCTTTGTACTCTGACTGTAACAGCACTCCATTTCTGTTAGAAGTACTTCTCCTAATACACACTAGTATCATGTTTGCCTTTCTTTCTGACTGCCTCACATTGGCAGCTTATAGATGTTCTTTACTCAACTTCATACTAAGGTCTTACGCCTCACAAGTCATTTCCAGCTGCTTTTTTTTTATGAGTTACTATAGGGTCAAATTTTTCATAATCCAAGTACAAAGAATTTCCATTGGGCAAAAAATAATTTTTCTTCTAAAAATGTGGAGTAGTTTCATTGCAGTGTTTGTGATAGCATGAGGTGCTAAGAAGTCTTAGTTCAGACTGATTTACAGTGCTCTGAAAAGTACTCTGTGGCTTTGCCATGCACAGAAAAAGCTGAACAGTTGTGCCAATAAAAAGTCTATTGCATATCACATCATTGGTATTACTAATTGCATATAATTCATCAGGATATTTTACATCTGAGTCTGCACCAAAAATATGAAGGATATTCTGAAAAACAACTCGTTTAAAGTAACAATGAATTTAAGGAATTTCACAAGCCTTTCTTAAAGTTTAGCTCTCTAAACGTAAGAACCTTAAAGTAAATTCACAAAGCCATTTTTTGCCCGTACCATTGATCCTTCATCCTAACCTATTCTTTTTGATCATTGACATGAGACTTGCTAACAACTGCATAGAATTGCCTTGGGTATAAGTTTTGCAACATTCTTAACTGTAATTGTCATGGTTTAACCCCAGCCAGCAACTAATCCCCACACAGCCACTCACTCACTCCCCCCTGGTGGGATGGGGGAGAGAATCAGAAGAGTAGAAGTGAGAAAACTCATGGGTTGAGATAAAGACAGTTTAATAGGGAAAGCAAAAGCCGCGCACGGAAGCAAAGCAAAGCAAGGAATTCATTCACTCCTTCCCGTGGGCAGGCAGGTGTTCAGCCATCTCCGGGAAAGCAGGGCTCCATCACACCTAACAGTTACTTGGGAGGACAAACACCATCACTCCAAATGTCCCCCCACTTCCTTCTTCTTCCCCAGCTGTATATGCTGAGCATGATGCCATATGGTATGGAATAGCCCTTTGGTCAGCTGGGGTCAGCTGTCCCGGCTGTGCCCCCTCCCAGCTTCTTGTGCACCTGGCAGGGCATGGGAAGCTGAAAAGTCCTTGACTTAGTATAAGCACTACTTTACTTAATAACAACTAAACCATCTCTGTATTATCAACACTGTTTTCAGCACAAATCCAAAACATAGCCCCATACTAGCTACTATAAAGAAAATTAACTCTATCCCAGCCAAAACTAGGACAGTAATGCAGAGAAAATGTGGTGTATTGCTTCTTCCACATCAAGGAACAACCTCCACAATTGTATTTGTAATACCATAGCACAGAGAGGTCACTTTGCGAAAGGAGAATGACTGCAGTATTTGCCTAGTTTTCAGAATTGCCCATAGTAAAACAATCTTACTTTAAACTAAAAATCCCATGCCAAGGAAAATGGCAGTACCTGACATTATGCATATAAGAACACTGCAAACATAGAAGTATTTTTTAAACAGAAATTGAAATTTGTGTATTGAAACTTTTTGCATTCATCTTGGCAATGAAAATTGCTCTTATTTTAAGTACATCTGATATCTTCTCTTGCAGGTATATGGTATCCCTATATATTTGCTTACCAAAATCCATCTGTACTTATCAGGTTCTGTCTCTCCATCAAATATAAAACAAAGATAACGATTCTTAGGCAGCAAAATGCTAACAGTTCTAGAAACATGCTCATTTGCAAGTTACGTGGGCATCTAAATCTTACTACTGGGTGGCATTTTTTCAATGATAAAATGGGAGAGTTTGAATGTCTTCAGGATTTCTTGCCATGGAACAGCATGGTGTGTTCGCCAGCCTCAAGTGTTCAAAAAAGAAAAAAAAAAAATCCAGTTCACAAAAAGCTGAAGATGTTGGTTTAAAAACAATTAGATTTTAAATAAAAATACATGCTGGGGCTTGTTTATTTACCTAAAGATGTTTGAACGTGCAGTGTTCCTTTTTCATGTTTTGGCCAATAGGCGAGTTTGTGGAGTGTTATTTATTTATGCATGTATTCTTTTTTGTGAAAGATGAGATTCTGAAATAGTCATTCACTCCTTAAGAGGGATGTTAAACTGTGAGAACTGTCAAAATGGTGTGTAATTATAATTCACTTGAGAATATTTTATCCAATTTTGAGGGACTTCTGTCATTTAGAGTAGATTTTTGAAAGTACAGTAACTGTCTCTGAAACTTGTGGTGCCAGAATTAGAAAGACATGTATGCAAATATACCCACTAAGTAGCACATTGACATTGCTGTGGAATGCAAGGCTACTAGAAACGATGCACTTAGTGGTTCAACATGATGCAGGGCTTTTTCTCTTAATAATAGCATGGTGATAGTGCATATGGGCAATTGACTTGGCATTAGAATAGATGACCACAGCTACTGACACAGAAGAATTACTTACGGAGATTAGAAAGCATGCCCTTTCAGAAAGTAGAGTCTCTGAAGCAAGCGGAGTAGTCCAACACAATCCAAAGTTATGAGTATTGCTAACAGAAAAGCTAATGAACAGTACTGTTACAACAGCAGTGAAGGAATGCAGAAGAAAAATGTTGGAGTTTGGCTGCTTCCAGACAGCCAGGTAGCAGTTTCTCAAGAACGCCTTGTGTTACTTATGGAAGGCAATGAGTCTGCCAGTTTCTCCCTGAGTTGCAGGTCTCTTCACATCTCAATATACCTTTATCACATGGAGGTGGATCCTAAATGCTGGATGATGTGTTTCCAAGAGGCTCACATGCACCAGGACAAATCCTGGGAATCTCCAGGAAATTATTCTTGCTGGTGGCAGCTACCAGAAAGTGCTTTTGCTACTCCTGATTGTCACAGTATGGAGCATCAGCCATGTTAGCCCACTGATTTTAAGCAGCTATTTGAAGTATTAATTTGGTTTATGAAGCCTTAAATTGTTTATATCCTTGCTGTACAAGAAGTTCCTCCCATTTCTTAGCTTAGTTGAATTCATGTTGATTTATATCTGCTCATCTCACAGCTTTGTTTAGTTTCATCCTCCTCCCCTCCCTCTTATTGTAATTTGACAAAAATTTTGAAATTGAAAACAATTATGAGCCAAAACACACTTTCTTTTAACTTCATTCTGACAACAGAGGATGTTTTGGCCAATTTGTGAATCAGGAGATTTTTTAAAAAACAGTTCTACTATAAATTTTGGTTTGAATGAATGGGTATTTTGACATATGGAATTGGGAATTTCCCAGCTAGCTACTTCTGTGAGATTTGTATTTTTATATCTAAAGCTACTGAACTGCAGTGTTAGAGAAACCGTAATAAGTGACCAATTATAACCAACCATGACTAATCAGTAATGGAGGGATTTTAGAACCAGACCCCTTGTAAGACAAGATGAACCAAGGAGAGAATGTGTTATATTTTGTTGTATTGGTCAGTGATACCATAAAATGCATGCAAATCTCTGGGCATGTTTTATCAACATAGCGCCATAAAGAGGGAGTCATAGTTTAGCTTTTTTCTTCTACAGCAGCATGGTTTGATAATTCCAAGATGTATTCAAGTGATTCAGAGGCACAGCAAGGAATGAGAACAACTGCCTTCCTGAATAATTCTAATTCATTCTGGAAATGTTAGGTAAACTACATTCTCCTAGATCTACTCTACTGCGCAAAACAGGACCATCTTAGATTTAAAACTTAATATTGTGGCAAGACCTACTTAAAAATATCAGCACAGTTAGTCTGCTCAGAGACAAGCTACTGCATAGCACTGATAGTCCAGGATATTAAAATTATACTGGGTACTGGCACTTTGCCGATACAATAATTATGTCAGTTGCAACACAACCACACATATATTTTATGTTCTGTGTACAGCCAATTGGACAGGTGGTTATCTTAGTCTCACATGCAAAATACTTAAAAATAAAGAAGATTCACTGCCTGCGTTTCTCTGAATCCTGCCTGAGGGACAGAACTAGGAGTGGCACACAGGCAAGCCTTTTGCAGCCCTCACTCTCGAGCTCATTGACACTAATCAGGGAAGGGCACCAAGGAGATAGATGATGAAAGCTGTTCCCAGGCTCTTTCAAGCTGATTTGGTTCAGAAACCACTTCAAAGGATGTGGTCAGGCGCACACCTCTTGGTTTTACATCTGTGGGACTGCATCTGTGAGGACTCTCTCTCCTCCTCACCTTCTCCAAACACCCTCTCCTGGGCTGGCTGTTGCATGCTGGAACCTGGCCGCATGGCTTTTCACACATGTATCTTTTACAGAAAAGACACACAATTATACCATTTTTTTTCTAGGTACCATCTTAAGAATATTCTAACCAGCATTACATGCAGCATCCAAAATACAGAGCCAGCCAATCAGAGCAAATGATCTAAAACTTGCAGTACTCGTTTTTTAAAAGGGAATTCCCAGCCATTGTAACTAATGGATGGGAACTACAATCTTTAGATAGCTCAGTGGGCTATATCAGGTTCTACTCCGTAAACTTCCAGTTGTCTGCAGACTTCTCCTTATTCACATCTATCTTCCACATTTGGAATAAATAGCCAAGTATGAATCTGAGTATGTTAGCCTTCAGGACACGCGAGACAGAATAAATCTCCTGCTGCAGCTTCACTCTGTCTGTGGGGCCTGTGTTGTGCACACTCTTTGGGTTTTCATAGTCTCTTTCGACCTGGAGGCTTGAGGGTTGCTACTATTTCAAATTCAGCTGGAGCCTGATATAGCTCTGCAGTTAAATGCTAAGTATTTTTGTCAGTCTATGGGAAGGGTGGGTCTGAGAATATTGACAGAGATGAGAAAGGATAAACTGAGATTCATTTATACAATTCTATTTTAATGAAAGTCCATAAGGGCTCTATATTTCATTTTGTTTACCTTGGTTAATTTCTAGGACATGGAGAATAAAAAGTAAGGCTTGAGAGCACGGGATCATGCTCCACCTTCAGTTGCTCTCAATTTTGCCTGAGCAAGAACAGCATGGCATGGGGCGCAGTAACAACAGATACTTCTGTGAGAGCTGGTCAGATTTCTGCATACATAGATGTTAGCCAGAATTATACACACAAAGTGTTTAATTGTTGCTTTGCTGCATGGTAACAGCTGATACTGCTCAGCCCTTCCCCTCTTCTTTTTGGAAATTTCCCTCGAGTGCACGGTGTCTAATGCAATGGCCAAATACGGCTTAACTGTGTCTAACTCTGGTGTGGGGACAATAATATTCAGGATATAAATATCCTAATTCTGGCTTAACCTTGGGCCACCAGACTGCATGACAAATATGCAGAGGACCAAATATGTGCTTGGAGGACTATAACTTATAGCTGCCACAGTTGACAGGCATTCCCATTCAGAAGGCCCCTAAGGACTCACACATAGCTAACGCACCACCCCCTGAAATCTTGCTGGGAAGGACTTACTCAATTTTAGGACCACTGATCTTTCTCAGGACAGTTGCATGTCTGTCTTTTTTCCCACCCGTACTTGCCCTTTTTATTGCATACTACTTAAAAGCGTCAGTACTGATAGCCCTTTAAAATTCACCTATGATCTGTAGCAGAACAGAGGAGCTTTGCACAGGATTAACGACTTGAAAACTGTTAATCAATCTCATTAATAATTATCTGGAAAGTAACCCTGATATCGCTGGTTGATTCCAGAAGAAAAGAGAAATCATACTTTGCTTCTTACTTAGGAAGCTAGATAGAACTAGTGAGGAAATTACTTGACTCCATAAATATCTGCAATTTCATCTGAGAAGAAATATCAGAAGCACCCAGATATGTATGAGGGAGCCTAAAGTGTCAGAACAGGATTTAGAAAATTGATCACTTACTTTAAATTACCCATTTTAGGCCCACGAATAACTAACTCACTCTCACTACATCTGCAGCTAACAAACTGTAGCAAGGAGGAATATCCTGCGAATGCTGGAGAGCAGGAACCGTTTTAGCTTTAGGAAAAGCAGCAGCTGAGATGCACTGCATGAATATGGCCAACATATGCAAACCAAACATTACAAATCAGACTAAATATAAATGGTGCTTAAGAAATGGCACACACACAGACTCTTCACAAGTACTTCTCTAATTCTGGAAACCCCTCAAGGACTTGCACAAAAAGCACACACTGAATGATTAATAGGGAAAACTCATCTGTCAATGGATTTATTTGTAAACGTCATACTTCATTGTCTCTGTCTTACAAATCTACACATTACTTCATCCCACTAATATCATTATAAGGTTGCATGGTATTGACCAAGGTTAAATAGCACTCATTTTATTTCAATCTATAAACTGAAGCCAATCAACATGCCTTGATATCGCTACTCCAAATTCTCAATAGGACTGAATAATACAGGAGAGGTAAATCAAAGCTAACTACTTTAGCTCCAGCCAGTCTGTCTCCACTCAAAGCATCCATTCAGCTGGGAAGCACATCAAAATTTATAGTGTAGACATTTACTGTGAAAGGCTTTAACGCTATGAGGAATCCTATACTCGTGCCTTGAAAGCCAATAATATGACACAGAGCCTATATTTGCACTGTCCTACAGGAGTGCTCAGTGGCTGACTGCAACAGCAAACAAAAACATTTATTAGCCTGTGAATCTTATTTAATTTGTGTAGACTGACACTGGATTTCTTTTCCTTGAAGCTGAAAACAACAAAAGATTAGAAATGGTAACAGCTCCAGCCTTTTTCTTCTACTTCCAACTGAGAGTCCAGAATCACAGAATACTGATACAGTTCTCCATCAAAAAGCTGGGCAAAACAGCACTGTGTTTCCAGTGTCATAACTAAGCGACACAGAACATAAAAATTCTTGCACAGGGAATACAGAGCAAATCTATTTTCCTAGACAGTGAAACTAATGTTCTTTCAGGTTCATGAAAAGAAGCAAGATTGCAAACATTTATATTGCTGGCAACTTCATGCCTTAATTATTGATATTACCAGTGATAATAAAGAGATGAGCATCTGAATTACCCTCTTACTGTGAAACAGTAAAGTTTGTGAAGAATAAAGACAGTGAAGTCAGTGAAGGCAGTAAAGACAGTGAAGAGTCCTTGTTTGGACTCTTGTTTGGACAAACTCTCACAGCTTTTAAGAAAGACCCTTGAGTGGATCAGAGATAGCAGAAGTATATCCTTGCTTTCTTTTTCGACCGCAAGTTTAATTTCATTGCGTATTCCTCATGAGAAACATACATGGCTGAAGCAATGCATAGGAAATATTTGTTCCACTGTGTTTCCCTTTATGTTTGGACAAGTGGAAATCAGGTGAATAGTCCCACACTGTTTTTCCATTGGCATCCAATTTCCAGATTGGCATCCAGTCAGATGTAGAAGGTAATTGCACAGCTGTTGGAGTGAGTGCCCTTTGCAACATCTGCATTGCTTACAATCTGTTTGACAAAGCCTGAATGTTAGTAAAAGAGATTACTCTTTCCCTCATGAATGTAGCAATGTACTGTGTGACAAACAGGAAGGACATGAGATAGGCTGACCTCGAAAGGCTCTTGATTTCATTGGTGACCTATGATGTCTTTTTACTTTGAAAAAGAAGGATTTCTTTTAGACCTATGACCTTCAGACTGTCCTTCTAACATTCTTTACAGCCAGAGAGGATGAAAAGCCATCACAGCTGTGATCTACATTTTGTACAGCAGTGAAATGCATTGCCACTTGCAGAACATCAATTGCTTAAGATTGCAACCTAGAAGGAAAGAAGGATCTTTGTTGGCACTCTCTTGTATCACTGAGTAATAATTGTATCAGACGTGTCAAGTCAGAAGTCCAACCTACCGGAGGGATGCTCAAATGATAGGGACTTTCCCAGATCCTCAGTGGGCATACAAACAGGAAAACAACCTTGCATTAACATAGCAGGAACCTTCATGCATTCATGAGTAATCAGCTCACAGCACATTACGATATGGGTTGTATGATTTAACCACAGAGAACTACGATAGTTTTCAAAGGTTTCTGTTATCCTAGCCAAAACAGGATAATGTGACTGACTGTATGACGTATTTAGGTGAGGGGCTTCCAGCTGTAATTATGTTTACTTAGTATTTCACTTGCTTTGTTTCTTTATTTAAAGGTTCAGTATTTAGATCTGTGAAACTCTTCTGTGGTTTGTTGGGGTTTTGTTAATAACTAATTTGGTAATAATATTTACCCCTTTCCTCTTCCCATCCAGAAAAGTTTAGAGGTTCAATCTCCCCTTACCTTTTGCTCTCTAAGTTTGCTTAAGCAAATCTAGGAAAGGAAATTGCGCTTAGACCTTAAAAAATGTACTAGCTGGTAATGGACAGAAAGTTGAAGTTTGATAAACCATCATAGCATCCTTTCAAAAGCAACTTCTCTTCCTGGCCTACATTTACGCTGAATAGCTCACCTTTTCCCCATTTTGGTGCCTTTGCCTTTTCTTGTGTTTGCTAATTGCTTGCCAATGGCTATGCATTCACTTTTCAGGAAGAAGGTTTTTAAAATGACTAATGCATACTAAGGAAAAAACGAAGTGAAAAGTGGAAACAAAATACAATAAGGCAAGCTATGTGAACTCAAGCATGGCCTGTATTGCTAGCCCTGGCAAGTTTATCTTCTGATACAACTCCACTTTGTTGCTAAAGCAAGTGAGTGGGGGAGTGTTGGCCATTCTTTTATAAAACTGCTAGAGCTGATGAAAGTAAGAATTTCCTTTCTGTATTACAAAATTGGAAGAGAAAGATATTCCATGCTGTTCCAAAATGTCTTCAGAAATTTCAAAGCTTCTTTGGAAAGGGGAAATTCCCACCACATTGCATTTTGAAATCATGACAAGCATTTAATTTCAGATATTTCAAATCAAACTTCTACCACCAACAGAAGCAACCACAGCTCTTAGGTGCCACTTAGCTGCACTTAGCAAATCAGAAAACCGCTGGACTGCTGATCTCTAGGGCAGCACGCAGGATGGGAGCTTCCAGGGGTGCGAACCTATTAAAACTTAGCTCATGAACCTGAGGCTGCATTATAGGTGGATGGCCAAGCATACAGCTGAGCAAACTGGCAAACTTCTGATAGAAATCTGTCTGGCAGGCAACTTTTGCAGCTCTCCTTGTAGGAGAAGTTCCCAGTCTGTCCCCGGATTTCCTCTGAGCTGATTTCATGCTATTTATTTCACATTTTTTAATAGAAAAAGAAGACCAATTTGGAAATTTCTGAGCAGTTCTAGTAAAATTGGTTATATAAAATCAGGTATTATTCCCATTTCTTTTTATCTCAGATTCCCTTGATTTTCTTTTGGGTGAATTCATTTCCATTGTAGACAACCTATTAGATTCTGTTACCTCTCACATCCCTTAGCTCATAGCTCCTATTGAGCTTGAGTTCTGAGTCAAGTCTTTCATATCACATCCATTTGCTTGGTCTTTACTGGCCAATGCTCTTTCCCTTGCTAATCTTCCAAACTAATTCTGCTGCTTCTTGAAGGTACTAACCTCCCTTCCTGTTGTGAAGAAGTTTTTGATATTCTCTAGGAAAGAAACATTCACCTCACAGTAGTATGTTAGAGCTGCTAGTTTTACATACATCTTGTTCAAGCAATGCTAAAAAATATTGAGACATCTAATTAGGGAAGATGTAGCTCTCAGCTGTGCACTGTGCTATGTAGGACCATGCTCTGAACTGACCAGCATTACTAAAAGGCCAAGCTCCCCTTGGAGTCCTGATAAACTATTTCTGGTTATCAACAGGTGTTGTCTCACAAATGGAGTTTGTTACCCGGTGTGCAACACCCAATATCACACACAGAGACAAGATACCAGTTTATTCCAAGTTTTGCGCAAGACAGGGTGCTAGGTGGTAACTCCACAAAGCTAGCACACCGATCGTTTGAACAGGAACAATATTTATGCGGTTTAGTTATACATATGCATAAGCGATTACATAAAACAGTTTCTTATTGGTCTACATTTCCATACCTTACTCTTAAAGCTACAGTACTACTTTAATATTCTACGCATCCTCAGAAGTGAGGGGGCTCTGCTTGGGCCGGGGTCTCCAGCTCAAGGTGTGTGATTTTTAGTATTATAATGAGGATAGTTTGCGTAAGGGTGCTTCTTACCACACTTCTACTAATGAGGTCAGATTGTTGTAACAATATCTTACTCAGCTCACATATTTCTTCAGGATGTGTTTCACTCCCAGGGACAATAATTCTTGATTAGACATTCCACATTCCAGTATGAATCCCCCTTATCAGCTTTATGTATGCCTCAGCCTTCCACCAGCTCTAGTGTACTTCTCACATCTTCCCACATAGCTGTATAATACTGAATAGATAGCTGTATAATACTGAATTTTAATCGACTACATTAATTGACTACACAGGTTGTCAGTGACTGACGATGGTGTGTGCTGTCCTTCCACATTAATGCAGCTTTTCTAGTAATCCTCGCCTTGTATCAGCAATCTCACCACTTTTGAGTCAAATTTCCTAACTGCCTCCCAACACACCTCATACTAAATACGTGTGAAACACCAAACACAGATTGCTGTCAGATGCGCAGTTTTTCATGTGATACATATTTTGGGCTGAAAATTTTACCTCATTCTTGTCGAAACTCCTTCCTACTCTGAAATATATTTAAGGCCAGATGTGCACACCTCCTATCATTTGTCATGGATGACCTCTGAGAGGCAGTAAGATTTGCTCAAACATATGCTTCCTCAGAGAGCGCACCACATACACCACTTCTGTTTTCTGAAAATATTAACTGGAGATATTTTCAAGACTATGTGTTATTCTAGAGATTGCACTTTCACTGAAGAAATGTGTCAGCCTTCACTCTCTGTGAAGGAGGCTGGCTGGCCATATGTATTCTTAACATGTATACATCAGAGCTCAAACACCTGCAACTCAGATACTTAAGGTTTTTGGATAATCCCTTAATGAATCTGATTCCATAGGGTAAAGCTGAGCTACATTTAGTCTTACTTCCATATGCTGTCTGACAATTCTACTTCAAGAGAAACTCTTCTCACATGTCTTAGATCAATGTTTGAGAAGCAGCTCCGCAGGAATCCATAAGATCAGAAGAATAATTTTGGTGTCACCTTGAGAGCTGTCAAGCACAAAGGATGACCAAAATAGATACAGCTCTCTTCCAGCACATTATGGTTACCATATGTGATAGAGGAAGTATATTATAATATTCCACGACAATGTCTAATGCAGCATAAGCAACAGGAACCTTTCCCACCAATATATTATTACAACTCATTAACTAATTTCTCAGCTTCATTTGCAACCCTTGCATGTTGGACTTGCAAGTTTATGGTTGGACTCAATGATCTTAAAGGTCTTTTCCAACCTATACGATTCTGTGAGTCTATGTTCTCACTCCATGAGTAATCAAACTCTTGCCTTTAAGAGCACAGATATTAATTAAAAGTGAATCGATAGTTCATTTACTGAAAGTATTTGCTGTTGGTGCTGGTTTTCATGCTGTTATGTAATAATAGGATTTCAAATATGGTATAGGGTTGATGAGTTAACTATGTGTGTCAAGGTCTATTGCCAGGGCATGACCAGGGTGAAAGGTTTTAGGGCTACAGGCTGCAGAGGCAAAGGCCAATTGGCAAAGGTTACGGTCACCAGGGGCTCATTAGCCTCCTAGGAAGCAGCCTGCAGCAGCAGAAAAGGAGAGAAAGGGGAAGGCAGCTCCTAGTGAAATTCAAAGGGTAGGGTTTGATCTTACATTATAATGAAGTATTTCTACAGATTTTTTTGTTTCATACTATTCCTAGATGCAAAATATGTTTAAACAGAATTCTTATCTTGCTGTGGCTTTCTAAGAACTCAGCAGCAAAGAACACAGAGAATTGTTTTTCCATATGGACAGGAAAATATATGGGATGTTACAGGTTTTGGATCATTACTCTGCAATGTTACTCTTTCCAAATTGGATGGAAGAGAACAGAAAGATATTCATAATTATGATTAAACAGATAGGGAAGGTAGCATATAGCAATCGTATCTTCAAGACTTGTTCATTACAGAGGAGATTCTGTGGCTCTTCAAAGTTTTAAGTAGACTGTTTATTTTCCCCAAAGACCAAAGGTGCTAGTGGGCTGTAACTACATTTGGTGTGTAGGCTCAGTTCTGGGGGTGATTTCTTAAGAGGAGAATGGATGAAGACATTTCCTAAGAAGAGCAGATGAAGGAACCTGCATTCTGCCTGAGCCATAGGTAAGGCAAACAAAGATCAGAGATTGTAATTCCCTGAAAGAATTTGGTTAATTAGCAGCAACTTGCTTTTAGCTAGTGTGTAGCACAGGTCTGTAGCAAGCCACTTCATGCTATCATTGCAAGCAGGAGCCTGATAAACTCCTTAGCGTGATGGTTGTATTACATCCAGCGTCTCGGCAGCCTGTTTCAGCTAGCTTTGTACCCGGCTGGAGGAAAGGCATGTCATTCTTGTCATTCAACCACGTCATGCCACCAAGTAAATTACAAGGGAACACTTACTTTGATAAATGCCAGAGGCTGGCATCTACCAGGAGCACAGCATAACTCCTGCCTGAGGTATGTTGTAAGAACTGGAAGAGGGAAGGAAAGGAGTTGTCCCCATCAAAGTCTGTGTCTTGCCTTGATATGGGATTAAAACAGGGCTGAGAGGCATGAACTGGAAATTGTTCCCAACTGTGTCGGTATAGATGCAGTTGTAGAAAATACCTGCAACTATTCCTGTAAAATGTATTATAATATTGTTGAGACTATGATTTTATTGAAGTTCTGCCTGGAATAATTACAGCAGAACTAGTGTGCAACCTCCTTATGAAAGACAAAATGTCTTAAATATACAGCCTGCACCCACCTCCACAAATATAGGTCCTTCTTACTCACCCCTTTCAGAACCTAGGATGTTCTTCTGGTTTTAAATTTACTGTTGCTAAACAAAGACTTCAGCAAAAGCTTCAGTGGCCACCTTGAGTCCTCAGCAAGTACTTCTGCTGACACATGAAACAAGACCAGAGCATATCTACACAGCAAGCTGGGGGATGTAGACAGAAGATGAAAAGTAAGAACCAAAAGTTTTTATTATCTTGCTGGAAGACTAGGAAGGACTGTGAATTGCCTGAGGCCCTGCTGCCAGCCCTCAGCCTATGGCAGAGACAATATAGGTGTCTGTCTGCATACTGTGATCCTGGACAGAAACGTAGTACAGAAAGACTCGTACAATTTATGTGAAACCAAAAATGAAAGACAAATTTTAGTCAGGTGAGAAAACCTGATTTCTGTGTCTGACTTCAAAGACATTAAGGACTTCTTATTTAAAGATCAGATTTTTGGGGGGAACTAGTTAGTCTCCCTTATAGGACAGACAGAGAGAAATATATTCAATCCTACAGGAAGCTTTCAAGGAACAAGGACAGCTGAGGAAAAGGATCAAGGAATAACTCTTAGTGGTGTGGAACAAAAGCAAAGCTAAGCAGGGGAAGGAGGATGATCCAGAGGGCAGGTGGATGCCCAGGGAAGCAGCAGGAAATGCAGGAAGCAGGATGGAGCAGTATGCAGGGGTTCACAATGTTTGGGGAAAAAATATCACCTTGCCCTATGGCACAGCTACCAAAGGAGGAAAAAAGCAGCAGCATCTGTAGGGTCTGTCAGCCATTAACTGCCATATTTGTGATTATAATACCTGATCAACAATCCACTTGATTGCAGCTTGATTGGGAAACCAGCTGCCATTGCTGCCAGCTGAGATAAGCAACAATATTAATGTGGAGACATGGCTGAGTACTGGTGAGGTGTGTTCTGAGGCCAGTGGGCCACTGCTGGCTGTTGATAGGAAACCCGCAAAATGAGAAGTGCTGCTGCTCAGATATCATCATGGCTGGCACACAGGGAGTTCCCTTCTGTGCTGAGCAGCAGTGCAGTGTGAACCACGATCACAGCAGAACTTCAAAACATCTTGGGGAGGAGGGTATTGCTTTAGGCTCTGTGCAGTGTGCTGTCAAATAGCAAACTGAAGTTTAGGAGGAATGACTAGATCCAGAATTGCCTTAGCTTTGGGGGATACACCTGAGGCCAGTTCCAGTAGGAGTTCCAGCTCTCTGTAGAGGTTTTCATCCTACATGTCCAAGTAGCTGATGAAGGAACTTAGTGTAATTCATATACTTGAATTGGAGGGAGACTGATTCCTAGGTTTTTAAGTCCCATCTCAAGTTGCCTGCTTAACTACACTGGATGTAATTAGCATTATCAGCTCAATAGCAGTCAGGAAAATTCCAGGTAAAGTGAGGTGCTGAACTAAACAAAATCACTGACCTGAGCACGGAAGACAGTTGCTAGTTCAGGGCAAAAGCACTGACTGTGCAATATCAAATGGTTTTTGCACTCTACTTTGCAAGTACTGCTTGTACTTTTGCACTCTACTTTGCAAGTACTTTCCAGCTTGGAAAGCCTTACCCCACAGTAGGCTTCTGCTGAACCACGTGGATCTGTCACTTGGGTCGCTGAAGTAACTGATAGCTGTACTAGGTCAGCATTCATCCACATACAGGATGACAAGGGGTAATGATGCACCCTCTACCAATGTTTATCACAAATGCCTGCTGATGATAGAGAAATAGCAATATACCTTTCCCCTTCAGTTTTGTTGGGTGTTTGGGGTTTTTTGGGGGGAGGGGAGGGAGATGGAGAAGGGATCAGGAAAGAGTAGTTTATGATTTAGTTGAAAGTTCAGGATTAGGGCATGGTTTTCACTTCCCAAATTGTGTACTGAGTTGGGTAGTAGAATTAACATTATGCAATATAGAATAGATTAGAGAACTTGGGTCATTTTCAAAGCAAGGAACTTTATTGTATTTGCAATTAACTGCTGGCACAATCCTTCCCTTTTGGCAGCTAAGTCCCTTACTGTGGACTGCATAAAAGGAAAGCATTAGAAAAAATATGAGTCGTCTTGCATTAACAGGAGATGACTGAGGGAGAGAAAGAAATTTTTAGGAATGTTAATAATTCATGTGTGACATGAGGTGAGGAAGAACATTTTGTATTCCATCAGTTTCTGCCTGAACAATTCTCACATTGTCATCCTGCTCCCTGCTAAAACGAATGCTAAGCATTTCTAATGACCAATAAACCTCATTGCATTGTTCGGAGCATTTTTGAAATCCAGTTTTTACTTACATCAAGAAGTGATGTTGTATTTCTTTCCCAGAAAAAATCCCAATGGTTTTCACCAAGAGAACACCCCAAATCCTGTTTAACTACTGTTACTACAAAGAAAACAAAGCTCAGGAATGTATGTTGCTGATGAATTGTATTAGTAAGTTACCAAGAAATTATAACGCTATGACTGGCTGATGTGATGCATCATTCATGCTGTTTCTGCAATTCTGCATTAAGGACTACATGGAGCAGGCAAGGAACGGTGAGAAGCTGACAGTACTGGGTTACTAAAGGTTTATTAACTTCTTCAACGTAAATAAAAATGATTGAAATATTTGGAAGTAGGACTAGAAAGAGTTGTGTTGGCTTAGAAGTCTGATAAGCAAATTGTCTTTTGTTGCTGGCCTTATTTTATAATTGAAGATCAATTTAAAATGCCATAGCATGAAAAACAAAGCATGTGAAAGTTTCAAGTATACTTTCTATTAGCTAGCTTTTGAAAGTTTCTTGAAGTTGGGTAAATTACATTTGCCAAAATATCTTTTTAATAAGAGATAGTGAGAAAAGCAGGTGAAAGCAATATGAATAGGAAACTTTAAACTAGATCTTCTTTTAGTGAATATATCTTTGGGCTTTGAAAACTTAAGATCCTATTCTTTTTTAGGCAATGCATAACTTTCATTGATGGTTCTAGTGGAAGATCTAAAGGCCTTGCAAAGTTCCTTGGCTTTGAGTATTAAAAAAAAAAAAAAAAAAAACCTCACTTCAGCTCAAGCCACTTACATTCATAGCATAAATACCCCCAAGCATGTAGAAAGGCTAATGTCTGCACTGGGTTAAAGGCAGTGTTTAAAAGGAAACTAGCTAAGGACCTTATATGTGGACCTCAAAGGTATTTTGATGCTTAACTAGCACAGCCTCTGTCCAGGGACAAAGAAGTTGATGTGGATTTGTCCTGTGTCAACAAAGTAATTTGTAAGTCATGCTGCTAGATGGATTCACTTATCTCCATGCAGGTTACAAAGGGTGTCTCTTTTGATTCTGATCAGAGGAAAGAAGATGTGCAAATACTGAAGCCTGCTGTACTAAGGATGGAAGCTTAAGTAACCTACTTGGCGTAGGCTTTGTGCCTTAGTTACATATGCGGAGTTTGCTGCAGCTCCCAGTTTAGATGACTTAGGTCTGGATGCCCAGAGCTGTAAGTACTTCACACTGATAGAGGTGATGGGAATTTATGTAAGTATCTGCAATCCAGGATTTCTGTCAAGATGTATAGCCAGATTCATCCATTTAGCCATGTAGGCCCTGTAGATTCAGTCCCCAAGGAGTTGTTCATGGCGACTGAATTTGATGTAGCTGTTCTTTAATTATCTATGGACAGGCAGGAAGAGCAAGCTAATTTTGGACGTTACCTCAGAACTGACTAAGCCAGGGACTCAAGCCATTCATTGTTACTCATTCAGTTGGGAAAGTTAAATACGATACAAAGTGTGCTAGATGGTGTCTAGTTGTACTCTCTCCAACAGCAATGGGATACTTGCCAATGACTTCAGTGGGTGGGGACTGGGCCCTGAATCTCCATTCTCCAGCTCCAATTTCTGCAGTTGTATTTATGAGATCTACCTACAAATGAACAAGTAAGGTTCTCATTGACTGCTCATTTTTCCAAATAATGGAGATTATATAATTTCTATCCACCACTCCAATTAACTTGCAAAGGGAAGATAAATGTATCGTGCCTTGCAGATAATAGGAGTTGTCTTGCCTTTACAAACAGGGTTTCAGGCACTGGAAACATCCAGAACTGCAAGAGATATTTGTTGTAGAAGAGCTTAACCATTCTGGAAGCAATTTTTTCTGACAGCTGGTGTTACACAGGGTAACTACACAGCTACAAAAAACATTGCAGTTGCAAGGCCCAGAGCTTGGTATTGTTGAGGGAACGTCTCACCTTCTGCACCAATTTGCTGTCATGTTAGTGACATCAGTAATAGCTCAGTGATGGAAGACCTTTTAAAAGCCTAGACAGATTGACTTTCAAAAGTTACTCCAGGTAAAGTGGAAATAAATTTATAAAATGAAGTGAAAGAAGTTCTGCTTTTGGAGCTTGCTATTCACTGATGCAAACAGTTCCAAGTAGTATGATCCAGAAAAAAAGGAGACGTTAAAAAGGAGGCCAATTCTGTGCCTTCTGGCTTTTAGGGTACATAAGACAGAAATTATTACTAGTACAGTGGCTATTACAGAAGATGTGAAACTTTCTTACTGATTTATGATCTGTCAAAACATGCCAATTAAACAAAAGCATTCATTTGGAGTTCATTGTGTTTCTGCAGTTTTCTACTGTAACAACTGGATTTCATGTTAAGCATCCTATTTTCTATTTAGGAAAAAAATTCAAATTATAATGAAGCATTGTGATAATACTGAAATGAACACACTGATCAAAGCAACCCTTTGGGGTTTAAGAATTCACTCCACAAGAAATTTTATGTGTTTTGTCTTATTTCGTTCTACAGTCTGATTCCCACCCCTCTTGATGAGCTGTGCTTCTGGCTTCTGGCCATCATATTTTCATTGGGGATGTTTCCAAACCCAATTAGAGAGTCAGCATCTAAAAAAGCCACCTTCCAGTTGGTTGGTTAGTACATCTTGTCTTGTCATATGCTTCTTCAGTGGATAAAACTCCAAACTTACAGTTGCCTTGTTGCAGAAACGAACAGGAAATACTCCACTTTGCTTTGAAATTGTAATTCTACATTAATTTTATTTTTTAGTGCTACTAAAGCATAGACATTTTTCAAACAAATTTTTTAAATAGGAGCAGCCTTTTTTAGGATTAGTATTTATAGCAATGTATTGATTTGCATGGCAAGGTTTTGGTAGCAGGGGGGCTACTGGGGTGGCTTCTGTGAGAAGCTGCTAGAAGTTTCCCCTGTGTCCAATAGAGCCAGTTCCAGCTGGCTCCAAGATGGACCTGCTGCTGGCCAAGGCCAAGCCCATCAGTGATGGTGGTAGCGCCTCTGGCATAACATATTTAAGAAGGGGGGGGGGGGAGCAACCTGCACAGCAACTGCAGCAGTCAGAAGAGACAAGTGAGAATATGTGAGAGAAACAACCCTGCAGACACCAAGGCCAGTGGAGAAAGAGGGGGAGGAGGTGCTCCAGGCACCGGAGCAGAGATTGCCCTGCAGACTGTGGTGAAGACTATGGTGAGGCAGGCTGTCCCCCTGCAGCCCATGGAGGTCCACGGTGGAGCAGATATCCACCTGCAGCCCATGGAGGTTAACAGTGGAGCAGATATCCACCTGCAGCCCATGGAGGACCCCACACCAGGGCAGGTGGATGCCCGCAGAAGGCTGTGACCCTGTGGGAAGCCCATGCTGGAGCAGGTTTGCTGGCAGGACTTGTGACCCATGCTGGAGCAGTCTGTTCCTGAAGGACTGCACCCCGTGGAAAGGACTCGTGCTGGAGCAGATCCTGAAGAACTGCAGTCTGTGCAAAGGCCTCACATTGGAGCAGTTCGTGGAGGACAGTCTCCCATGGGAGGGACCCCATGCTGGAGCAGGGGAAGAGTGTGAGGAGTCCTCCCTCTGAGGAGGAAGGAGCGGCAGAGACAACGTGTGATGAACTGACCACAACCCCCATTCCCCCTCACCCTGTGCTGCTGGGGGGGAGGAGGTAGAGAAATCAGGAGTAGTTAAACCTGGGAAGAAGGGAGGGATTGGGGGAAGGTATTTTAAGATTCAGGCTTTACTTCTTATTATCCTACTCTGATTTGATTAGTAATAAATTAAATTAATCTTTCCCCAAGTTGAGTCTGTTTTGCCTGTGCCAGTAATTGCTGAGTGATCTCTCCCTGTCCTTATCTCAAACCACGAGCTTTTCGTTATATTTCCTCTGCCCCATCCAGCTGAGGAGGGGAGTGATAGAGCGGCTTTGGTGGGCACCTGGCATCCAGCCAGGGTCAACCCACCACAAGCGTTTATTTAAACCTATCAAAGCCCCATTCTTCCACCTGACAAGCTTGATGGATTCACACATTCTGCATGTCCTGAAAGCTGAAAATATTTTGTGGCGGCCTTCTGCTACAGACTGAAAATGGAAACTCCTGGTGATGGGATCAAAGCCAGAGTGAAAAAACCTAAACAGAGAAGTATCTACTTAAGAAACAGTAGCAAATCTGAGCTAGAAATATGGTCAGCAGTAGACTGAGCTGCACAGTGCCCTGCAGTGGGAGCTGAGATTCGATGTCCTTCCATTGCTGCGGAAACATAAGGAACGCCCTACATTCTCTGAAGGTGCAATAAGGTGCCTTGAACAATTCAGATTAGAGAAAACATCTGCTTCTAATAAAAACCTATCCTTTGTGCACAAAGCCTGAGTGAACAAGCCTAGGATTTACATCTTCCTGTACACCCTGAAACCTGCGTGGCACGCAACCTACACAGTGGGCACACGTACAGCTCGCCACCCTCCCAGATCCAGAGGCTTCATGCTGCCTTACCTATGCCCTGCAACAGGATCACAAAGACCTGATATAATAGAATCTATAATCATGTTTAGAAAAGTAAGCCAAATTGAGTAGACTGGTCATTTGACATTTCTGATTTAAAACAGCTGACTTAAATTAAAACAAACAGACAAAAAAAAAAAAACAAAAACCAACCCAGCCTTGGCACAAATTTAGGGCAAAAACGTTGTCCTGTATCAGAAAAAGAGAGTCTTTCTCTTTGTCCAACCTACAGTGCATTATAAAAAATCTGCTTATCACTCAGAGATTATTATATCTGCAGTTTGACCTTTTCTTTCCATTTCCAAAGCCATAAACTGGCTTATAAGGCTGAAGTAGTTTTGGGACAGCAATTAGAAAATGAAGAATCTAGCAGTTCCTAAATGACAGTTCCTGTTCCACCTTTGGAAGATCTGCATGGGTTTAAGTGAAGATGCTTGACTGGGATTGGATACATGAATTTCTTTCAGTTCTCTTTTACTAAAATACTTTTAAAACTGGATATAGGGCAGTGAAAGTAACATATGACTCTTTTTCCACCAGAAAGCTTGTAAAACTCTTTGGGAAAAGTTGAAGTCTACTGTAGGCATTTTCTCACCTATGTGGCTCCAGGAACATCTGCCAATGGGATTCCAAATGGTGTTTGCTAAAATGCAGAGCAATGCATGCTGTGAACAGACTAAGTTTTACACTAGTGGCTTATTCATGTACTCTAGTGGGTGGATCAACTGTTTAAGGAAGTCAAAAAGAGATGGTAAGGGGTATATATCTGTGCATGCCTACAGTTACTGTTGGCAAATACCCTTCTAAGTATTTCAGATGAGAGTATTTTAATTTATTTATAAACCTCACATACTCTGGAATTTTATTAGTCTGCATTCCACTCTCAGGAACAAATTCCAAAGAGCTCCAGCAGTACAGAAAAAAATTAAGGAGACTGCTGTTTTGGGACTGACTATAGAGGCTATAAAGTCATGACACTGAATGAGGGGTGATATCCTCTGAAAGAGGAAACAGTGTCAGGTACAGGAGGGAGATGTTTGCTTTGCAGTTAGAGGCATAATGCAGCAAAACATATATGAAAGGTGAAGGCCTATGCAATCATTAAAACCAAGGTTCTGAATATGAGAGATACAAGTGACAGAAGTCAGGTAGTAAAAATAAATGCTAAAAATTGAGGAAACGGCATTTGCGGTCACTCTTAGTATGGAGTGAAACCAATCCCAGTAAGAACCTAAACATTCTGGCTGTTGCCTCTCTCACCTCTGTGCTGAAATCCACCTAACAACTGAAAGATAAAACATGTCATTTTTCTTGTACTTTCAAGACATATTGGAAATATAGAAGAAAAATAGAATTATCTATGGTCTTTCCTCTGCTACATTTCCACACCTGAGTTTCTCTCTGAGCCAACTGTAAAATTTCCATACCTGCATTTACTTCTCAGTAGAGAGTCCAAGGAGTAGAACGGTAGAATTCCTTACCTAACGAGGAAAAAATAGCTGCTGCTCATTTTGCTCAGCTCAAACTTTTAGACTACAGTATTGTTTTCTTTTTCCTATTCAAAGAGCAGTGACAAGGATGTTGTAACTGCTGTATGAAAGAAATATCTATAGATCCATACCTACCTTTCCTCAGGACCTATGTCACATTTATCTCAGAATGTCATTCTTCCACACCTTACTACAAATGTTTCACTCTGAAACTGTCCTGAAGCCTTTAATAGCCACCTGTGAGTCAAAGAACTTGAATTCAAGAAATCTGGATGGTAACTATTGATCTAGGATACCTGCCATTTCAAGAGGTGTCTATAAGAAACCTGGCACTCAGCAGTATGTGGAAAGGCTATGCACATTGAAATGCCACTGAGACTTATAGTTCCTATAGCTACTATACAAAGCAACAGCACTGGAAAGAGGAGGAGTAGCCTTTGCACTCTAAGAGCATGTCTGCCTGCAGAATGGTGCCTGGTTTGTGTGTACCACATGTATTAACCATCCAGTAAATTTAGCAGGATTTACAATAACTTCTCTTGGCATTTGGTAACTTCAAGATGAATTCATGTTAGTTTGGTGTCCCTTCTGAATAGCTGCCAGTTCTTGGATACAGTTCCAACTTTTGTAGGTACTTCACAAGAGGATGCCTATATTCCATAACTGAAAGGTAGACTAAACAAACTGAAATGAGTCTCTTGTCTTGGAAATTATATGCCCAGCACAGAATTCAGATCTGCTGCACAGTACCATGTTATAGTACGACTGGTCTTTAATTTACTCAGCTGCAAATATGTCAAATATCAATTCATCAATCACCTATCACTGGCAAGGGAGAGCAAAAGAGACCTGAACTAGGATTTGCACTGGAGAAAGAAGAAACTGCTTCTCCACATCAAGGAATGAATTTGTTGGCAATAGAGTGATATTGATCCAAGCAGGGACAGGGACCATTTTCTTTCCAACTGCATTTTACTTTCTGACTAGTGAATTTCTGAATGAAAATTAGATAGGACTTTAATTTTAATTAATAGTAATTTTGCTTTTCCATCATTCAGAGAAAACTGTATGATCACTGGGAAGTTGCCTGCAACAACACAATCAATGAAAATGAGATAGGAAAGGGATCTCAACAGATTATCTAGTCCAATACTTGGACACACTCCACTGCAAATTCCACTCTTTGGGGATGAGTACATAGTGAAACATGAAGCTCATGTCTTAACACTAACTGTCCTGCAGTGCTTCTTTGGTCCATTTCTTTCCCACTCAAAATTATTCATTACTAAAGATGAGGCCCAGTTTCTCCACTTCTTTGCAGTTTTCTAAGCAAAGTTTATGTGATATTCACTATACAGATGGCTACAGAAATTGAAAGACAGAAAAAACAGGCCTTGAAGATTGAAGTTCAAAGGGGAAGAAGAAAGCCCCAAGGCCCTTTTTTCTGAATCTGTTTGTGGGGAGAAGGACAGGAAGGAAACGTTCATTTTATCCATTTCATCCCTTTCATTCAGAAGACAAACAGCTGTGTTAGCTATTGCTACATCCAGATTGATAGCAGCATTGGTTGGCATGTTACTACCTCTAGGAAAACTTTACTCACTGTCTGCTGTTTCTGGTCCTTCTCCCTGAGCTCAGAAGAGGTAGATTTCCTTCAGTGTCTTCCACACCCTACACTGTTTAAGCCCTACATGTTCATCAATATAAAAAATAAAAAAAAAATGCACCAAGCCTTCTGAAACTCATCGCTGGCATTGCCCTTTTCAAGTTAGCCACGCACACACAAAGATCTAAAACCAGTAAAAACAATTGTGTTGCCTTTAATCAGAAAGCTAATACTCATCTGAGTTATGCTCCCACAGAATCCAAACAAAAGTTGCACTCAATTTTTCTTCTTCATGGGTCATTATATATGTACTTAATTGTTTATACATCTGAATACCAACAAACATGTTTATGGCTCCCTAGCCAAAATGCAGTACTATAACCGTCAGATAGCTCACCTCTTACTGTAAGGTTTACCTCTAATTAGAAAATCAAGTGTGTCATCATAAGTCTCCCTTTGTCATATGACCGGACCAGCAGAGAACTTGCTAAGCTGTCTGTTTTTTGGAAATACAATACTTTCCATGAACTTTATTTCACCTGTGTTAATATTATTGGTGTCAAATAGCCAGCAAATGAACTAATAAGGCACAATTAACTGAGTACCTTAAAAAATACCTAGAATATTGAAGTGAGGCTAACAATAAACATCTATAAAAACTAAAAATTATATGTTCTGCCTCCCTTTTCTCATCAAATTCAGAAAGAAGGCATGGAAAGAGTTGTGTTTAGACAGAGAAAAGTTTTGTGACATTTTCCATTGAAATATAAATACTAAGTAAAATCAGTCAGGCAAAAGGGAATTTATTGCATGCTATGCATTTAAAGTGACACTATTTGAAGAACTGCTGCTACTCCCAGTAAGAATGAAACCTCACTACTTCTCTACTACTCAGTGAAGCAGTGATAAAACTTTCAATGTGATATCTGATGCATGTCCAGCTAACACATTTGTAGTTACACATCTATATATAGCAGCCTATTAGCAGTTTAACACTATTCCAAATTACTATGAGTCTCAATGAAGCTGTTTATTTTCAGTCTATGACTGAATAATTGGTATAGAAGTCAATGAGACTTGCTGCGAGCCTGGCCCAAAATTTCTTAGTCTTAGCTCTTCTGGTAAGAAATCTATTCTCAGCAATACGTAGACTGAAAAAAAACCCCCTTACATCACACAGTGACTATATTTAATCAGAAGCACAAATAAGGTAACTTCCCAGCCAAAGATGCATCGTTAATGACAGATACAAAGACAAGAATATCACAAAATGTTTTTAAATAATCCAGTCTCCTAATACAGACCCAGCATATTTTCTTCCTGCCAATTTTTGTGCAGAGGTAACTGGGTAATTATTGACAGCCCATGCCAATATTAATTTTAAAAACTATATTGGTTTCTGCAATGCAAAGCCTAACCAAATGGTACCAGATCTTTAGAAAACAGGGTAATAAGAGCATACCAAGAGAATGAAAAAATTCTCTTCACAAACATGTGTAGGAGTAACCGTTTACCTCAGCAGCTCTATGTCGCTGAGAGTAGACAAACCCAGAGACCACCTTTTTAAAGGGATTTGTAGCTTGCCTTTCTTTGAATAAATGTAATTCACACCTTATCTGTCCATCTGCAGGATAATGCCCAAAGCTGATCTGTGCTTGATGTGCAAATGCTAGGTCTATCATTTGCATGCACAAGTGATATGCAAGGACCCATTTGCACTTACATATGTAGAAGATGACATTTGAAAAACTGGCTCCTAGAATCATTCCTTCTGTGAATGTTATGCAGCCATCTGTACAAAAGTAGCAACCAAATACTTTGCCATCAGCAGAGTGTTAGTCTTTCAGATATGACTGGTTGAGAGCTTTTTTTTGTCCAAACTTCATTTCAACAGATAACTGGGTTTTTTTACTAATACAATTTTTCAACATAATGTTAAATACACTGTAGGTTTTCAGCTGAATCCTTCCTTTTCTCACCATTGCCAAAATTGATTGATCTGATAGATGCTAAGCATGTTCATGCCCTGGGACTTCAGTTTTCTCTGTGATACTATGATCAAGGATTCTTGTGACACTAGCAGCTTGTGTCTTGTGACACTGATCCTAGCAGCTCAGCGAGAGAAGTGTGATCTCTTGAGGGACTGTAGCTTATGAAAAGAAACATTACCTCAGATAACACCACAGCATTTTGGGAGAAAAAAATCAAGGTTCTTTTTCTTACCCCACTTCCAAAAGCATTAAAAAAATACAACGAGGAAAGAATTTTCTCTCCAGTCCAACCCAGTGAATCTGAAAATCCAAATTTGCCTCATAATGGTGCATCATTCTTCCAAGTGAAAACTGTTCCAGGACAAAGATTATTTTCAGAGAAAATTATTGTGACAAATTGTCAAAAATATTTCTTTGCATTAAGATCAATATAAAGTCACCTGCTCAAACCAAGTACAAACTGGTCAGTGCCCTGTTTTCAATGAAGTACGTTGCCACTTGATCAATGGAGTGGATGGACTAAGTGCACCATGGCAGAGGCGTTAAGGGCAGGACCTCAGACAATGAGAACCACATATGGAATCCATGGGTCATGCACCATGCAAAATGATCAGTATGCTAAATCTATCAGGGGCTACACTGTTGAGACTCTGCAGTATGCCCAGTTCAGTTACAGATATTAAATATGCATGCTGCATGTTAGATTACATCTGACTCAAATAACCTAAACACAGGTGATGGCCAATGGGAGAACCCATCAAAGAGTCATGAAATAAGAGTGTGGCAGTTTTCCAAAATCTGCTGAAATAGCACACAAGCCAGGACAGATGTTCTCTGCCTCTGCACACTGTGCCAGAGAAGTTAATTAGAAAAGTGGAAGAGTGATTTCTATTTGTCACATTAATCTGTGAAAATACTCATTCCATGTTATCCTTCCTCAGTATTTTATATGAGACCGAGATCATGTGTGCACACGTATACACAGATCAGAGACATGGATGGGATTTTTTCAGTGAAGCATAATCAGTTTTATATTCTTTCAATCTTCTGCTGGGGAAAAAAAAAGCCTTTTACACTTTATCTATATATTTAGGACAAATTTTGCTCTCAGTTACATAAATACTGGTATCTGTTGAACCAAACAGAATTTTATCCATGAATTGGAAAAAAAAAATTTACTCTTCCTACAGAAATGTTGCTGCAAGCTAACACCTTTTAGAAAGAAATTCTGCATTAGACTTTACTTGCAAAACCTCTCTGGAGAGCCAAGGTGCTCGACAATGTCTGTGCTCCCTCTAGGAGGAGATATTTAAAATTTGCCATTTTTTTCTCCCACCTTATTCTTTACAAGAACACTGAATGCAGGAACAAAGCAATCTTATCCCACTTTGGTAATGCTTTATTCTCCCATCCTACTTTCATGCTGTTTTACATACACTTTCTGATACAGTGAATTATTGCACAGGATGCAAGACAATGACAAATCAGGATCTAGAAGCCAGTGGACTGGGATTTTCTTTTGTGTATGTTTGAAAAATGCATTTAGGTGCCCAGTCCTCAACCAGCAGCTGAAACCAGTCAGCAGTGCTTTGGTTTTGCTACCAGAAACCTTTCTAAGTCAGGTTTTAGTGAAAAAGGACCTCAGGTAGGTGACAGCTTTTATGAAGTATATGTTTAAAATCATTCCCTTCTCTCCAGGCTGACATCCATTTCCATAGAAACAGAGGTGGAAATGGACCATTAGCATCTATGAGTCAATTTAAGCTACTAGCGGTCAATTTCTATCACTGAAAAAAGAGCTTGAATTAGTGAAAATGGGAGTTTTAAAATGACCCTTAAAAAAATCTTTTAATGTATTTTTCTGCACTTGCCAGGCTGGGTCTCTGTGGAACACAGTCACAAAGGCACTCAGAGACAGCAGGGAAGCAGAGGAGGAGGAGGAGAACTCCAGATCACATGCAATAGCAGGAAGTAAAAAGCAAAACAAAAGGCAGATGAAATTTGGGGTTCTAAAGCCCCAAAATTAAAATGCTAATTTAAAATTGCATAGACTTGCTTTTTAAATAGTGAGTTTTTAATATCTTTGTTTGAAAACCAAATTCTCAAGTCCCTTTAGCAACTGCAACTATACTCTATACTCAGGAATTAACTTTCCTTGGAAAGGTACAATTACAGGAGAGAAGCAGCTATCTAGGTCACAAGGATATTTAGTTACTAATCATATATACTGTGATATGTTGTTTTACCAGTGCAGTCTACCCCCAAAGACATGAAAGAATGAATTCCAAAGCATCTTTTGCTATGTAATTGCAGAATGCTAGCTGTAAGAACGCTAGACTTGAGGTCTCTTGAGATTATGGTTTAGCAGCATGGTACAGATAGTGAACCTCACATTTCTTTTATTGTGGTGAAGCTCCATTGCCATTAATGACATTACTCCTGCTTTCTAAGCATGAGAAGCTTCCTTTGTGGGAAATCAGGGCAATCAAAACCAGTTTTGCAGTGGCTGCTTTCAAGCCTTAAGTGTGCATGTGTTGTGCTCTATTTGCACATTACATCAACCACAATATTCGACTGCCATTTTTGCTCTTGTGTCTTTGTAGGCAGTTAAAAGTCTACATGTTCTTTCTGGAGTTCATACACACTGCACAAGGCTTTAAAACCATCAACTAGGAGTCTGTGCTGCAAAATCATACTTCTACTTGAAGACAGAACAGCAAGATTTCTGCATAGCGGTCTGGATGCCTAGGGCTCAGTAGCTTCTCCTCTCTTTGGATGAGATTCACTCCCCCTGCAGATGGTTAAAGGATGAAAATTACATGCTTAGTATTTTTTTTTTTCAGGAATTCTGCCTGATTTCTACAGTGCATTGATATAAAGGTCAAATTCCATCAGCTTCTGCCAGAGAATTCTCTGAATTTTGTTCTTTTTTCCAGGACACACAATGAAGCAGTACACTGGCCTTAAAAATGTTTCAACTTCTGGGGGATTTGTTAATTTCTTTTCTTCCAAAAGAAGTGTTACCTTTGTAAAGTATTTGTTGATTTCTGTATTAGCTCCATTATTTCAGCATTTAGTCTTCAGCATTGGGTTGAGTCGTTTTTTTCAGTCTCCAAAGCTCTCAGAAGTGAAAAAGAACATCATGTTCCTGCGGACTGCCCAGGACACATGCTTCACAGCTGTGCCAAGTTTGCAGCTGACCAATTGGCCTACGTTGCAAGAAGACTCATTTTTAAAATTTACAATCGTTTTTTTTAATGTGTGCCAGATAGGCCGATTCACTGTGAGAGTTCTTTGACTTTATTGACGTTTAGAGCCTCATCCCGTTCCCAGTGAAGTCAATGGGTGTCTTTCCAGTCCTTATAGCAGGACTTGGATGAATCTCTAAGTGGGCAGAACTGTTTCCCGTCACCTATTTTGCCCACTGAGACATTCAAAAGATCACTGACCCCCATTGTATAACGTTGTATAATGGCATTTATCCTGGAATTTAAAGGAATTGCATGATCTTCAAAGGTAGCTACCAAGTTAAAGGTGGCAACTGACTTTAACAAATTCCCCAACATTAAGCCTCTCATGGAAATGGTAATACTAATGGCGTTATTTTGTTTGATTTGTTCCAGAAATAATGTGTGCCTGCTCTCTGAACATGGTGGCTTGTCTGGGTGAAGGAAGTGCACGAACAAGCAAGTGTTAGGCATCTAATCTAAAATACTACGATGCAATTTCACTAGCAGAATTTTTCTAACAGTGGAAGCAGGCATAATTCAACCATAAAATGTTTTGATTAGAGTTTAATGTCTGAAACTATTTCAGACTGAACATTTCAGTTTACAGTGCATATAAACAGACTTCTGAAAATCAGCATTTGCAAAGATGAAATCATAAGCTGGAAGACTCCAAACCCAGATGACATTTGAGTCTGTAGCCAACAATAGCATCCCCTCTGCAGCGTAAAACCAACAGGGCAGCAGCAATGTTCGTATACATACTCATATGTGTATGTTAGTATACAAGCACAAAAAACTTGTATACTGTACATGCTCTGATGCCATTTTTCTGGTGTGTGCAAAAAGAAAGAAAACAAACAAAAAAAAAACTGGACAGTTTAGGGCTTTTTGTTCCAATCACTCACCAAACTATTGGAGGGAAATGAAAGAAAATGAAGCTGAATAATTCCTCTCTCCAGTTGCTAGGGAAATTATTTTCAGCAACCTGAAGCAGCACAATATCAGTATGGTATACGTAGGGAGCAATGAATGAGGCAAGATAGCCTATTTGCTGAAAGAACTGGACTTTTTGTACCCTACTTTTCTCTTCCCATCTCAGTGTCATACGCCATCTCTGGAGTCATTATAAGGAAGCACACAGAAGAGACAGAAATTAAGAAGATAAATCGTTACAAGAAAATAAAAGAATAATTGTCCCGTAGAAGAGCTGGCGCACACCACTTCTCCTGCTATACTTCTGGTGAAAGATCACAAACACCTAATAATTCCGGCACAGTTGAAGTTGTTGTTATCATGACTTTGTGGTATCTGAATTCAGGATTGCTTAGGACCCAAGATTCCTTGAATTGGTAGATCTTCATGCATGTTATTTGGCACTGGACTGTTCACTCCAGAAAGTTATTAGAGTAAGACTCCTGAAAACTAAGAGAAAGTTTCCTATTGCAGGCACAAAGGCATGCGACCTGTCTGAAATGAAGCTAAATTAGGAAAGCTGATGAGATCATGCTACCTCAAATAACATGAGAAGAGGCCAAAACTAGGAAAAGAAATAGCCCAAGACCCCTGTACAAGTTTCTTCCAAGGCAGTTTAGAATCATACAAGGATGTTAAACCTATTTTCCCTTTCCTTTACTTTGCCTTCACCTTCCTAGCTCCCAACACACTCATCTCCATTCCCACCCTTGCCCCACCCGGACAAAAGAAGATGACTACAATGAGAAGGACCAAGAAATTACTTTTCATGAACCACTACATCTGGGGATCTGCAAAGTCTGGATTTTGTCACTACACCAGCAATGCAAAATATGAAAAGAATGGAAATCTGCCTCAGCTACTGGAGTTAGTCCAGTGGCTAGCTAAGGTAGCAGTCATTGTTTATTTATACTACAATATCATTCAGAAGGTTTGTGTGGACCAAAGTTTTGTAATCTTAGGTGCTATCCTCTCCTTGGGGCAGGAATTGTAAGGTAAAATGAGTGTCTTAAGGATTTGGTAACCAGTGAGGTGAAAGAGAAGAACAGGGAGGCAGCAGCTAGAGCACATGCCAAAGAAAGGGGCTGAGACACAGGTCTCAAGTCACTATTTCTGCCTAAGACAATAATGACCACTTCACTTAGCTGATACTGCCCATGGGCTTAGCAGCACATTTAGTCATTTTACCTCCCTCTCTGGACAAAAGAGTAGCTCATACAGGCCTAGAATCTGATCATGAAAACTGCAGAGCGTGAAAGTGATGCAGGTAGTGTGGGGGTGTGTGCATGTGTGTGAGGGGGAGGTCATGTTATCTTTCTTGGTTTTTGCTGGGCAGGTTTCTTTGCTGTTCCCTGCATTTCTTTACTGACCACTATATCATCAACAGCAGTATCAAAACTCTACGAAGGGCAGTACTTTAAATTAATTAGCCTCTGTATGCTGTGTTTCACCGGGTGAGTTAGGTAGCAGATCCAGTATCAATAGGCTTTACTTATTTCTTGGAAATACACATGTGGGAGAGTGGTTCTGGGCTACACACCTGGCAAACAGAGAGATGAGACTGCTGGAGCTGATCAGGACTTCATTCTTCTTTTCTGCCTACCAACTACACCCACGAAAAGGGAGGCCGCATAAAAATATCCTTAGGGCACTGCACCAGGGAGTGTTAGTGGTAAGGACAGAGCATTGATTTGCCCCTACAGTCACCAGGTCTGCACTTACAGTCACACTGCTGATCTTTAAATGGAAGCATGAACCTAACTGCAGGACAAAGGGAAATGGCCCCGGGATGCAAGAAGACAACAGGTTCCTCTGGAAGCCTAACTGAAGTAGCAGTGACACTTATATTGATCGTGAAATCCCCTCTTCAGGAATATTTATTAAAAATAAGCCAAATTTCTCTAAATTTCTCTCTTAGATTATTTGTAACAATGGACTTTTGAACCCTATAACAGAAGCAGATAAATGCTCAATTAACAAATGAATGGTTATGTTTCTGAAATAATACTCAGTTCCATATGGGCTAACCATTTGCTTGGAAAGTGGCTGATAAAAATCTTAGACACAGAAGAGGAAATTGTTACTAGCTCCTTGCTCTATTATTTTTACTTTCAACACTGCCTCAGATAATATTCATACATCGCTCACTGAAGAATTCCAGCTCTCTTTCTCAGAGATAAGCATACCCACAGCCAAGATGTTCTCATAAAAGATTAAAATTCCTTCCCATATCAACAACAAATTAGTCATTCATTTTCACACTGTTGCACTCTGGAATCAGAAAAATATAAATTATTAACTATCCTTATACACCATTTACAAAAGCAGCTATTTTAGTTAATTGCTAATTTGAGCATGGCTTAAAAACAAATGAGAAAATGTAGTGTAAATGTTAGCACTCAAGTATATAAAGTGGATTCTACCAGGAACAATATTAGCACTTAGCAGGGAGATTTGGGGAATAATTCTTCATAGGAATAATTCTTAATACAAAAAAGATTTGCTGAAGACTTCATTTTCCTACATGGTAGTATAAAAATGGATCAAGGTATTTAGGATACTATTTCTGTGTTATGTATCTCTTATAACTAAGGCTGTATTTTGTTCCCTCCTATAGTGGAGAGTACTTTTATTGGTAGATACAGGAATACGGTTACATGCACTTGTGTCTATTTAAGAAACCTGTGTGGTAACCTAATGACAAAATCCAGTGAAATCTTATCTATTGAGAAGATGAATAATTATGGCAAGAATATTTAACACTTTAACTTCATAACATTCCAGAAAGGGAATCCTTTAAACAGATCTGTCTGCATCACACCCTTTTACTAGCAATGAACCCAGATACATAAATAACCCAGTGGCATAAATAAATACATGCTGGTTCACCTCAGGTGAGAATTGACAAGCAGGCTTCAACAGGGCTCAGCACAAGGACATGGCACTATGTGGTTTGGTTCCTTTGTGGGACTACATATGATGATGGTTTTCTAAAGAGTAAAATATCTTTTCACACAGGTACAGTAGGTCCTGAAATTATAAGGAATGGTCAGTGGAATGTATTCCACCCAGAGTTATCATGCAAGGTAATGGACATATGTAAATAAAATATCAGTCAACAGTTTTCTGGCATGACAGTGGGCTGTACCTGCCTCTTAAAGCCTTCAGTTCTATGAATTAAAAATTATATTCAAACATTAAAGCTATCCCAGAGAATGTTCTTTTTGCTTTCTTATTCATGAATCAAGCTCCCATTGGACTGAGTTGGTGATCCATCACAGTGCCCCACCAGGATCTTGTCTAGCTCTTCTGCAGATGAGAAGGCTCCAGCACACAGGCTGTGGCCAGGTGAGTTGGACAGAATAGACTGCAAGCACAGAACTCTATGCTTTCTGCTCAGACTATAGTATACAAAAAGGCTGGTGAGAAGCCAGGACTGTTGAACTGACAAACATGTAGACCCACCACCCCACGCCTATGTTCCATGGGCACATATGGGAAGAAGGAAGTTGTACACTTATTCTGCTGCTGTAGACCAGGTGCAGGATAAAGTTAATATGCAAAGTGTGAGCTCACCTGCCACAAACCAGGCTATGCAAACTCCTAGCAGGTCACTCAGCTTTGCACTGCTCTCCTCCAGTGGATCTGTGTGTTGCTTGATGCATTATGGAACAGAAATTACTGCCACTAGCTGGAGTCTAAGCACTGAGACTCAGGCTCTTTGTTCTGGAAGTGAATCCTAAGCCTGACTGTCCTCTCCTAGCAACAACCCTGAGGGCTACCATGCTTCCCTGCTCTACCACACTGCACCACTGAATCAAGGTCACGTGCACAAGTCAACCTCAACAGCAGTTTTCAGGGAGAACAAAGCCTCCAATAGAAACAGCACTGCACTGGTTTCCAGGACTGGGCACGGGCATGGGCAGTTTCTGTACTGAGTACAGAGGGAGGCACTGGTTGACCTAAGCCCTTTACCTACCTCTCACCACACAGCTCTTCAGAGTGGGCCTCTTTTTGCAATGCCTGCTTTAAAGACAAGCACAGCTGGGGCTTGGATCCCACTGATGCATCTATCCACAGGGCATAAGCCAACAAAAATTGAGAGCTATGGATCACATCTGCTTCTGTGAAGACACCCCTGCAGCAAAACTACTGAAGAGATCTGTCTTTTTACTTGGAAATGTTAACAGAAAATAAATGTTCTCCTTTTTCTATAACCACACTGGCCTCATCAGCCAGCATAAGCTATCTCAAGGAGGTCTCCTTTGGCTCAGACAGCCACGGCAACACACTGAATATCCTGCTGTCTTCAGGGAGGGAGGGAGGAGTCTTCAAGAAATACTGAGGCTTCAGAATGAATACTGGCATGGGAAGTGAAATCTATTTCAGAGTACCTCCAAAAATTTTCTCCCTTCAGCTTTTTCTTGCCAAGGCTCACTAAGATTCCGTGCAGCGCTGATATGATATGAAATATAGCACTGTGTAGGAAACAAGCTGACCAGGCTTACTAGAATTACTTAATTCCCATTTTAGCTGTTACATTACTGTATGGGACCCAGATACATAGATCAGGCATCCATCCAGCCTGTCCCTGTTCCCACTACAAGTAGTGGAAGAAAATCAAGTTTGTATTATGTGATCACAGTCCTTGCAGAGAATGCTAATGCTTTATTAAAAATTCAGAATACATTATACTCTCCAACTCAAAATAAGGTAGGACTCCCAGCCCACAATGAAGAATATCTGTAGACTATAAGCTCCTTGACTTTTCTTTGGATTAGGTTTTTTTTCAGTTCAGTACTCCATTGCTGAAATGCTACTCTAAGCATTCTCTGCATTATTTTGTAGACCATTAGCAACCACCAAAAAAAAAAAAAAAAAGACATAGAGGAAAATTTCAGTGATTTAAAAGTGAGATACTGGGCTATGAATACAACAGGCCCTGTCTTCCCCCAGCTCTCCTGAGTGTAGCACCATGGGGCAGCATGTACAACACAACACACGCTGTTCACCCAGACCTTCCTCTGCCTCTCTCTACTGAAAGCAGAAATGCTCTCCAAGGACAACTGCTTACAACATTTTTCACAGGTGAATCTACCACACATGGCCTTATAACTCAATTTCCATGTGGTTTATATTAGCCATATTTTTAGTCTCCAGCTTATTCCATTTTGCTGTTACTACAAGCAACTGAGAGCCAGTTGTGGCTAGACTAAGGCAAATAACTTGGGCAAGGCACGTCATAGGCTCACCCCACTTGGAGTTTCTCTGGGTGACACCTTAGTTGTGAATATCTAAATTATATTTATTACCTAAGTATTTAAAGGCCTCTGTGCTGAGTGCTGTACAAGCACTGAGCTTGAGAGAAGCCAACATTAGAGGGATACTGGCCCTCCCTGGACCACCATTTTCTGCCTCCTGGCCTTCCAGAAAAAAATGGATCATAGTCCTTAGGTGCTGTGGGGCAATCTGAGACAGGGGATTTGCTTCCCACAGTCCAGCCCCTTCGCAGTTTTGAGTTCAGTCACATATAAGAACAGCCACAGTTTCAGAACACATCACACTGCTTTAATAGCACTTCCTCTCATCAGCTTCCAAGAAAATGTTTGCTGTACCAGCAATTCTTCTGTCCTGCATTTAACCATATTTCTTACAGTACACCTCACCATATCACTCTGTTCCCACAGCCTATACATTTTGCGTTTTTTTCCCTATACTCAAGCCATCAGCATCTTCTGCTTCTTTTAAGACTTCTTTCTAGAAGGACTCGCGAAAGTCAAACCATTCTTTTTCTGTGTCACTTTCAAGACTTTTTATGTTGGCTACTGCCTCAATCCATTTCTGTAGTGAGTTCAGCTATTTCTTACAACCTCAAGGCCATCACAAGATCCCTCTGAGATCTGACTTATGATATGACACAGTTGACGAATTACAAGTTCCACAAATTCCTTTACTTTAAAAAGTGATGCTTCAGGAAACAGGCCAAAGGGCAGTCCTGTCTCTTCAGAAGCTGATGACCCTACCATAAGCCACAGTTGCATCACAACAAGGGATCTCTTTTTAGTAGCAAGCTGCATGAATAAATTGCACTTCATCACATAGTTTCTGCTTCAGGCAGCCGGCACACTCAAACAAGGACAGTGAGAGACCAAACCCTGCTCCAGACAACATAGCTCACTTTCATCATGATCTGAGGGGATCATGGTATCTTTGCACCAGCCATTAATTTTTGTTTACCATTCAAAGCTGTGCCCATCCAAAAAAAAAAAACCAAACCCAATCCCCTGCACCAGTAACAAATACTGCCAGAGACTATGTGGCTCTGTTCTAGGTCCACTTCCCTCTCTGGTAAAGGTTATTGGGAGGTGCTCCTTTTCCAAAATGCATTTCATTTCCAAAGTCATACAGAAGTGAAATACGTGTTCTTACACGAAATGTGCAACAACAATATACAAATTGGTGGGTAATGGGCAGACACTACCATCGTTATCTTTGAATTTCCATTCTTTTCCTTAGACCCTAAAACCTTACTTTAAAACTGTGGTTTTCTCCCCCCCCTTCCCCTTTTCTTTGTGGTTTAACAGATAAAGTCAGAATGGGAGGAGGTTTCACCACTTTTGCTGCATGTAAAAACATTAAATTATTCTGTTATTCTGAGGCTCACTGATAGTATGAAGATGACAACTGAACACCAAGGATAGCATTTTCTTGTCCTGCCAGTAACAGAGGGCTTCTTTGGTTGGGTTTTTCAGTTTAGCAAATTCCTGATGCAATTGTCTTGATATGAGCTCTTCAAGTTCTTACCTCCATTTTTTCCCCCAAAATAACATTCTTCTTTTCCCTATTTTTTATTTTTGCAAAGAAAGTAATTTCTAAACAACTATTCAGTTTATACTGAAATATACTAGCTCACATGCATTTGTCAATGCTATTTTTCATCTAATTAAAAAGGTGTCCTAGTAGCACATACCAAATAAACTTTCTTATAGAAATGTCACGTGTAATATATTGACTTTACTACATTCCAAAGGAAAATAAAAGCAATTCAAATTTCATAGAATCACAGACTTGCAGAATAATTTAGGTTGGAAAGGACCTCTGAGGACCATCTAGTCCAGCCTCTCCAGTTTGCTCCAAGCAGGGCTAGACTCAAAGTTAGATCATGTAAACAAAAAAGGGTTCCAAACACTAGCTGCTCATATAATTTGGTTTATACTGACATTCATTTAATAGTTTTGTAACATTTTTACAATGAGACATAATTTCTTGTAGTACAGCAGCTACGTTGTTGCCATAAAACAACACAAACACCCTACTCAGATGACAGGCACAGTTAACAATCAATTACATGTGCATATGTGTTGGTGTACATGTGCACTGAGGAGACTCATGATGAATCATCCTGTCCTATATCTGCAAGGTGCAACTGGCACTGTTAGTTCCACTTGCTGTTTCTACCAAGGAAGAGAAGTAGGTAGGAATAATAAAGGCAATTTGCTGCCATGCATTGTCCCTTGAAAAAGTGAGAGGCAAGTGTTTTCAGCCTTCTCAGCTAAGATTTAAGGAAGCCTGACTTTCTAAGGTGCAGCTCACAGCACCTATATTATAATTTTGGGCTTGCTAGAATGACAGCTGTCATGTCGTGTGATAGTATTTGCAACAAACACGTGGAAGCCTTGTTGCTGTGCTGTTAGTTAACAACAGAATACCATGATACAGCTAATTAATCATGTTGCAAATTTGTCTCAAAGTTTAAAAAAATGATAGCTCTGGCCCATCAGATTAAACAGCAAAGATTCATTCATTTATTGCTGCAATAAAAAATAACTACTTTCCTAGCCCAGGCAGCAAAAGGAAACTGAATATACTTTTCTTCTGGCCTTGAACTCCTACTATCTTCACAGGATGAGTCCTAATTTTGTATTTGCTTCCTAGTGCTGTAATTGTTAGAGATGTCACTCAAGATGTATTTTATGCAGGAGCAACAGCACATGTTCCTGCCTGGCAGAATTTGGATTACTCATGCCCATATTGCAGTGAATTTCGGAGGCTCCATAAACACACGTCTAAATTGGCAAGCTTTCCAAAGCTTGGTCTTGCATCTTACGCACTTTGCAAGAGAAGGGAATGTGCCATCTACCAAGTATCCATACTGAGACTTATTGTGGTGAGTGACTCCTATTAATAATTGATTTAAGGGTCCAGGATATCTCAGGCAATCGGTAATAAGATGCGACCTCTTCCACCTCCATGTTATTGGAAGAAACTAGACAACTCTTACTCTATACAAACTGACAAAAGATGACTAAAACGTCTCACCCTAATTTAAACTGCATGTACTTCTCAGACCGAGCTCACTACTGCAAGATGCAAATTTCCCTGTGATGTCAATACCAAAACCTACAAATGGCATCTTTAGGGAAACAGTCTCAGTAGAAAACACATCTATAGATGGCTGTGGAAATTTAGATACATTATTACTCATGGGGGTCTTATTACTCCTGGTGGTCTTATTCAGACGGTGCTGATGGACATCAGGTGCACAAATGATACAGTGCATGTGAAAACTTCCAAGATTTCTGTTAATGCCACACCACTTGTCTACATAGAAGACATGAGTCTTGCACGGCTGTCAAGCCTAGACTTTTCTATCACTTAGCGTACAAGCACTGAAAGAGCAGAGGAGGAATTACTCATAGATTTCATAAAAAGCAGAATCTATGTTTATGCAATTTTATATGGTTGAAAGATAAACACAGATGTTGCATTTGTAGATATGATATTTATAACCCTATTTTATCAATTATGCTGTGCTTCAGACATGGAAAAACATTGTCTGTTTATTTGTCTTAATAGACTTTAGATTAAAAAAAATCTTATAGATTTTAAAAGGTTTCTTTACAAAATGTAAATTTTCGTACTTTTAGTCAAAATTAAGAAAGTAGAGAAAAAGATTACATAAAAAGTCAACTTTCAGATGACTAAAAATAGTTTGGTTTTTTTAAGCAAAATATTTTGAAGACTTTTCATGAACACAAAGTATTTTCTGGCTGTGATTTGGGCACAGAAATCTTGTTTTCCACTAGTTTTGTGTTTTAGAAATGTGCTCCAAAACAAACTGGAGAAACTCTTTGCTAACAGATCATGTTGCAGAGGTAAGGCCCTCTGCTTTTACAGCTACAGTCATCTGGTTTTCAGATATCAAGTGGAAGCAGGGAAGCGATTTTTGGGCCCCTTTGCTTCTGGTAGGAAAATTTAATTAAGAGAAAGTATGATTTCTCATAGTTTGTGTCTTCTTATGATAATTCATATATATGTGCACTTACAGAACCATAAAAGACCTCCAGTGGTCATCTATTCCATCTCTCTGGCCGAGGCAGGACAACCAGTATCTCTGCCAGGCAGCTGTTTGGCTAGACTTCCTAAAAACCTCCAGTAACGGAGATTCCACCACCTCCTCAGTAGTCCTGTACCTTGAAGAATGCAGAAAAGCCTTAGATGTCCACCATAGCATGAAATTAATCATACCCTGAAAATGCCTATAAAGGGAGATTTGTCTGATTAGCTGAGATACCCACATTTATTGCTGATGTCAGGTTTTTGGCCAGTTAGAAGCCATTCTATCCTTCCCACAGAACTGAAATAAATTCAGATGAAATCACGCCATGATGCCCAGCATGACTGGCATGCTGCTAATCAGCTTCCTTCCAGTTTTAACATGAAGGTTGTCAGGCTTACTTCTCTGATTCTTAATATGATAGCAAGCTTTGCTTCTTTGTTTCCTGGATTCCTCTATCTTATTTTTAGCTCATTCTTTTCCTTTATATGCTAAAATGCTTTTAAGCAGTAAAGGGACTTGCTTTTCATGCTACTGTTCTGTCTTCTGAAACACACTTAAAACCACATTTTTGGGCAGCAATATTTTCTTTGTCCTAGCTATGACAGGAAAACATCACCATTCACAGTCTTTGATGCTTGTCCTTCTCGTGATCCATTTTATTTATTTTGTATTTAATTAACGTCTACAATAACTATGGACAGTTTTTCCTGGTGTTTTCCTGACTCCCCACTACGGTCACTCCTTTGGGAATTTTACATGAGTCATTTAGCAATGTATGCTAGGAGAACAGCATAGTTACACTGAATGAATTCATTTTCATCTTTGGGAGTAAGAAAGAATGTAAACGTTGATTCTCTTTCAACTTCAACCTTCAGATCAGCTGGCTGAAACCCCACTGCTGCAGGATGGTATGATACTATGTCACAAATCACAGTGCTGTTCTGAAACTAGTAAATGACATATGCCATTAGCATTCATCACACCTAAGGTATATTCCAATGAAACTCCCCTGCACAGTCTCCTCAACCTTTCCGCACACTATCCAGGAGATCACATTCAGCACTGATAAAATCCACTAATATAATGGATTTGCCTTGATATCTTAGAATAAAGAGAAGGAAATCTCCCTGCTTAAAATGTGCCCGTAAAGAAGAAAAATGGAGTTTGCCAGTTGTAGTGGAAGAGATCTGATGCTCCGGGAACTCTGCTTTCCCCACAGATCCTCTGATGAGTGCATTTTTTCCTCTCAGTTTCCATACTTTAAAATTTCCTTTTTAAGATCAAGCTAAACTTTTTTTGCCAAAGGAAAGGGAACTTCCAGGGTAGATTCTCTCCAGTGCTGCATGACCTTTACCACAGAAAGCTTACCCAGAGGTAAGATGCAAAGGCTCAAATCACCTGACTGCTACTAGTATTGAACAAAAGACCTGTTCACTTTTCTATTGCATTCCCCTAAGCAGCCTCTGGCAGACATGCTCAAGAGATCTCCTGACAGATGGAGACTACAGTTGTCTTCCTTAGCAAGAATAAGTGTGTATGGCTTGTACCTTGATAATCCTGTCCTCTATCCATATTTCATCCTTCTGTCTTTTCCTCTTTCCACTGACTGTTGCCTTGATAATACCTCCTGTTTGAATGTTGCCTCAGTGATTTAACCTTCCAATTGGTCAAGAATATCCTTCTCAACAAATCTAGACCTAATCAAACATATCTACATGCATTATGCCCATTTTATATGCAAAAGCTTTATGCAGTCCTTAAGACCTCCTGAAAAGCAGCTGATTGAAGAAGGAACCCAGCTTTTGAACTTGTGCATCCTCCTCCTTATCAAGCTTTACACCAGAGTACTGCTTCACAATGTTCCTAGAGCAAACCTTATTGCATAGCTTTCACCTACCAAGATGAGATGTAAGAAATGATTCCTGGAGACACTGGGATAATGCTGTGGTCTGCAGGGAAAAGGATGTGAGGGAGCTGGAGTGACCTTGAGACAGAAGTCACAACAGGCCTGACAGCAAAGCCAGCAAGGGGTGCAACAAAGCAACTTGCTGCTATTGCCTACCTTCCCTCTTTTGGGTCCCTTTCTCTCCTTGATCGACAGAGAAAGCAGCAAGTGAGGTGCTCGAGGTGAACTCACAAGTCAAGTTCTGGTAAAGAAACTGGTAAAGAAAGCAGACACAAAGATGCTCAGCTATGTAGCAGCTGAGGGGAGGAGTATGAGGAGCTGAGGAGCTGAGTATGTAGAGGGGAGGCAGGAAGGAGGTCCTGGACCCTGCCCTGGAGACTTTCCCCTCCAGTGAGGGACACCATGCCAGCAGGAAGAGAGCACAGCCAGGGACTCTAGCCCTGCATTTCACCTGCAGGACAAGTCTAGTCTCACCCGTTGGGAACCATTACTCGAGGGGTTTTTAGTTCTCTTAAATACCCATTGTCAGGCCAGTGCCCAGGACTGGCATTCCAACCAGCCAGTCTGTCTAATCCCCTTCAAAATCCATGCTGTTTTTGCCCTCAGCAACAGCAAATGCCAGAGACAGCAGTCTGGACAGAAGAAATGGAACATTCTTTCTTAACTCTGCTTCTGCCTGTGTTTTCAATCCCACAAAAAAATGTATGAGATGAGAGCTGGCATTTCCCTCAACAATTTTACTATTTAGTATTTAAATTACAGCAATGCTTTTGCTTACATACAAACACCGGTCTCTGTTCCAAAAGGAGTGTTTAGTTTAAAAGTCATTCTGTGTATTTAGATTTCCAGATAGGCTAATGAGGGCATTTTTACCATTTTCTGGGGACTGGATCCTGCGATTCCAAGGCTGCAACCTCGCAGTGCTCTGCCACGCCCCTGCGGGGTCAGATCCACGCTTTCATCCAAGAGGCTTTAGGAGCTGGCATCTTCTCCCATCTGCAGTCCTGCAGTGAACACAGTCCTAATGAATCAACACAGAAATTATTAATGGGTGTCAGGAAACATCCTTCTAGTGTCTCTCTTGGAAGCTTGCAAAGTTAGGAACTCAACAGGGAAAAAAGTAAAGTCCTCTCCAAAGCGTAAGAGGCCATGGAAGAGCATCTTTTAAAGAAATGATAGCTGATAAGAGATTTCCACTTTTCCCCCATACTCGGTACAACCAAATTTCTTGGTTTAGAACACTTTTCAGGAAAAATACCTCCAAAAGTCTAAGGATTCCAAAACCATGCTCTGACCCCTTGCACTTGGCAAAAACTAATTATACCTTGTTGTAGTAAAACTGTTCCACTTTTTTCTGTCAGTTGTCCATGATCAGACCATAAGCTAATTTGCTGTTTCAGAATGCCCAACTGCCAAATTAAAGCAAGGTGGACTCTTCTTTCCCCTCAGGCAACAGGTACTCTTCTTTTGATCATAAGATTTCAGGCTGTCTTACTTTACCAGTCCTACAGTTTCTCACAGGGTATTTCAAGGCCTGATCCTTGCACTCTGTCCCAACAAATGCATTGTTCATGCTTTTGATGTTCTACATATCTCTCATGTGGCTGCTTTTCATCAGGTCAGCCCCTGGCACTTGTATTCACAGCATGGGTCTCAATGAACCTTTAGCTTGCTTCTTGCATGGCTGCCCTTGCATTCATTCCCCGCCAGCCTGGAAGTGTTACACCTTTGCTTAAACCATTTTCTCCTCTTTCACAGCGACACCTACAAGGACTGAGTCATGGTAACACATGTACGCATATTTAGTATCTGAAGATAAACAGAGACCTGTTCAAACGCAGCACACATACCTCAGCAGCACGACTCTCTTGCTGCAACCTCGTGGTGTTGTGTCACACCCTCGTGTTGTCAGATCCACTGGAGACTGTGCACTTCCTGGGGCAGGGAATATGTCATTTTATTCTGCGCTGCATGGAGCCCAGCAAACTTGGGCACCGCGCGATGGTAATTAATGGTATCAGCTGAAGATCTCTGCTGCTGTGGACAGCTACCACCTCCACCCATTCGACCGCGCCTGCTGCGAGGCAGCTCTGGCTAGCCCAGGGCTGAGGGGTGTGCGGAGCGGTGCGCGGCTCCTGACGGTGCAGGGCCGGACGGGGCCCGCTGCGCGCCGCCCCAGGCAGGCCGCAGCCAGGCTGCCCCTGGGGGAGCAGACCCGGAGCCGGTGCCCCAGGCAGCCTCGCAGGGGACGGCAGGCTGCCGTCGCCTCGCTGCACGGCACGACCCTGCTCCAGGCCCAGTCGGACACCCACGGCCCAGATGCCGGGCAGCACGGCCGGCTGTTTTGTTCTGGGCACGCTCCACCAACGCAACATGTTACGTCAACTTGGGGGAGAGGGAAGCAAAAAAGGGGAGAAAAACCCCCAAAGAGGAACTAGGCAGACGCACATGTTCCTCTCACGGCCGCTCCGCGGCCTAGCCCGGCCTTCGGCGGCCGCGGGGCGCCGGGGCCTCGCCGGCACCGTCGGGCGCCCCGCCTGGAGGCGGCGACCCCGGACCCCCTCCGCCGCGGACAGGAGCTGCGAGCAGCCCAACACCGCCGCCGGCTGCCGGCCCCGCGGGCCGGCCTGTGGCGAGGCGCCGGCCGGGGCGGGGGGCGGGCGGCGGCGGGCACCGCCCCTCGGTCGCCGTCAGTCAGCGGGCGGGGCGGGGCGGGGCGGCGGCGGCGCGGGTTGGCGGACGCGCCGGGGGGCGGGGCGGAGGCAGCGCGGGCGGGGGGCGCGGCGCCGCGGAGGCACTGGGGCGGCGAGCGGCGCCGGGGGAAGCGGGGCCCGCGCGCGGCGGAGAGCGGGGCGACGCGGCGGCGGGAGACGGCGGCGCCGCCGCCGCTGAGGTAAAGCGGGTGCTGCTGCGGCCCCCTCACCTGGCGCGGCCCCGCGGGCGGCCGCCGGGGCAGGGGAGCAGGGCAGGGCGGCGCGGGGCCGTGCGCCCGCCGGGACCCGGGCACCGGCCGCCCCTGCGGGGTGACAGGCCGAGCGGGAGCGCCGACGCCGCCCTGTGCCACTTTTTCGCCCGTCCGGGGCCGGCTGCGGCGCCGCCGAGGCCTCCGGCGCGGCAGGCCCGGGCGGGCCGCCGCTGTGGCCGGCGCCGAGCCCCGGCGGCGGCAGAGCTTCTACCCCCGCGGCCGGGGGCGGCCCGGCTCGGCGCTTCCTGGTCGGGCAGGGCGGGCGGCGCGCCGTGCTGGGGGCGAGGCCCGGCGACCGCGGGGCTGCCCGGGAGCCCCGGCCCCGCCGTGCGGCGTGGGAAGCCGGACTGGTGCCCCCGCCGGCGGGCCGGAAGGGGTTTCCGTAGGAGGCGCTGAGGCGGCCGTCGCCGGGGGGAGCGGGCGGCGCGGAGTCGAGCCTGCCTGTCCCCGGTCTCCGCTGAGGGCGGTACCGGCGGCTCCGCGACCGTCCCCGGGCTGGGGAGCGCCGTCTCCGCGCAGCCCTGCCCCGGCGGTGGAGGGGCTGCGCCCCCCGAGCGGGGCCGGGGCGCGGGGACCGAGCTCCGACCCCTGGAGAGCGGCTGCTCTGCGGCGGGACCGCCGCCCGGGTGCTTGTCGGTGCAGGACTCCCGGGGGGGTTAACCTGTCGGCCTCTGAACAGGGTGGAACGTCAGTTTGCACTGCTTTCCTAGGGGGGGTTTATATTATTATTATTATTTTAATGATTTGTCTGAAGTGGTCCTGATGCTCCCCTGCCTTCTTCCATGGCTTTGCAGCCCGTATAAAGTCTTTGACATGTTTCAGAATGGGACGTGCTTTACAGTGTCCACAGTGAAGTTAATGTACTTCTTCCGTGTGTATGTATTTGAACTCGTTCAGCCGTAGAATCTCCACAGGCTCAAAATCACTTTTTCAAAGACTGGAAGTGGTATAAAGGTTTTATACATAAGTATGCCTCTCACTTTCTTACAGAAAATAGTGTTCCAATGTGGTACTTACCTTGGTCATCTCCATTTGGAGAGTGGCAGCACCGTACTTCAGAGGTAACTGTAGTTTAAGTTACAGGTGTGTAGACACCTAGTGGGGAGAGGAGTCAGTTTCCAAGCAAATTCCCCGCTTACACTTCAGTTCTTGTTATTTCAGTGCCTCCCTAAGTACGTTAGTCTGCTCTTCTATTGATGAAGCTCAGAACTGCAGTGGAAGGGAAGTTCTGTTCTGAAGCGGAAGGCACTGTTTCCTTAGGGATTTTTGGAATAAGTGTGAGAGAGAGGGTGGCATGAGGAGATATGGTTATTAAATGTGTTAATGTAAAGATGAAGAAAATCTTTGCTGTCTTGTGTAGCGGTGCCGTATCAGTAACACACGCGCACCCCTCTGGTTGGGCTGCTAGTAACATGGATTCGTGGAGTAGAAAAAAACCTCTATTATTCTCAGTCACCAAAGGAATGCTAGCTAGTGTGGCAGGAAATGCTTGGGTACCAGTGGAGTGGGAGCCAGACATCATTTTTAATAGGGGGAGAAGAGGGGAGTGGAGGGGAAGCTTTCACATCCCCTTCCTTTTCCACTTAAATTTACAAGAATCTCTTGCACCTTTCTATTGAATTTTAGATTTTATAACTGTTGAAATGCCCAACATAAACCATTGTGCTGAGACACCAGAATTCTGCCTGAATTCGGGAATCTTTCATTGGGATCAAGCTCTTAGACAGTAAATAAAAAACAAATGAACATTTGATTCTCTTACAATACTTCTTCCTTTTCCATTCAACTGGCCAAATGGAAATCCAGTAATGCATCATCTCAAATATAAAAATGTTTCTTGCCTAAAGTGTTTGGTTTGGTTTTTTCCCTCTACTTAAGATGGACTCCGAGCTATTTATTTTAAGACTAATCAGCTTAAGACAGTTTGAGTCAAAATGTCTGAGTGTAGAGACTGTGTAACTTCACTTGAAGTAAAGGGAATTTGTTTATACAGGATCTTAACAGAGCAGTAAGTAAAGAATTGTGAAAGAGGGCTCTTTGGAGATGCTGCGGCATTACCGGGCTGGTATGGAGAACAAGTGTCTTGTCCCTGTGTTAGGGCTGTCTGCAAGGTTCTTGGAGTCTGAGTCTTCCTCCATCCCCAAACCTGACAGATAGTGAGAATAGAAAAAGGCATAAATCCAAGAAATTCCGCATGGCTCACCCATGGGAGTGTCTCCAGGTACACAAACCGTAGATCAGTCAGGAGGTAGGATGCTGGGGGCCCTGTACTGAGGGCAGTGCTGAGGAGTGAGTATGAACTGGTACTGCAGCTCTGAGCCCCAGGGAAACTGGATTTAGGGAAACTTTGCTACCATAACTGCATTGAGTTGTGCTAACATGCAAGTAAATTGGACCTTTTGTCCTATCTGATTCAGGTTTTGAGTTTTTAAAATATGCTTAAAAACTGTCATAAGCAGTTTTTATGTTATTACAACATTTTCAGTTCTGTATTGTCAGACCAAGTGTAAGTGCTCATTTTAAATATCTGTCCATAAAGTTGCTATGATACATTTGATAATAAAAGATCAGAGGAGTAGGTCAAGTCAGTTAAATTATGCAGCGTTTAGAAGACTTACTTCGCTGACTGCCAAAATGCCCGTAGGCAGTAGGAGTGAAATGAATAGTTGTAGCAGAGCACTTGTTGAACCCTTCTTAAAAAGAAAATAAATATTTCAGAATATTTAATGTAGTCAAAGTGGTAATTTTCTAGCATGTTTTGCTGTGCATAGTTGGTTTTGATTGGAAACATTCAGATTAGCTCCAACACTTAGATCTAAGGTGTGTAAGTGCATTTGGTTCCCTTGCTATATGAAATGGGAGGAACCCATGCTTTTGAAAAGGCTTCTGTACAACTTAATTGATATTTGTGCTTTAGATTTTAGATTTGTTTCCTTTTTTTTCTCTGGTTCTTTTCTATATGCTTTCCTCTGGTAGAAGAGGCAAAATGAAATATCAGTGAAACTCTCTTCATGTTAATTGCAAAGTCTGTGATGTTTGGTAGTGTGAGCTAAGCAGCATAGTTTGTTTTTTTCAGAAGTGGTTGCAGAAACTTCTCATTAAAATTTTGGTGGGAGCTGGATGCCTAATCCATGTGGATAGATTTGCAAATTATTAAAATCAATACTTGTGTGTAGGCTTTTTGAAATGAGAAGTCTAATTCAGGCTTAGATAATTTTTTCATACAGCAAAATCTGGTTGGAAGGGATGATAAGGAAGCTCTTCGAGAACTTACAAGATTTTCTTCTGTGTTCTGTTACAAGAGATGTTGCGCAATAAGCTGCAGGAGATTATATTTAGACCTGATGGACTGAAGAGGAGCTGCATACAAATTAGGGATCAGGGTCATTCACTGGCAAAGGAAGCCCATATACATTTTTATAAACACTTTTTAGCTTGTCAGTTAGTCATGTTCCAGGGACTTGATGACTGAGACATTAGAGAAAACGGTGTGGAAAAGAGCTGTCAGAGGTTCCCTGTTCCAGCCCTGTCTACTGGTGTCTCTTTACAATGTAAAAGGGAGTGTTTCTAAAAACAATCCGCTTTCTGTACACTAAGTATGTAGTACACAGTCCATATTTTACCTACCGGTACTGCATAGCCCCCTCGGGTCTTTTATTCGGCTGTAGGTTTAGGAGTTTCAATGCAACTTTGAGTAGTTAGCACTTTCTCGTTCCTATTGTAGCATTTCAAATTATGATTGGGCTTGTCTTTTTAAGTAGATTAAAATGAGTAACAGTTGAAATAATGTTTAGAAAACTTTCACTGTTCTATATGTCTTTAAGCTACTGTTTTCTAAATTGATTTTTTTTTTAGTCATATTTTTACGTCTTACTTTATGGTTGCGCAATCTTCAGTCAAATGTTCAGGCCTGTATTCTCTTGCCTTTAGCGTAACTTAAGCATACACCCTGATACTTTCCTCCTGCTAGTGCTGCTTAGGTGGTCTGGGTGTGCCTGTTTCAGTTGCTGATTGTTTTTCTAGTATTATACCATAAACACATTAAAAAAAAAATCTGGAAGATGGGAGAGTGGGGAAGCCCCTCTTTTTAGGAAAACAAATACAGTACTCATCAAGTAAAAGCATTTTGGACTTTTTGGTTCTCCTGCAGATTATGAAAAGACCCCTCCCTCCAATAGGTTTTTTTAAATAGAGGCTTTGGGCTGGGGAATGTTGCCCATCCTCACTCTCTGCATAAACAGCAGGAGATTGAATACCCCAGTGGTGAGTGTCAGCGCTAATTACAGTGAGCTCCTCCTCTGTCCTGGCAGACCTCTTGTGGGGAAGGGTTGTGGCCATGTGTCTTCAGGGAGATAACATGTAAAATCTTGCTGCCGGGTTAGATATTGCACTACAGGGATAGCTCCAGGGCTTAGCCCTCTCACTCTGAGACTTCTGTAGCTATAAGCCACAGAGAAGGAAGCATGCCTCATACTGCAGGGGTGCAAATTTTGTTCAGGTAATTAGACGTACATCCTTTATAAAAACATGTTAGCTGGCAGATTTTTTTGTGAGGTCGCTTTATTTTATTGTTATTTAGGGCTCTTTTGTGGGACATAACCTCTGCCAGGGTTGCAGAAAGTTTAAGTCATAAGTGGAATCCTAAGTTCACAATCGTCAAGAGAATTTGAAACTATTTCACCAGTTTCCTCTTCTCTTTCCAGGAAGAGCATGTGTGCAGAGTTCAGTGGCAGAATATTTAAGGTACGTGGGCAATCTGTGACAAGTACATCTGAAGAAGGTGTGACTGGCTATAAGAATAAGCTGAACTTGAGTATGGAGACCCAGAAGTGCCAGCAAGCCCAGAAAAGGAACTAATTGGAAGAATATTGCTAGACATAGAAGAAGTGGAACACATACTTCTGCAACAATCATCGACTTCGAATAAATACATCAGTAGAAACATCAGCAGTGAAATCACAGTTCCTGGTGCTTTTTGATTCTCTAGTGGATTTTATTACTTAGACATTGCTATTAACATTTTTATTATCCCATTTAATACATCTTGAATCTCTCTGTACATAAAATATAACTGGACAATTGCATTTTGATACTGTTTAATAACACTTTTGAATGTTAAATTGTTTGCCAAGATGAGTGCCGAAGGATATCAATACAGAGCTTTATACGACTACAAAAAAGAGCGAGAAGAAGACATTGACTTGCACTTAGGGGATATATTAACTGTGAATAAAGGTACCTTACTAGCACTTGGATTCAGTGAAGGGGAAGAAGCAAAGCCTGAGGAAATTGGTTGGTTAAATGGCTTTAATGAAACCACAGGGGAGAGGGGGGATTTCCCAGGAACTTATGTAGAGTACATTGGAAGAAAAAAAATATCTCCCCCAACTCCGAAACCTCGTCCTCCTCGACCCCTTCCTGTAGCACCAAGTCCTGCAAAAGTTGAAGCAGAGAGTGAGCAACAAGGTCAGTACTGTTCTCGGAAGGCATGTGTGTGTCCCATGTTTTTCAGATATTTTTGTTTCATAGTCTTGTCTGACTGTACATTTATGTGTATAACACCTGCTGGTCAGCTTTTTTAGTGCATGGCTCATTTCAGTCAATTAAGAATCGTTTCTACCTCATAATATTTAGCTCACACACTTTGTAATTTCATGTGCTTTGTCTCGGGCACCACAGAGACCAATAACTTACTGTGAGGTACATCTCACAGGTTGGAAAGTATGCTTATAATTCACAACTGTAAAGACTTAAATGGAGAATGAGCACGGTAGCATTTATTTTAGGTTTCTAAGAAGGTGGTGGAAGTGTTTCCCTCTGTGGTTCATCAGACTCACTATTGAGAAACTTATTGGTGAATCTGACAGTATGAATTCCAAATAAACAGTATGTTCCTATCATAAATCTCTTGCTAACAGCAAAAAATATGTACTTTGTCATGGAGGTTTACCTGTGGCATTAAAGGTAAGAGCAGGTATTTAAAAATGAACAATGGAATGATGATAAAGAGAAATTCAGATTTAACTTTTTGGGGGGTTGGGGATACAATAGGAAAAATAGCACTTATCTTAAAAAAAAAAGAAGGTATTTCCTTTGTTTGAACATAAGTTGCTTTCTAACCTACATTTGAAACAGTATGTTGTGCAGAACTCAGAATTTGATCAGAACTCTTCTGTTAATAGAAGAAAGAGTCTTCTCTTTTTTTAATTGGAAAAACTTTAAGGTAAAAAAACCAAACACCCTTCCTCCAAGTGATTTGTCTCCTTTACCTACTGACATTCAGATATTTGGGGTTTACGTATCAACAAGCCAAGTCCATCTTAGGATAGATTCTACATTGGCCTTTCACTTCTCAAAAGTCTGGAATGGCTTATATTGCTTCAATGTCTAGTACTTCTTAAATTCTCAGTGTTTCTAGCTGTAGGAAATACAAGTTTTAGTATGTGATCCTGATTCTCACAGTGACACCATAGTCCTGAGTAGTATCATCAACCTCTGCCTCCACATAAATGTTTGCAGCATCACTTGCAAAGTTGTGGTATCAGTTTATCAGCTTCCATCCCACTGTGCCTATTATGAGTTTATATTCAGCTGTGCTGATAATCAATGAAGATAAGAACAGAAATATAGAAAATTGTATGTGGCAACCAAATGGAAACCTGGCAGAAGCATTTCTAGGTTGGTGAGGGCTTAATAAAGAGTAAATCTGAACTGTTTTATATAGCATTGTTCTTAAGCACTCAAGAATTGCTTGCAAGTGTGTAATGCCTAGGTGTACATTGTTGTTAGAATGAAGGCGGGGGAAGACAGAGGTGTAGAGGCATTTTAGGTTATACCGTCCCTATTTCTTATGTCCTCGAACTCTCAGCCTCTAGTCATTAGTGTCTCACGGTTTCCTCGCTTTCAGATTAATTCTGAAAATGGGGTATTTTCTTGTGAAAGAAAACACTATTACTTCTTTGATATTCCTTGTATTGGATATTGATATGTGCTGATCAGGTGACATTTACTTTTTTCTTAACCCACCTGCGGAGATGGTTGTCTCCATTGTATGTAACTGCAGAATAAGCAGGGCTCTTTGCATAGACACCTCAATGCTGACAGTTCATCTTGAGAGGCGGAGGGTGGAAAGAAAATCTCATTCTTTATGTGTGCATGCTGTGGTGAAGTAACCGGCATCCCAGGCTTTGATGCATTTATTGTTTTAAACTTAAAGTAGTACTTTTTAACTTGCTTGGTCTCTGTACTCATGCTTGCTTGATGCTCCTGTTCACAGTTCCACGCTGTGAGCTGGCCGTAGCCTGTTCTGGGAAGTCCAGGTGTTAATCTTTCAGTTTCTGAGCCTGCACCAGGACTGCGTTTGTAACAGACATTTATGGGAGTTCCAGCTGATAGGAGTTACTCTGTTGCAGATTTGGAGGGACTCTGCTTAAATGTAGGCTTTTCTGCTTCCTTGGGATGAGACAGTGCCCCAAACCTTAGTGACTAGGTCTCTCCTAAACTGAAGTTTATTGCCTCTAGACAGAGTACTATTTACATACAATGTGTTTATTTTTAATAGCTTGGGACTGTGGGGATTTGAAACAAGAAAATGTGTTAATTTAACTGGGAATCTTAATCTCTACGTCTGCACACGTGATCCTGCCATGCTCCAAAATGTTTGAGAATCAGCTTGCAATCCAGGCTTGTATTTTTCTGTTGGAAAAAAAAAAAAGCTAAGTTCCCATAACTCCTTTTGAATTAAAGATTTTAAGCTTCATGTAAAAGGCTAGGCACCTTCAGGACTGCCCTAAGATCAGGGAATAGACCCCCCACAACAGAATTAGGGGAAACACTGAAATTTGAACTCCAAAGAGCTCAAGAGTTAGGTTTAATTACTTTTAAAATAATATATGTTTACTTAAAAGAAATTGGGAAAAGTAATCATAAGTGGTCTCTTTACAGATCTTTTTACTGTAAAGAACTAAGGCAGAGAGTGCTTTAAATCTTAGAAACAAATTTGGGAAATGTTGCACTGAAATTATTATAAAAACCAAAAAGAATGTGAAATTTTTAAGTGAGCAGAGTGATACAAAAATGATACCTATGGTGAAACTAGAGGTGCAGGCAGAAATACAGTTCAGATAAAGAATAGTGTAGTAATGTACATTTGACTTTCAGGTGGCTTCACTATTTTTTGTATGTAAGATTTGGTGCAGGAATAGCACAGTTAATATTGTCCAGTAGCCAACGAAATGGGCAGTGGGCCAGAAGATTCTTCCCAGGATGATACTTCTCTCTACAACCCTAGAGTGTATTTCAAATAAATTAATGTGTAGTATGAAACTTGCTTGACCAAATACAGTCAAGTTTACATTTTCAGTACTTGATGATTTGAAACTGCTGTGCATCAAAATGACAAATTAATGGGGAACTGGAAGCAGACTTCTTAAACGTACCTCAGTTATTTGTAATCCATATACTTTTTTCATTCTGTGAAGTGTCAGTTCTCTATGTACCCCTGTTGTGTATATGTTGAATAAGAATATCAGAAACTTAATTGGAGGTTTTAAAGAATATATATAATCATATAAATTCTTTTAATTTTACCACATACATAGGTTTAATTTTTTTAAACAAAATATTCTAACCATTTCAATACTCTTTAATACTTAGTTATTTATTCTTAATTTTTTTTTCCCCCAGCCTTGGTAAACTTGATCACTTGCTCATCAATGTCCAGATTGTTTTGTATTAGATCAAATTTGCAATATTTAGGCAGAATGCTTCCAGTATTCACAATGCTGTGGTACTCATACACAAATAATCATAGACATCTGAACAGACTTTGCCCATGTGACTGGCCTCATTGACTGCAGAGTTGCTCATCAGGCCAGTATCTTATGCAGTCAGTCTTACTTATAAATAAGGAGCTCTTTAAATATCAAAAGCCAATCTGAAAACAAATAAAACTGCTGGTATCTCAAATTGTATTAAAACATTCATTTATTTATTACAACACTTAGATCAAATCTTTCCCCAGATTTTTATTTTATCCATGACCCATTTAAATTTCTAGAACCATTAGTCAAAACCAGAACTGGGGCTCCTTGACTGAAACTTTAGGACTGTTGCATTTTGCCTGTCTTCCTCTTACCTTTGTCAGTAAAGAAGTAGATTTAGTCTGAGTTTGTGGGCTTTTTTTTTTTTTAATTGCACCTGAAAAGATGAAAATACAGGGGCTACAAGAGCCCCAGGAAGTCTCTAGCACCTTTCAGTTTCAGGCCTGGTGTAGGTCAGAGCTATGGCAAGGCAGATGTAATTCCTGTTGCTGGTGTGAGGCTCTCACTGGCCCAACCTGCCTTTTGCCCAGGTTTCTTCTCCTACCAGGCAAGGGTGACTGGCTGCTGCTAGAGGGATCAAGGCACTTGCAACAGTGGAGACACAGCATAGGGTCATCTTTATGCCCTCCACTAGACATCTGAATTTTACGTGAAGCAGTAAAGATTTGATACGAAATTTCTTTTTTTCTTGAAATGCTTTCTTTTTTAAATTGGAGCTACATAGGGCTAGTTCCTCTCACTTAGCCCTGTCTCGCACAACTCTGAAAATGAAAAGTGTATCAGCTGTACTGAGTTTTGTGTACTTTGGTTCAGCTCATCTGATACAGCTGCATATGTTTAGAGTTGGTTCATACAGTACTGTTTCTCTAGCTGGTTTGTGAAGGCTGATCTTACGCAGACTTTGGAGCATAAAACTTTGATGGATCGACAGAAATACTTTCAAATTTAACTTGGAATGCTAAATTCCCACTTTGAAATGAAGGTCAGATTGCAGAAGGGCAGACCAGAACTTTATAAGAATAATTTGTCTGTTTTGATGTTTTGGAGCTTCCTGCAACTTCCTGTGTAACTTAAAAGGGTTGTGTATGTTGACACTTTGCACCATTTCAGCTGGTTTAGAGCCTAAAAATAATCTGAAGCGCTTCCTTCTTGTGATAAAACTATAACATAGATTTCTTTTTAAAAAAAAAAACAACAACCCACCTTTCTCTATGCTTTTCTCCTAGAACAGATACAGGTCAGCAAATTAGACAAAGGTAATGACACAGAACATTTGGAAACTCTTTCCTTTCAGAGACCAGGTTATGCAATGTCTGACAAAGATCCAAGCTGACAGAGAGCACAAAACTGTTTGTGCATGCTTGAACTGAATATGCTGTAGGATTTGTTTCTTTAATTTTGCTATAAGGCCAGCAGAGCGGTTGCATTTCTGAAAATTATTTACGTTTGTAAATTAGGGGTCATAAGAGTGAGCGGAATGCAGCGAGCATGGAGCCTCTGTTGGAAAGAAAACAGTCATCATCTCTCCTGATTTAGGCAAATGGAAAAAGGAAATTATGGGGTGAAGTGATGAGTCACTATCTCATTTGGTGAATGTATTTGCCGTTCAAGCCAGAGCCCTTGGATTCGTTCTAGAGCCCAGTTTGAGCATAAGCCTTTGTCCTGCTGCAGTCATCGGAACTGCCCTGCAGTCATGAACTTCACAGGTCCGTTGCTTTTGACTTGCACTGAGAAATGGGGTAGGTTCCTGCTAGAGAGCCTCGCCAGCTACTTGTGGTCACATTTCTTGGTGTACAAGGCAAATTTCTAGCTGCCAGATGAGTCCATGCAACTGAAAACAAAGTTTTTGCCACCTGCTTTAATGCAGCTTGCAAAATCTTTGTTTTCATAAGCGATAAAGTGAGGCAGAGCATTTTTTTTCACAGTGATAAAATCAGGCTGATAGTAACTAAAATGTCTTTGTAAGCACCACAGAGAGCACAGGGATATGCTTGCAAGTACTAGTACAAATTGCACATTAACAGTGGACCTGGGCAAGTTCATGGTTGATGCGTGGCCCCACCTGCTGGTAGAGAAGGGAGGAAGGAGCTTGAAAACCAGCATCCTCTATGTTGTGTTTTAATTGTCACAAGATAAGAGTAAAAGTGAGAGAGCACTTTTGAGAAGACTATTTTAATTGACCAATTGATATTTCTGGGAAAAATATATTGCTTGCGGCACACAGAACCCCCTTTTGATCCTCAAAGATGACCTCAGACCTGAAAAGGCTTATGTGGCTGAAATGCATCTTTTTCCCCAGCTGTATCAAGTAGTCTAAAAAAAATACTGCCTTTTGTTACACATTTTGCTTTAAGAAACTGAAAGAATAAGACACTCCTATTTTGATGCTATAAGAAATATTTGCCTGGTTTGATCGTGCCAATTTTCATATGCCTTTCTATAGTTACAACAGTGGCATTATGTTGAGTGACTTTGCTTACCTTTCTTTAGCCTTCTGTAATACTGATTCAGTCTGTTAATACCTCCTGCTGACATGAATGCTCCTGAGGCAGATTTAAAACAAGGCAAAGGTGAAGTAGGCTGCTACTCTCCCTCAGAATCATCTTGATCTGTTGCTGTAGCTGTGATCCAGAAACATCTGAAAAAAAACAGTGGTTAGCAAATAGTTCTTACTTAGGCTCGCATATGATAAGATCAGTTTGTGAGTTTCAGCAACAGATGGTGCTAAGTATTTGCCAAGAATGGATCATTCTGCACCCCGAGCAAATAACCGTGCCCACTTAAATAGTTGGGTGATGCCATATACGCATCCAGATTTTCTTGTGTGAAAGAACACAGGTGTTGTAACTGCAGCTGGCTGTGCACTCTTTCACATCTGTGTCTTGCTCCAAAGCTGCTTTCCATGATGAACATCCATGAAATCAATCTGAAGGCTAGAATGCAAAGGACTGCTTTATTTTCATGGCTAAGAATGACAAGGGGAATTACAGGATTTTAAAGAAATATTTCTTTTAACTGGAGAAGGTTTTTAAGTCCTGGGAATACTTTGGTGATAATCTAGGTACTTAGGAGAATTTAAAGAGAATTTTTGGCTTAAAAAAAAAATGTAATAACTGTTGTTAATACTTGCTAGCTTCTGTTCATGCTTTCAGCAAAATATGTCTAAAATACAATTCTATTTTGTGGTTTCATCACTAGACGAGATTTTTTTTTGCTTTTTTGTTATGTATTACATTTTTTGCACTTTGTTATAGAAATGCCTGCATCCTTGGACATTGCCTGAAGTCTTTTGGTGAAGTGTTAGCAGGTGTAACTTTTTGTACCAACTTGACTGCTTTCTGTTCAGTCTTTTATGAATGCTGTATGCAGCAGTCCACAAGAATAGCACCCAAACACTATTCTTTATTTTCACATATCGATCCACTTTATAAAACAGTTTGCATGTAAGACAGCATTTAAAAATATTTAAGCTGACAGCTTTTCAGGTTATAAGGATATATAATCAAAATCCTCAGGACAGAGTTTCAGAACAACGCTACTGCCCTGAGCGAGGGAAAGATGTAATTGCGTATGGTTTCTACACTTTAAAAATATTTTTTAAGACTATCTTCTACTTCAAAACTACTATGTAAACTATGGCACAAATGATTAAAAAGGTCTTTAACAGTTCAGTTAGCTGTTAGACGATTTGCTTGTATAATTCACTGGATCTGTTTGTATACACTTGACATAATTTGCTGTGTTAGAGCATTTCCCAGAGGTTAATGTCTGAGATAGTTTCTTCACTAGAGATTGTGGATGTCGAGGGCAAGAAGTGAGATCTACCCTTGGCAGGTCTGAACATGCCAGTTTCCACCCATGCTGGCAGATCGCTTGGTGGTGTCCGGGATGGGAAGACGCTCCTGAAGAAGGCAGACCTTCTGCAGGAAGAGCAGTTACTTCTGGTCCACTCCGCTTCCAGAAGCTCTTGAGCAGCTATTGTTTTTTTCATTAAATAGGCAAGGCATAGATGAGGCTGATTTTTCTCTGTAGTTTTTTTGCCTTTTTTTTTTTAATTGAGTTTCTGTATGTTGGAAAAC